>NC_080706.1:32125000-32450833 GCF_943734765.1 Anopheles ziemanni | reverse complement strand
GGGTCAAGCTGTCCCGGAACGGGGCCGGAAAAGGTCGGAGGCAATAATTATTGAAAGTTTTAATACACAATTTACAAATTTTAATATTGAGCAAGTGAATATTTTCCATCGCCTCGCCACCCAACGGCTGGTACCGAGAGCCTTTCTTTACGATGTTGGAACCATATCTTACGGGTTAGGAGTAGCGCGGGTGGGCTGGAGGGTGGAAGGTTGGCATCAGATGTTTCTCCTCACTTTTCGTCGGACCGAGTCTGCCGAATAAAACCTTAGCATGGTATTAATCCAATCGTCTCGGACGAGAGGTTGCTATTCGCTTATTTCATTAGCTCGTGATACTCGTGTTCCGGTGGCCTTTATTCCTTTTACAATATTTTTAAGTAGGACTCTCCACGTCCGGCAAGATTTGGGGACACCACGCGCAGCCCTGATGAGGTGAGTGATTGTAATAAAATTTATAACGATTTGCGCCTGCATGTTTTCGCTCGTAAACAAGCTGATTATTGTACGAATATTGTGCGATTAAACGAGTCCTACTTTCATGCGGTTCTGGTGACTCATTGACTCTGTTCCAAGTGCATTGGACGGGGAATTTAATTGCTGATTTCATTACTTGTGCAAAGTGAAACATAATGTTTTGGGCGATGAAGAGAAATTCATAATTCCTTTTCCCGATTTTATAGTCCTTGGGTAATAGACTCTCAAAATCGAGAGATTGCTTTTAAGGAAATCTTCTAATTAAAGTAACAGGTCGATCCATTTTATAGTACCTTTTTATTGGTTGTATTGTTTGTAACTATTACTTAATCCTCTCTGAGCAGAAACACTGAAATTACGCCCATTCTTTTATTTCATGTTAAAAGTAAATAGTTTACCACGAAAAGTAAATAGTTTACCATTATTGTATTGTATTGAAATTGTTTCTTTTTCGCAAATGCTTCAAATATCTTCCGTGGAACAACACTATACTCGATTATTTGTTTTCGAAACATTCGAACTAGTCGTTGCAATCACAAAAGATTTGTTACATAATTAATTCCAATATTGACAAAATTTCCTTCCAAACGAGTATCATTCATTCAACGTGATCAACCGTTTCTACATAATATCTACTAAAAGAAATTGCTGCGACATCGATGGATGGATCGATAATGGCGAGCAACGGAAACGAAAGCAACAAACAAGGAAGATGCAATCGATAACGAGCAATCGGTAACGCATCACTTCGACTTTATCAGCAGAAATGTAATAGATTATCATGGGATATTGATTCCGTTTTCTCCGAACTTTTATGTCACGAAGCGGCAGGGGCATGTGTGCGTAAGGCACCAATACGAACAAGGAAAGGATCGTTTGCCGTACGCCTGAATGCCAATCAAATGGCGATGAGGGACAATTTTTTAAGAGCTTGTTTTAGTACATCGTTTTTGTTTCTCTTTCTTTATGCTCATAAGATTTCCTCCACGTCGAAATTCCTTTAGCCAAAGGAAGAAGAGAGCTCCTCTCAAGGCCGCCCAAAAAGGGGAAAACAGACAGGACTGCCCCTAAAAACTCACGGCCGGGGAATTATGGGCGTATGGTGTTCGTTTTTCTTTAGCTTAATGTTTAGTCGATTTTATGAATTGCTATCAAAACGATATCTTTGATCGTGAAAATTTACGGCTTCACGATTGCCGGTCGGAGCCAGATTCTTCCCCCCGGTTCCTTCATCGCTCGCATTGGTCGGTCATTTTCAGTCGGTCCGTCGTTCACTCCAGGCCCTTCAGATGCGCCAAATGTGTATTGGCCGATTGATTCGGGCTGTAAAATCAACGCCGTGCGCTTCGCCCGAACAAGACCTTTGGCACATTAAAAACTTCTTAAAGTATCCTAGCCAGAACGAATGACACTCGCGAAGGGCGAGTTTGGAACCAGCGAGTCCTTGTCTGTCTTGTGCTGGAGAGGAATTTTTACAACACCCACCGTTCAAAGGGACCCCTGGGCCATGTGACCGGTTTATGACGAGCGTTGCTCGTTCTTACCTCCTTTATACTGCGTGGTGTCTTCAAGAAAATGGAAGAAACTGACTCGGCACGGCTCGCGAGCGCAGCAACTGAAGCGGCGAGGCACAGGTTGATGGATTCCAACGAGCGTTCGATTTATGGTCGTTTTCAAATTGATTTTTCCGCAATCACCTTAACTCGAGAGAGAGCGAGACGGAGAGTGAGAAAACTGAGGGAATGGTTGGTATTGAGCAAACTTTATGACCTTTTATTGCACGGTCACGGCTGCGGGCGCGAAGGCTTCGTCGTCGATTGACCCTCGGTTAGCGGGAATGCAATGCGGTTACAAACGTTACTTTACCGATTGATCGGTTCGAATAGGTTTGATTGATATATGATGAGGCTCATCGTATCGCTCGATGGTCATAAAATCATTCCTGCTAGACACGGTTTGTGTGAAGAGACGAAACCCTTTCCAAAAAGCTCTAAACACGATGGAAGATCTCTGCGCAGCACGAGAAAGGAATGGTTTTTGAAACGATCGTCTCGATCTTCATAACTTACGATTTGATTTAATCGATCTTTATTGTATCTTTTTAGAGGTAGATAAAGGCATAAAACAAAATTGAGAAAAATAACATGCATATTCGCCAATAAAACCTTGCCACCTCTCCTCGTCTCCTCCTCCTTGTTGCAGAAAAACGTCGCTTATTGATTTGTCGTGTTCCATCAGCACTCAATCGCTCGCGTATCGCTCATTTGTGGCCCAAGATCGACGCGATGGGAAAAAGTGATATGCAAAATAATAAAAGAAGATACCATTCTCGACACGACACTGCGAAATATCGCTTAACGGCTGGCGCCTGCATTAATCGTATTCACCTGATACGACGCACGATGGAAGAGTTCGGTAAGCTTTAAAATCGATGACGCAGCTATTGCTTTTATAGAAACGGTATTAAGCGAAAAGATGAATTTTATGTGGCTGAAATGAATTAACTACATTCGTCGTCATGGGTTTTATAGCGCACTTATTAATCGCTTAAAAACAACAGGTTAAAAGCATCATATCGCTTTAATGATCTTCAGTTGGTTCATCTTAGATTGTATCCTTTATTAGGAGATTGAATCTTTTCCAGTTACATATTTTTTAAACAAACTGAAAAATATATATGATTTAGTAATTCGACTGCTTGTGCTTTTAAGGAGTCTTACGTCAACCCTTTCTTCTTTGAATCGGTCAATCCCCCCATACATTCGCGTCCATGGTTATCTTTAAAGGGTTTACACAATCTTGTGAAAAGGAACACCAAAAACTCCAAACCTTTATTCATCCAAGAGGGTTTAAGCGCTTTGCTCTGTAATTATCATTTTAATTGCTATTAAATCCTACTGGTCTGAATTTTATCTGATTGGTAATCTTCATGCTAAATAGTCATCCCCAAAATTAGCAGTCAGGTCCGATGGATTGAGAAATGGGATGATAAAAAAATGCCTAGAAAACCTCATCAAGAGGGCCTTTACCAAGGCAATTCCAAAAGTTATACCGGATAGAGTAAGCTTCCTGCTGATGAAACTATTTTTTCGACTGTTTTGAGTTGGAAACAGTGGAGGGAGAATGCGATAGGCCTACAATCCGCTCACCCAGCGACAGTTTGAGACGCCGTAACGAAAGGCTTTAATGGGATTTTGATTGAATCTATTAAACTTTTGTTGTGTGCAACCGAATGAACCACCCCGAGAACAAGTTCCAACGCATGGATTTCCTTCAAAAGTGCCTTTCCGGCGACGATTCCCCGCGTTACCGTGGGCCGGAATTAAGTGTGACTTTTCCCGGGAACCTGGAATGGTAGGGCGGGGTTGCGACCACCTCGTAATAGACCGTGACAAATGAACAATCCCGAATGCGGGCTTACGAGCTTCAGCGTCCTTGCGCCGCGGCCAAACCGACCGAAGGGTGACACGAACCCGTTCCGAGGGAAAGGATGGATGATGAGACCGAAGGATGCGGTAACTGACACCGCTCGTCAGAGAGGGTCGGAAGTTATTTTCGGTAATTTGCATTACAAAAATGCCTTTCCCTTGTGCGACGCGCTCGATGGCGGTTTGGAAATTAGGAAGTGATTAGCCATGTTTTGAGTCAACTCATGTTTTCTGCCGGCAGAGGTATGACTAACTGATTTGGGTTTTCGTTTTTCCTCGCGAAGGGTTTTTGCCCCTGACTGTTTCCGGGGAAATTGTCAACGCTTTGATCGATCGTTCTTATTGGTTCATGAAAGGTTTTAATAAAGGTCCAGTGACAAAAGAGGTATCATCTGATCTACATAGTCAAACTTACTTTGATTCCCATCAAATATGAGAAACAAAATAAAATATGGTTCAAAACCAGCTCATATGAAATAAAATAAAGGCATAAGGATTGTCTCCGAAATTCCAATTTTAATCAAATAAACTTGGAGTTGCAGAAAGGATTCTCTTTTTCTCAGATAAAATTATTATTACCAATGCAAAAAGCACCAGACAAAATATGGAATACATTTGTTTTGCGCACCTCCATATGCTTCCCACACTGCGTAGGTGGAACACGGAATCGTACCAAATAAAATTATTCCACACCAGTTTCAGAAAATCTGCTTCATTTCTCGCCTCTCCCGGCTCTTCCCACCGCAGGGCAAAACATGTGTACGTTAATTAATTTTCAACTGGAAAATATTAGCCACCAGCACCGGTACCCCCAAAGGATCTACCAACGAGCCTGCTGGGACGTAAGCTGATGGGGGTTTGCCTCATAGACGTGAGTTTCTACGTGGGAAATCGTGCGGACCTTTTTCCGAAAGGATTATCTACACATCGCGTATGCTTGCCGTAATTAAATTAGTATACTACGACCCGTCTTAATTGTTTTTACAATATTTACGTAAGGGTAAAGTCCCATCCGAGTGTTTGGAATCTTTCCTAAATGGAATGGAGAGGTAAAATAGAATGGTAGTTTTGAGAAAAGCTTCTTTGCCTTCCTTTTTAGTGTTTATGAAAAGTTATTACAAACTGAAGACAGCCGTATGCTTTTTTATAATTTGTGTGATCTTCTCAACAAATTTGGAAAATAGATTAAATATACCTTTTATAACCAAAAATCACATCAAAACTCTAGTCACTTTCTTTCTTGCTTTTCTTGCACTAAGATATGATTGTATTCAGTGTTTATAATTTCACTCAACACAACCAAATGATCCTACTGCGAAATACAGAAAGTAAAAGAACGCTCGAAACAACGACATTTTCAAGTCATTTCCCACCGGCAAGCAAACAAAACGCAGCAGTTTCCCTTGCGTGTGAAGCGTCGGCATTGTTGTCAAATTTTCCTTCATCACTCACGTGCACCCTTCGTCTTTTCTCGCTGCAAATTTCCATCGGAACACATGTAGTTAAATTAAGAGGGTATTTAGGGAAGATGATACGCTTTAAGCGCTTACCACGAGCGGGCCAAGGGTACGTTGCTCATCGAGCGCTCTCAAGGGAAACTGCGTGTGATTTTCCACCATCTCGCTTGCATCGACATGCTGCCGATTGCGCTGGCAGGAGGCGAGGAAAACTCCCCAGCCGAAATGTCGTCATTTTGTCTCCGGCGGGTGAAATGTTGACACGAAACTGGTGAACATGCGCCACACGACTCGACACCGGGTTCGTCGTCCCTTTTCGCCCTAGCCCCCCAATTAGGAAAATTGCATGATTATATAGAAGAGATATTCTACGGCGGGTATCCTAGACACGATTGCCGAGGGAGGGCGTGCGGAAAACACAGAACGACAGATTTGCATCGTGAAGCGAGTGAAAGGATACACGCCGCGAGTTCCAACGTGAAAGGGTCGACGTGGGATGGGAAAGCGATGGGCGGAACAAAGGATTTTCCCGGTTGGTGTTCATCTCCCATCCCAACTGGCACGTGCGTCGGGCGGATTTTCGTAACGGCGCGTTGTTTCGCCTTATTTTCGCACCACCGTTCCCAGCACTCGGGAGCGTCTGTTTTTGGGCCTTCGAGGCTGTTTGTTGACGAAACTATAGGATGTAAGTTAGTCTATTTTATTGCCCGTGACAAGAATTACATGAGCCAGGCTAAGGGAAAGTATTATAGACGAGTTGCGGGAAGCTGCTTTTCTGCATCTTTATTCTGAGGATAATTTCGTACACCATCTTGAAGAAATGTATCTAATCATGGTTCACGCTTGACGGGGCATTGCTTTGAGAGAAACAGTTTTTGAATAAAATCATTTCGCCACCATTTGTGAGGGACAATTGACATTTCTTCAGCGATTGTCTAACGAGGTGAAACTATTTGAATAACGAATCCCGACATTGGCGTACGCACGCTCCCAGCAAATCCCACCTAATGCCGTCCCGAATCCCTTCGTTTTGTGGAAATCCTTACAAATCGAAACATGCCGAAAAAAGCATCATCCAATCTGACCAAACCAAATGTAAGGGTGTATAGTGTGGCAGATAGCGAGTAAAACCCCTCGTAACCGATATTTCAAATCCAATCCCTTCGCAAGGCCGCACGAAACGGACCCGCCGCCGTTTTCCCGTTCTGATCAAAACGGCCTGTCAATCAAAGGTGCTAAAACCTCAATTGAAAAACATCCTCACCCAATTACCCAATTTGTAAACAGTCATCCCTTCCCAAGTGGCCGAAAGCCGACCAATCCAAGGCCGGGCCAAGGAAGGAAGCAAACCCCTAGCCCCGCCTCGGAACCCCTGTCCGGTGGCGTACGTGAGGCATGTGTTATTTTTATCCCTTTTCGATTTTCCCGACACCGATGTCTGGGCAAATGCGCAGAAAAACCAAAATCCACAAGGGTGTACGAGCACACCGAAGCCAACGGTTTTAATTCAATTGACCACCGTTTCGGCCACAGGACGTCCCACTCTACCCCCGCTCGAACCGTTACCCTTTACCTCCACTGGCTTGAAAATAAAACCCACACAAAAAAGGGGTCCGGCGTGCGTACAACCGGACGGATCGATCAAAATCCCATCGATTATCCTTTCGAGACGGGGTTTCGTTTAAAGTGGTTGGTTGCGTTAGTGGCGTCTTCGAGGGCTCTCGCTCTCTCAGTCAACGACGGGACACTTTCTTCTCACACCAGTAGGTATGATTTTTATCAGAGTAGGATTTTGGTTTTGATTGCCAAATATTTTGTTTTTCAGAGGTAGGGGTTTTCCTTCGCTTGTAAATTGACCAATTCGGAAGCAAACAAATAAAGAGATGCGTTTGTACGATACGATGAGAGATACGGAGATTTGCTTTTACCAAAGAAAAAACCCAAAGGAAAAGTGGTTCTTTTTTATGTGTTGAATTAATAGAGCTATTTAGAAGAGTTCAAACTTCACGTCAAAGAAAGGTTTGACTTCTTGGCAGGTTATTTCAAATGTTGGAAAATCTTACCTTGAAAAGGTCAAAAGAAAAGGATTTCGCAGGAAATCTATTTGGTGAAAGATTATTGAAAATAACAACATTGAAAGGCAAATGGCATAATATCCATTTCCACTCAATCTGGCCCGTTAAATCCTGCTTATCCTGTTTAAAACACCCAAATCCATACAACAAAGTTATGTGCGTTTAAACGTGCGTCATAAAAATACACGTGAAATGAATATAAATCTGGTCATTTGAATCGATACAGATCGATAATTGAAAGATTGCAAGAACAGCTAAAACAACAGAATTTGAAAATGGCATTGTTTCCACCAGGTCGGAAACGGAAAACTCGTTCGGTTCGCAATAAAACGCATGATTGTGCCCCGCGGGGAGCACGCCGGGTTCGTACAAACCGGAACAAATCGCCGGGTTATCTAATATCGTTGATTTATCGCCCGAAACAGCACGTTTTATAGGCTGTAAAATGAGGTGATTGAAAATCGGCTACCACTGCTCGCCCGGCAACCGTGAAGGAAAACTCGGGAAAAAGTCAACATTTACAAAACCGCACGAAATATATTATCCCTCGTGCGCGGGACATCCGTCGACTGGAGTTTTCTATTTCCTCCGACAACGGGGACGGGTTTTAGGGTAACCCCTTTTTCTGTGGGTTGTCCAACGCCTTCGGAACAATTTCTCCGACTGGATTGCGGTTTGCAACCGCCATCAGAAAAATATGTTGCCCTCCCCGGGTGTGGCAAACACTTTCCCCCCCATTCCGTACCGAGGGGGTTTTCGCTAGCAAGTTTTGATTTTTATGAGGTGCAATAGCTGTCCGAACCCCCAGGGAGCGAGAACCTGGAAAACTCAACCCCAACACTCACCTTCACCTGCGACTCGGTCATACCGAGCGCGTACGCCAGCTTGGCCCGCTCCGGTCCGGCCAAGTACTTCGTCTGCTCGAACGTTTTCTCCAGGGCGAATATCTGCTGACCGCTGAACGTTGGCCGGGTGTGCTTCTTCTTGCCGTCCTTATCCTGCGCGTGGTGCGACTGCGACAGGCTGGCGGACACTGTAGAAAGAAAAGGGGTTGAAAAAAAAATTGTCAGCAAAAATGGCGACCGGCGGGGAAGACGGGGTGAGATGAGATTACACAACGGATCACGAGAAATTGAAGATAATTAGCCGTCGGACTGGGACCTCCTTGAAATCCAAACCAAACCAGTAGCCGACACACAAACAACCGCCGACCGGTGTTTGTGGTGTTTGTGTGCATTCCGGACGCAGCTGTCACCCCGAAATGCGCCCCACCACACTCTGCCAGACGCGTCTACGTGCGTCGCATTCGAAAGTGGACGGTTTTTCCGGCTCGCCTTGTTAGCAAGGTCGTTACAAGCTTCTCGGTGTTTTAAGATTATTGCGTACCCACTATGCTGGTGGTATATTTTGGAGCATTTTATAACTTCATCTTGGGGTGAAGGTTGTGCGGCTGTCACATTACACACCACAGTTGACAGCGTGCGCAGGTGTAGCACGTGGCGTGCAAAAGGGACGTTATATTGGACTTTGCAAAATCATTGAAGATAGTTCCTACATCTACCGTGCGGTAAGGATATTTTTGAAAACGATCTTTCCTTCATGCAAACGAAAGTTTTTCTTTCATTTTTTACTATCCCACATTTTCGAAAACCCTGCACATTATTTTATCACATCATTATTTGTAAATCCCTCTGGCAGAGAGGAAAACCTAAAACCGAAAAAAAAGATGGACTTTTGAGAGCCACGCTGACGCGTCAGGGGCGTTGCCAGGGTTGCCTTTAATTTCTCTCGCGTTGAAACGCGGTGTAAACGTTCTCGGAGTGCTAGCTCAACACTTTCCCACCTTCTTTCCCGCCTTCTATGGCCTAAGGGCGGTCTGAACGAACGACAGAAAAAAAATCGTTATATTAAAGCTGCTGCAAATCCTTTAAATCTCATTTTTCACCACACGACCGCATAGCGGAGGAGGGACCGATGTGATGTAAAGCGGGAAAAATCGTTTGCCATTCGAAGAGAAAAAAAACCTCCGTGAGTTGGAAGAAAGAAGGACATCGGGAAGCATCGTTCGCAACGTTGGGTGAAAAACAAAAATAAATTGGCTAACAACGAGGGAATTTGGCCGACGATAAGCGAGCGAACCGAAGCCACCGGTTTTCGGGGCAGATGATGTCGACAAATCTGAGCACGCGACAACGAAAATCATCCGAGTCGAGCCGCACCGAGCCCAAGGTTTGGTCACATCTGGCGCTGTGAAGCATGGAAATCGTGGGCAAAATTTGTGTTTTACGCTCGCGAGAAGGTTTGTGTGAGTGAGTGTCTATTACGGTTCGGAATGATGGTGATAAGTCGAACAACGACATTCGGGATCAGTGGCCATGTGAGACGAACATTTATTATTACTAGGTATAACGGCCCGGTTACACGGGCCCATGTTGATGAAAGAATTTGCATTAGAATCTAGTAAAATTGTGGTAAATTGAGTTTCTCAAAGCTTTTTTTTATATGATCGACCTCGAAGGCGACCTCTCTGACCCTTTGTCCCCATCCCGCATGTGCACCAATAAGGTAGAGCTAGGATGGGAGGGTTTCGGAAGGACAAAAATCTCCTTTTACGAACGTTGTGGCACGCGATAGTTTCTCAAAGCTTGAGCCCAGTTAGAGGCATCAAACTGTGAGATGCCAAATTCAAATTCCCAGTTATTCTGATATGATAATGGCTCACTGGCTGCCTTATGGCATGCTCATGGCTGAATGGTAATGAAAAATTTATCGGACCAAACAGAAGAATTGTTGATCACTGAAGACTTTACCTGAGGAATGTGTTTTACATTGTCCGAATAGAATAATTTCCTGACTATCATAATGCCAAATTCAGTCAAAGAAAAATAACAGGGCCAATACTCGTTTTACTAATTGACTAATGTATCGACAAATAATCCCGGTCTTATCTACTTACTAAATGCAGTACGCGGGAAATACAGGTTAATGATCCCGGTTTTGAGACCATTGTCTAAAAAGGAAGTTTTGTTCCATGGCTTATGGCATTAGGTGCTTGGTCTAAGGAACGTGTTGTAAAATGGCTAAAATTCCAAAAACTGTCACCAAGCCGTACGTAACAGTTCAACGTAACCCATTTCAATGAAGTATGAGACCTCCTTTTTTCAATGAAGGATATGTTTTCGATTCTTACTGATTTCGCCCATGTTCTATATGCGGTATGAGTAAGATAAATCTGCAGACCATTGCATATTTTGAATACTGTGTCTAACTTTGTTTGAAAAAAAAAAATGTACAGTAATTTCAAAGAAAAATGTGACCAACTTTAAAATCACGCGAGAAATATGCTGTTCTCCTGTGATTTTCTGAATCCCGTTGATAATAAAATGGTGAAGCCATAGGGAGTGAAAGATTGTCCCACTGTCCCATAACAAACCAACTTAATTTAAAAAAATATATTTGCTTCAAAGTGCCTACCAAACACCTTCTCTATTTCAATTGAACGCGATGTGAAATTCCCGTGACTGGAGCTGCGCAATTGTGCTCTATCCACTATTTCAATTTAAAAACCGTTAAATTTTAAAATACAATGTAATAGGATTACTGTTCGGTGAGTTTCCATATAAAGTTGAGGATCACTTTGTTCAAGTAAGAACATCGCCTTAAAAATATTTCACTTTTCAATCTTTTCAAACAGTACTTTTTCGAACATTCGTTTTATGAATTTCGTTATCGAAGTATCCTTTCGTTTTACTCAAGTGAGATGTTTTTTGCGATTGTGTTGTGATTGTGTCGGTGATAGTGTTTTGTGTCAAAAACTGTGTCATATGTGCTTGTTTTTAAGTTGTTTTTACTTCTTTGTATTGAAGCCCTTTCGAAGAATTGTTCGTGCATTTCCAGTATTAGAAAATAAACAGCAAAAGTGATTCGAGGGAGCTTAGCCAGCAAGCTGTCCGTGCATATCGAACACGGATTTGGTGCATTTTTGGAACCATCTTGAACGATGCATTATCAATCCAGTGTTGCCTTAACGTCTCTAATCAATCGAACTCTTATTGCCCGGGACCGGCGCCGTTCTTTTTTTTATCATTTTCTTTTTCCAAAATTTAGAACCATTTCGAAAACCCAGTTTCTTTTTTCTCCAATCGAGCACGTTTCCCCAGGTCAAGTGTGGTTGCTATAGCGATCCTTCCATTTTCCCCAAGCAAACTGATTGCTATGGCGATCAATGCAATGCAATGGGATGAGCGTTAAGAGAATTTCCATACAAAGATGTGGTTTTGCATCGATTTTAGTGCGTCACTTTATCCAAGTAGGAGCAGCGTTAGGATTTGCAGCGTGACGTTAAGGATTTTTTATAATAAGATGTTTCCTTTCAAGCAAACTGCGACAAATATATTTTGGTCAAACCAATTCACAGACCTTAAGTAAGTATATTAAACATTGTACTAACTTATTTCCGTTTTGCTCGGGCTTATCGAGCAAATGAATGAGTTTTCAATTTAGTGCAAAAACCAAACGCACCAGATCCACTGATTTGGTACTTTAAATTGTTGCAAATCGATGGAAATTAACAAAAAGCAATTTAAACGCCTGTGACTGAATAATCTATCGCGGAGCGGCACGATTGGAAACCAATTTAAATGTTACCCCGAATGATGTCGCTCGGTGGCGTGCCCAAATGAAGTGATAGATGCCTGGCGGCCCGGGAAAACGCCCGGTTTTTGCCCGTGTCCTCAGACACATTGACATTGATACATTGTAAACGACGCGACACCGCGACGTTCGGCGAAATAGAGAATTAATATCTAAAACTAATGAAACTCTAATTAATGTTTCCGAATTGTTTTCCGATACCGGCATACGGTGTCCCGGCGGTCGTCAGCATAATTGCCGGCGCGGATGCGGCTGGCAAAATGGCTGATGGGCAAAATGGCGGCCCCAGCGGGCGGGGAGACCAATCCGGACAACCAACACCGATCGCGGTGGCGGTGGAATATAATTAAAGCGAAATAATTATGCCTATGACATATGAATTCCGACCGAGATAATGAGCGAGGGACCGACGTTGGTGCATGGCACTCTACAATGGTGTACGCAAACGGATCGGTTGTCCTCGTTGCGGTCGGGGCCAGACTATCTCCGAACCGGATCGGTCCATCGATGGTTGAAGGGCACGATTGGGAAATGAGCCGGGAACATAAAACATCGCTCCGGTATAATTATAAAATAAACGTAACATTTATTACAATTAAAACAACATAGATAGGAGCCGATGTGATAGTAATTAATTGGCTTCGGCCAGGGACGCCCATTGCGAATGGGTGCCAAAATTGTGCAACATAATGTCAAATACCGACGCATGTCGTATACGGGAGCAAAACATCGGTAAGCGATAGTACGATGGATTTGCTAGAGTATAAGAGATAAGAGCAGCACAAATGAGGTTTATCTGTTGGCGTTATTTGTTGATTGAAATTTCCAAAATATGTTATCGTTATAGATGCCATACTGTTCCTTTAGAATTTTAATAATTTAATAAAACAGTTTGGCACATAAAATGTTCACAATAAAATTTATGAACAGGGAGTAGATCTCGTTAGCTTTTCCAACGTAAAGCATACTCTTTAAAGCAACCAACATAACTTTTCCACTCAAGGGCACAGACCGAGGTAGGGAATTGAAGGGCCTAGAATCACGCCCGATGAAACGAAAACCAAGGGGTTCGAAAATTGTTTCTACCCAAAGTAGGAACAAGCCCAGAAACTCCGAGCACCCCGTACCCCGTATGGATGTGGCTGGATTAATTATTCATATTTCCACCATTTTAACCATCCATTTATATGTAAATTTTTCTCGCCTTGCCTTTACAGAACTCAGTGCCGAAATCAAGTGGGGAATCGGATTTCCCACTGTCGAGAGGCTAGGCAGGATTCCGAGCACCCGAAACGGATGGGTATCCATTTCCCGGACTGGGAAAAGGCGCGCCGGAAAAAATACCATGCGTACGGAGTGTAGCAATTAAAACGATAATCATAATTAAAGTAATGAGTGCGATAAATATTTTACCGTCGCGCAGGATCAACCCAGCTAGAAAACTGCTGACTAGAAAAAGCGGGCAAAAGGGGCAGAGGGGAAAGAACACATCGTTGGCCAGTAGTTTTTCTGATCGTAAAATTAATTCTCAACCCATCCGGAGGGCCCACCTCGGTCCTCGTTGGTTTGGTGGTTTCGGCGCATTTTTATCGATTTATGATCCTCAATCCCTCGATGGGGAAGGGATGCATAGTTTTTCGTAATGACAATCGACACAACTAGGACGATAAATGTGCACGTGTGAGCGTCTGTGTGTGTGTGTGTGTCCATGATGAACTGACCGATCGAGACCCGATGGAGACGGGAAATGGTCGAAAAAGCAAACAGCCCCATTTGCAGTGGGTGATAATTCTTTTACGACCATTACGAACCATTCCTAATGGGCCATTTTATGGGCTTTTGAACGGACGGCAGCGCCAATAATTAGCCCCGTGGGTTTGTTCTCTTCTCTCGCCAATCGGTTCGCGGAGGTTTTATCGATGAATTGTTTGCACGACCCATTGCAAACGACGCATGCTACCGATTTGGGGCTACCGTTTTGAGGGGCCTATTGTTTTGTCAGCTATACTATAGTTCGTACCGTCCCGGTGGTCAGCAAGAAAAACAAATCAAATTTACGACCACAACTACCGTGAAAGCATGCCCGTTTCCTCACCCAACTCGCCGTGAGAAAACCCGTACCCGGACGTCTTGGTGGAGTCGCCTGGTCGTTCGTGAAGAAAGGGTCATTTGCTGGCCTGCCGCAAATCGGCCAAAATATGTCGACAAGAGCACAAAAATGTTTGTCGCAAGCTCTCGGTAACGGCGGGAGTTTGAGGGAGGTCATAAAATTTGGAAGCAGTATTATGTCCGCGAAGTACCATAACCATTGTTAATGATGTTAAAATATGTTGCGTCGCAAGCAGCGCTAGGGGAAGAAAATATTTACTGCCAACATTCGTTCGGGAAAGAGGGAAAGCAAGCAAATGATGCTCGATAAGGGGCAATAAAGATCATGTGATGTATCAGTCTATTAGGAACATATTTTGATATCACATTAACAGTGCGCGGGCTCTTTGTGGACTTCCGCTAATACAATTAAGTATAAAACTATCTTTTGTGGATGTATGTGTTTGGTTAGAACTTTTAGAAGTTAGAACAATGCACTGCTGTGGTGGCGTAAACATTAAAATTTATTGCTCATCCAATACGTTCTTATACTTTGTAAACGCTCTGGACTTATTTGGCACTAGATTTAAAGTGCACATGAAACACTCGATTAATCGCAGCAGAATCTCAGTTACAGACAAACCACAAACAAATACCAAAACAGACTGTACTCTTGGCCAGCGCGAATTTCCACGGGAACATCTAGCTTTTAACGTCTTTGTAAACATCACCGCTGTCCAAACATCATTAAACGGTGTAAAGTAACTGGAACGATAATGATAACGATAATCGCCACCGGGAATGCCAGCGAGGGAAGCAACGCAACGGACAAGGAAAGGAAACGTGGAAGGCTCCTCGGAAAAATTGGGGAAAAAGAAGGGAGAACCCATTAAAGTTGTCTCCCGCGCGCGCTCTACAGCATGCTGCAAGCGCCGACCTCCGGAGTGAGCTATAAACATAAAAATCGCTACAAAAACGGTGGCGGCCGACACCTTGCGGCATCCGGAGCTGAATTTTCCAGGAACGTTATCTAGGACAACGATGTTTGGGCCGCCCGAAGCAACAGCACCAACGCTGTTGGTACAATATGTTAAGCGGCTCCGAAACGGATGGAAAGTATTCCTTTCGCCCGTCGAAGGAACAAAGGATGTCTCAACCTCGGGAAAGGACGTACTTCCAGGGAACATCCGTCAACCACGGGACACCGGCGGGCTGCATAATGGCCAGCAAATGACGAAAATACTGCGGAATTATAACATTTAATGATCATTAGGCTGAAGGATGGCGGTTCTCCCAGGCGCTGCTGCAGTGACATCGCGGCTGTTCGGCTCAAAACCCCCTCAACTCGAGAGCACAAAAAGCGCGATCCACTCACGAATACCACAATCAACGGGTGAGGGGCGGGGGGAGGTTTGTAGGGGTTGGCGACTGCTGCGTCAACTTCATCATATCATGCGAAACCAGGGACGATCGACGGGCATGTCGGCTGGTGGTGGTGGTGGTGATGGGATCTTGACTCGTTTTTTCTGCTTTGTTGTTTCTCTATACCATTTTCGTCGTTTTTCGACGCCTGGCCCTTGGCGCATCGTTGGCCGCGTCATTATCGACAGATGGCGCTTATTATATTAACGACACGTCGCGCGGATGTACACCCCAACATCCGGTGCTGTTACATCCTCCCAAACCTCCAGCAGCAACTAGCCGAGAAGCCCAAAATGATGACGTTTTGTTGCGTCTCTGTGGAGCGGTCTAGAACCAAGGACTTGTTTCTCATTTTCCGTTTCATCAAAATTATTTCACTGGCTTTCAAAACGATGCCTCAAGCAAGGATACATTTTCATAGACCGTTATGGATATTAACATGCATTATTGAGATTCAGTCTAGCATACTTTTTAAATAATTTAATGCTATAAACCTTCTGTTTGTGTGGTAATTTATTTTTATTGTGCTTTGGGAAAATCAATAAGTAAGTTCATTAAAGTTTTAAAAATCAAGAAGAATGTTTTTTTTAATACTTTATGAAACAGAAACAAACAAAAACTGATTTCGCAACAATCCTTCGGCTCGACAAGTTCATAGATACTATTTTATATGAGACAGAAGCTCCATTGAAAGCTTTTTCCAAACACATCCCGGGGAAATGATCACAGATACACTCTTCTGAAGCATCATGTTTCTATTCATCTCACTCATACGACGCTCTCCATCCCATTCCGTGAAGCCAACATCAAAATCATTTTCAACCAGGATAACGTGTTTCCCCACACACAGCTACGAAAATCCCCCCCAACGCTATTGCTGTGTTGGTGGCTTCAATCTCTCTCACACAAACACTCACAAAGGACGAGACGAACGGGAAATGGCGTGTTTGTGTTTGCGATGCATCCGATGTTTCCCCAGTCCGGGCCGCGTTGGGGATGAGTTTTTGAAGAGTCCGTGATTGGATGATTATGGAGCAACATCATTATGGAAACGAAGCAGCGGATGCGGAAACGTTGGCGTCGGGATCGGGGTGAAAATTCGCCACCCTCCAGCTTTGCCGGAAGTGTGTCAGCCCTGGGATGTGCGAAACGAATCTCGTGGGGCGATTGGGGAAGGCAACGGTAAAAAAACGAAACCAAAACAAACAGAAAGCAAATCCACGCACAGAAGAACGAGTAAAAAAAGCTAGAAAATAAACATGGCCAAAATCAGCGTCAAACATGGCACGGCGTGTAGATACTGAATCTTCACCACTATTCGCCCGTCGTTATTATGTATATTTATGAGCGAGCGCCTCGGGGAACGAACGCGAGGCGCGTACGTGTGCCGGCGTTCTGTTCGTGTGTATATGCCCAGCATCCATTCGGCTGCAGTAAATTGAATGAACCGGAATGGAGCGCGCCTCCAGCGTACGGCAAAAGGGCGGCCAGAAGAAAAACCCACACCGGGGAAGGATCCGCATGTATTCGATTGATATACAGTGATAGCGTTAACATTTCTACGATGTTTTTCTCCTTCTTGTTTTTTTTTGCTGGTTCCTCACGGGGGAGGATTTTCCGTCCCCTCCGACCCCCGAGAATGGTGAAAATGTTACATTCATTCATGAATGTATTCCGCTTTCTTCAGCCCATTGCCACCATGTTTTATTTTCGGCTCGTCGTTGCTTTCCTTTTTCGGCTCATCGCTTTCATCCCCGGGGGGTAAAACCGTTGCCGATGTCCTATTTTTCTCTCAGTAGTATATTTTCCAACATGGATAACTTTTGGATCTGTTTTTTACTCCCCCTTCATCCCGCCGGCTCCGTTTTGCTCCCTCGAGCGGCAACACAGAAGACGAGCAAAAACAACAACTCGAACACGAACGCCTAATACATATTTTGCCTTCATTTTCACCAATAGAACACACATTTCGGGGCGTACTCAACGGCGCCATATAATATGCGTTTATGGTCATCAAATTTAAATCGAATCTCATCAACGGACCCATGCCGCATGCCGGAGCCACTGGTGGGAAGGATGATTTGATGGTTTTTGAAGTAGAAGTAGAGACACAAGCGTACGGTGCGGGCTGCGAGGACACTCCCCGTGAGCTCTTCCAAGCTCGCCAGCCAGCCTCTCTCTCTCTCGGTGTTTGGGTCCGTGCATAAATATGCTACAGGACATTTGTTCGAAAAATAATCAACAAGGTATTTATGAACAAATTGGGACCGAATAACGCTACCCGCTTCGTGCCGATGGATGGCCGCACCCGAGGTCAGGGTTTCGATATTTATGAGGTGTATCTTCATTTAGGTTGGTTTATGGACAACACCTCGTTTCTATTGATATTAGTTTTAAATGCGAGCTTTTAGTTATTTTCGCAGAGAGGTTTACTATTGTAGTTTATCAATAATATTTTCTCGTCTCAGAATTTAATAGAGAACTAAATTAATAAAATTAAAATTAAAGTAGTTTCATTTAATTTACATATTCTCCATGTAACCCCTTTCAAACAACTTTTATATGAGTTCCATGCACCACCCCAACCTCGACGAACCCCAATATTCCCTGTAACGAGTGCAAACATTTTGAGCATAGCATTGCAAAATTTACATTGTTGTCTCCGGCTGCCTTTTATGTACGTGTTTTTGCTTTCTTCTTTTGTGCCATTCTCACAAATGCTTCTAAAGCAATTTCATTCTTCTAACATGACGCTCCCCGATTCAAGACACCACTTTCCGCTCCAAATCGCGAAATGGTGCTGGGAAAAACGGGGCACACAATTGTTTGGGGAACACAATGTAGCAGTTCTCGTCTCCATCGAGCGCTCGCGTTTGTATGTGTTTAAATATATAAGCGAAAGTGGTGAGGACTGGATTTCGCTTTCCCAGTGCAGCTCCAGTGCGGTCGTTTGTGGTCGTGAGCAGTGCTGCAGCCATTTTTATTGAAGCAGTCGGGAAAGTGCATCGATTTTTCCTGTCCACGGGTGAATGTTTGCTTTTTGCTTCAAAATCACCGACAACGCTTTAGGATTGCATTTAAATTAAATTTTCAAAGAAAGGAATAAAAGAGCTGTTGACTGGATGACGATTCGTTTTGAAGTTGAAAAGAGTTCGAATGTTTTCAAGCTTTTTTATTTCTCAGAAACGCTCGATGCTTGAAGCGAAACAAGGATGTAAATAAAAAATATATACGCCAATAAACCTTACCGATTATCAACACCACATTACAATGCACTCGACGTCAGCCTCCGAACCATATGCTGCACGAATGTAATGGTAATAATTACGCTCGAGTGTTATTCCTTGCCATTCGCTTTAACGAAAGCATGAAACCGAACAACTGCGTACCACCTTGTCCTTGATGCTCATTTTATCGATCTCTTAGCCCCTCGCACGGTCCCCGAAATTTGGGAGGAAAATTATGCTGTCGTTGATACGGCGTTTCTCCTTTCCCCCTCCGGGAGGGTAGCACCTGCGAGTGGGAAGTTTTCCTCCCCGCAACCGGGTAGCGCGTTGAAATTGCGCAAAATAGTCCCATCATCATCTGGCACAAGCAGCCGAAGCACCGTGACAAAGTAGCATAGCTTTTCACCTCCACCGAAGATGCGATTTCCTCAACCGCTTTCCCACCGACCGGAGGTGACTGTCACGTTCGCCTGTTAATTACATGTAATAGAAATGTTTGCTTGTCACAGAATATTTCCCTAATCACCTCCCGGCCACGATTGGGTGGGTGGCCGCCCACCTAACTTCCAGGCCCTCCCTCCCGCAGTGGTACATTCCGTATGCTGATCGACATTTCCCCAGCACAACACATGTTGTTTGCCGAAGTGCCATGTTACCTTTGCCTCCCGACACGATGCACGAAGGCACGGAACGGGATTCGCGGCAAATGCGGCACTCGTTACGTACGGTTTAATTAAATGCAATAAAATTCCGCCCGATGGGAAAACAGGGCAAACGCACGCCGCATACCTAAACAAACCGACGAGGGCGGCCACGTGTTGCCCGAAACCCTTTGGAGTTGGCTTCAGATTTCACCGTCGAAGCCTTCGTGCTTAGGGGAAAGCCGTCGGGTGGGCAAGATAAGGAAATTGAACGTATCGATTATTATCGATGGTTCGAGTCGTGGGAACGCAAATCCTTAAATTATCAAAGGTAACACAAAATGAGCAATTGAGATAAAATAACATAACTTGTTTAAATGGCAAATGAAAATTCCCTCTCTACAATTAAAGAAACTAATGCAATCATAAACTAGCGCTAAACTTCTAATCCCCGTCCAAACCGATATGCCCCAGCCGTATGAGGCGATGACAGAGTCATCCTTCATTATCATTCCCTTTTACGCACAGCATAAATGTAAATGTCGTCGGATTTGATCGATTTGAGTAATATTTATTTTTACGATCTCCCCCGATAACGCCCGTTTGCCGACTAATGCAATTGTCGATAGCATTATTTATCTGCCCTCTTACACCGGTGTTAGGGTGTGGGCTTTTATCTAAACGAACCCCCTCAACCAAACCCCTGGCGAAACGGAGGGCGAGCTCAATTACTTCCCGCATCCACACACCGGATGATACAGATCATCAGATTTTACATCGCCGATTTGTAACCCGATAGGCAAAACACTTTACAGCTTTCAACACCTTCACCTACTTGACGCGCGGCGTTCATGAACACGTCCTGCAGGCGTCCGGCTAATCGTAAAACGTGGACAACCCAATGGCAAACGGTATCTGGCGCAAACGTTTTCAAACAACATTGTATTTACATGATGTTAATTGAAAAAGACCAATCGAGTGCGCACGATTGCGGAGCTGCCAGTAAAGGCGACAGACTGTACGGTCGGATTGGAACGTTTCCACCGGACCGTTTGTGGAAAGTGCTGGACCGGTCGCGTCGAGAAAATCAATAAAGAAACAATTTAACAGCTGTCTATCGGTCAATTATCTCTGTCAGAGTATCATCCCGCATCCTGCCGGTCCGATGGTGAAAGGCTCGACTGTTTTCTACGGATTAGGAAATCCCGTCTCGGGGAGGAAATACATGGTGGCTGGTTGGGGTTTGGAGGGGGGGCTAAAGTGCTCCAACATGTTTCGAATAATTGATGATACATCAGTGAGAGAGAGAGAAAGCCCTGGAAAAACTGCCAACACCATGTTTGCCTACCGGTGAGGCTCTTCGTAGCCCTCGATGGAAGGAAACCAACTTCCACGGTGGGTTTCCGGGAACTGAGGGATTCGTAGGGAAGATTCCCGTAATTTCCACATCGTTCCAAGAAGCACGTTCACCAGCTGCACCCGAGACTGACCACCGTCCACGCACACACATGCTGTTGGGTGCAATAAACGGGACCCGGTAGTTCAGATGCGGACACACTGCATGCCTGATTGCATCCCTGGAGCCCTCGAGGCTACAATCGACGGACAACAGCCCGGACGGGATCATCATTATCCAGCTATTGACATGCAATGGACGACTTATAATAGAGAGTCAAAAGTCTGTTAACGTGTGCCGGTGTGACTCCCGTGCCGAGGAGTCATCTTCTGGCTCCGGGCCGGAAAAAGCCGGACCGCCTGCACAAAGGCCTCGCTTCGAGCAGGTCTTAGTGGTCATCGGCTACATTTTGGCTACGTACGCTGACCGACATCCATTAGGGCTGACGCTCTTTTGCGGTCCAACGGAAGCGCACTGGCGCTGGCAGATGCAATCTTGCCAACCGATGACCGCCACGGATGAGCGGGCCCCTTTCCAAATCACTGACCGATGTCTAATGGAAATCTGAGTCCTCGCAAATCGCAAGATAGGCTAACGGCACTTGCTAATGCGCTCCCGGGGGCTGGAGCCCATCCGTTTTCCGGACGGTTTCCAAATTTATAAACCGAACCAAAGCGGCCAGGGAACCAGCGTGCCCGGCTTGTGTCTGCCAAAACTTTGATTGCGGTATAATGCGCTCGACAAAGTGCACCGAAGTGCACATTCGGTATCAGGGCCCGGTGTCTCGATGCGCCATTTGCCGGGACGACTGTATCGACTGGACGTCGATGGGAGAGTTATCGAAAATCTGCGACACTCTCTGATAAATTGTAAGTGTGTACGGTCAAAGTCGTGTCTAGCGAGTGGCGATCCTAATGGATAGCTGGAACTTAGCCCAACCAATGGTTAAATGTAAGAAATAATTATTGTCCCACTTTGATTTCTAAAACCAACTCAATACCTCTTTTACAAATGACTTTAAATGGAATGAATGAACATCTTTTCGTTCGTCTAAAGTTTAGACTCTAAACCATACATTTATGTATCTCCAGTAGTCACTTATTATTGCCTAAGATTTTGACAATTTAATTAAATTAAATTGAAATATTCACTGCTTACGCACATTGGTTCCATTCCAAATTACTTCCCACCCAAAATCACTGCTCAGTAAAATTTTCGATGGTGAACTATGCCCTTTATCGTGCAATTACTTCCTTATCGCACGTGGTCACATTTATGACCTTTTCCCCAACGCACCCAGATAACAACCGAAGAAAGACATATAGCATATCGTTACCTCTTCTGCCATCAACCGTGCAACCGTGGCCAATCGATGCCGAAACATTGCCGGGGTGCAGTAAAAACGGGTTAAACGCATTGCCAATTACCCACCATCGGTGGACTCGGTTGTCCTGCACGGTCGGAACAACACGTATAAATTCATCGACACTACGGCGTGTAACCGTTATTGAAATGAATGCGCCTATATTAGAGCCCAATTACACGCATCGCAGTCCCAGGGGGATGGCGAGATTAGGAGAAGCGAAACCGGTTGTATTGCTGGTGGGAGGATGGGGGTGTGTAAGTAATCGGGCACACCGTATGGTATCGGATCGGATCGACCGAACCCGAAACATGCACGCCGCCCGTCGGCTTTTACGACGTTCAATCATCAGTTTTTACGGCGATCCATCAAACGTTTGGGTGATTAATTGGACGCACCGGACGGTTTTACGTGTGCGTCACGGGGTTCAAAGGGTTCAGGTTGCCTGTGTTCCGGAGCTCCTTTTTGGACGGTGGTGACACTGGTACTTACTTGAGCCGAGTCGATCACGCCACGCCATCGGATTCGCCACCAGACCCTGCAGGCCCGGCCAGTAGAGGTGCGTCCGGTCGACGAGGGGACCGGCATGGGCCTTCATCGGCCCCGACCCGTGGTTCTGCGACAGATACTGCGCCATGTTGGCTGCCGCGGCGACGGCCGCCGTGAAGCGGGGCATTCCGCCTGGAACGAAAAGTTCAACACCAGCACGAGTCTATTAATTATTTTGTCACACAGGTCTTGCTAGTGAAGGACAGATAGGCAGATGTTTATTAAAAATATTTTATGCACGATATAAATCTTATGGACGAATATATACACAACGTTTCATTAGTAGTTCAAAGCCATGACCTGTAAGGTAATTTTAGCCTCAACCTCAGCCTATCGTTAATGATAAATTCATTTCTGTGGGTCGAAATAAAAGTAGAACCCTTTAAAATATATAAGTATTCAATCAAGAAATTATCTCCTAATAATTCTGTATGTGCATGCTTTTATTAACTGGTTGTGAATATGTTTGAAACTAGGACCATATTTTGTATTAAGGAGTACAACGCTTCACGAGACGCAATTAACCATTACTGCCTTTTAAACCATTACTGTTCAATTTACATCTTATATAAGTTATAGACAGTTCAAACTATGTACAAATAGCTGATAAATATAATTACAACATCTTAGAGCTTATAAGTATTTCTAAGCTAACAATCGGACTTAAAGTATCGGCATAAAGTCAGAAACGACCTTCTATTTCCATCTTAACTTGGATAACTATAATAATCTTAGTTATAGTTACTCTTACAAAATATCATCTTTTGACCTCAAAGACACTAAACTCCATCGTTACTAAGACGTTCCCATGGAAACACTTTGGCTTACCTCCTAAGGCATTCAGTTGAGCGGTGGTGACGGGCGGGGGCCGGGACAGAATCGTGTCGATGCCGTGTGGGTTGCTGGCGGTGCTGGTGTGCGTTTGCGCCTGCGACACGGCCGTCTGATGGCCGGGACTTCCGCCCGGATGTTGGCCAGGCGTCCCTGCACCGTGATGCTGCTGCGGATGCGCATGCTGCTGATGCTGCGCGGCCTTCATCTCCGTCATGGAGTGCAGCGCCGCCAGCGGAGGTCCGAGGAAACTGAGCTGCAGCTTATGGTCCAGCATGTCCGAGATCGTGTGTGGCGTCTTGCCCTTCGCGCCCGCCAGGTGGTTGTGGTTCACCGCCCCACTACTGTTGTTGTTGTTGTTGTGAAGGTGGTGATGCTGTTGCTGCTGATGTTGTTGATGTTGCTGGTGGTGTTGCTGGTGTTGGTGCTGATGGTGGGCAAGATGGTGAGCTGAGAGCGCAAAAGATGAACCCGATGGTGATTGACCGGGGCCGGAGCTTCCGTGACAACCGACCTGCTGGCCGCAATTCCCTCCTGGTCCCTGGCCTACGTGCGAGAGATTTTCGGGACTGCGAGACGATCCGACACTGTCCTCTCCGACCTGCGGACTTCCGGACAATGGATAACTGCCCAGCGGACCGAGTTCACCGTCCTTCGTTTGACTAGAGTACGATCGTGCACTTCCGAGTGGACTTCCGCAGGACTCTTCGGGACGATGCTTCCCGGAACCGGACTCACGACCTCCCGACGGCTCCGGACTTCCCTCCGATCCGTAACTTCCGCTGTGGAGTCGTCCGTTTACCGGACTATGACCACGAGGACTTCCCGGCAGTATGTTAATGTGATCTTCGTCGTGATCTGGTTTGTCGTGTTCACTACCACCACTACCCCCGTATACTCCCGCCAAGCCGCTCACTCCGAGGTGTGTCTGGAGCGAATCCACCGTTCCACCAAGGTGGGAATAGGGCCTCCCGTAAGGACTATCGGACTGCTCGTGTGCACCGTCACGCCCAGGACTACCCGGACCGAGACCAACACCACCACCACTACCACCGCCACCTGCTCCACCGAGGTACAGATTGACCGGACTTCCGGTATCGCCGTGGTGTGCGGGCAGAACTCCGCCACGGAAGTGGTGACCGGCCGTTGCGGCGTGCTGCGACAGGTTCAGCAGCGACCCGGCGGCACCGGCGAGCGTGGGCGGAAGCGCGGGAAGGCCGGCGAGGCCGGGCGCGGGGTCGTACGAGGACGACGATGACGACGACGACGACGGATCGCGGAAGCCAAAGTTGCTGCCGAAGCTAAATCCATGCGTTCCGAGCAGGCCGGGAGATCGGAAGGCCGCCAGGGTCAACGCTTGGTACCCGGCCGGGACCGGGTTGTCGGTTGTACTCTACACCCCACGAACTTTCCCTGTACGCCAGCCGGTACCCAACCGTTGGGACGCACAAATCGGCGCAAGCTGAGATTGATGCTAGCACAAGACAAATCTCCTAAAGCCGTCGCACTTTGTACTTGTTTGTTCCGCGATTTCAAAACCAGCACAAGTTGAGCACAAATTGAGCCGCAAACCACACAAAAACGAAAGGTTCTAGCAATTGTAACTGTACCTCAAAACAATCATTTCCACTGTTCACGTTGCTGTCACTTTTAAAAAGCTTGTTTGAATTCTTTTACATTTCAATTACCAACTTTGTTGCTTTCTGCTTTCCTCAGATCATTCATATCTAATTCACTTTTTAATCAAACCGTATGTTTCGTTTCTAATTTATTTTCTCTTAAGTTAATTTCAACTTTCTTTATTCTTTGTATTTTTCGTTGAGAAAATATTTGTTTATAATTTAATTGAAATTCGAGAAACACTCTACTTTTCACCAACAACTTATCGGTTCCCAACCACTCAAGCACTTACGCGTAGCAGTTGGAAATTTCGGCCGTAACCAAAACAATTTTCCACACTCCGTACAATGTCACTGTTCCACATTTACGCGACGCACATTTACCCCTACGGACAAAGAATCCCACTGCGTGTCCGGTGCGTCCGGTTGTCGCGAGTCAACGTGCTGGAATGATGACGATGATGGCCACCGCCGGACCGGATCAGGTTATTAGAAAGGATTTATCGGCACACACACACACACAAACACGAGTGTACGTACGCAGCCATTCGGCGCTAGAATAAAGGCAACGGCAAAACGACGACGTGATTCCCGAAATCAATCTACACCGCCGGACGCCAAAGCTTCCGTTTTCGAGAGTCGAGCTTAGTTCCGGACGAACGTTGCACATCTACTGGATGCTGGCACGCTCGAGGTGTCCGTGCTGAGTCCTCAGCGGGCTCGCTCGATCGCTCCGCCCATCGTTTAAAAAGGGATAAAAAGGTGGAGCACCAGAGTGCGCTTGAAGAAGTCAAACACAAACACACATGCTGTCGACGAATCGGGTAGGAACGCAAAGGACGGATAGAGCTGGGATGATGGAAGATATGAGCAGGATGTAAAACTCGTTTCTCCTGTTTTCTGACGGTGTGCGCTTTCAACCCCCGGCTGCGACTGCGCACCAATACCAACATACACGCTGCTGATGACATGATATCCCTTCTGCTCTTCCTTCCAACGATGCAAAACAAAATGCCCGTAAGTCCGTTTGAGACCGGAACGGAGGGGATGCTTGTGGAGCTGCCTTCGTGCGCAGTCAATGCAACTCGAAGTTCATTAATTCATCGTTCTTTCTCTTTCGCACAAAAAAGCCTCAGCCTGCTCCCGAATCCCCCCTTTACCATCTTTACTACGAGATGGTCTCGTTTCATCCATCTTTCGAGAAGCGCGTCTCGGGGTCAGGTTGATCGTGGGTTCAATCGTGAAAGCTTCTATTTCACATTAGTGCCACCCTTGCGAACACCTTGTGGGAGGTGGGGGGGTACATGATGGAGTGTGGTGTAAGGAAACTTGTCTCCCTTTCCCCTCCACTACCACCACCATTATCGGCTCCCCAGGCCAGTACAACATAAACAATGTCGCCCGCCGCAAGTTCATATGAGTAGCTAATCCTTTCTTGTTTCGTTTTATGCTCTCCATTCAACTCGTCCTTTCTCATCTCGTCCTGTGAAGCACAGACACACTCGCGCACGGGAGGATTACAAGCACCAACACAAGCGGAATTGAAGGGCTGAACCAGGGGACGGAAAATGGGACTGTGTGAGTGTGTGTTTGAGTCGCCCCCCTCGGAAACGGTGGTCTATATTTTAAATTCGTTTTTAGTCATTTTCTATACAACACAATAATGATGTTAGGATTACACGCCCTCCCTGCCCGCGAACCCCTTTTCACCTCGCCCGGAAAGTCGTGGTGACTTCGGTGGAGGACGACACGGGCAGGGTTTTGCTATAATTTCGTAATTTTTAGTGTGCGGTGTTTGTGCGACTCTCGACTCCGACTTTAGTAGTTTTCCGAAGCGGCGGCAAAGAGGATCTTCAAGGATGCTGCTCTGTCCCACTCTCACTTCGCGCGAGCTTCGAGCGTCCACGTTTGCAGGTGGTTATTCCGGGTGGCTGGCGATTGCGCACAGGACCTCTCAGACACGAGGGAGGGGAGAGGGAACCCGTTCGCCGTGTGTGTAATCCCCGTTTGCTTCGTGCCATTTGCATAGGTCACCAACCAACCAGCGATTTTCCCTCGCCGCTCGGTGCGGAGATGTTGACCCTTTCACACCGTTAAAGGGTTGGCGTGGTATTATTCCATCGTTTTGCTTTTCGCTTAATCCCATGCTATCACCTTGTTTTTTTTTCTTGTTCTTCCTCGGCATTACACAGACTTATTTACCAACTCAAAAATGGACTACTGTGTGGCAGTACATTAGCCACGGGTTTTCCTGCAGCTCGGCAGTTTATGAGCGGAGCGTAAAGTTTGCGATTTTTGTCACCACTTTTGCAATAGCGATTCCATGCGGAAAAAGCAACACTGGACCAGGGAAGATAGAAAGTGACGAAAATTCGTCTCGAACAAGAAACATTCGAATGTTATGTAGGAGCAAACGAAAAGGAACCGAAAATTGCATCTTAAACTATAAAGAGTTCAACACTTAAAATTATATGGATAAAAAAGAAAACACCACACTAAACATGCAAACCACAACGCGTCGGATAGGAACCTTCTACAGAAACTGGCGAAAAACTACCAAACCGCAAACATGCAACATGGCGAAAGTTTCCCACTTTTTTTGTTTCAGTTTCTGTTTCTGTTTCTCTGTTCGCTGCCAATGCTTATCGGGAAGAATTGGAACAGAAACTGCATGCACGGGAAAGAAGTTTTGCTGACGGGCAGTTTCCAGCTGCTGTTGCCAGTGAAATTATTATAGCAGTTCTCGTCGTGCAGCTACTTGCATTATTAGCACACGGTTCACCTGGCACTTTGCTGTGGAAGTGCCGTACCACTTGGCATTAGCATTATTTTTAAGAGCCTCGCGTTGCACTTTTTGTTCAGTTTGTATGATGGCTTTTCCGTTTGCTCAAATTCAAACCAATGCGAGTTAATTCTAATATTCCTCGTGTAGAAAATTTGGCAAGTTAATTATCATCTCGCAGGTTCAATCGTGTTCCTAACCGGAGCCATGGACTCGAAAGTTGATCATTCGGCATTGGTGACGCTCATAATTATTATGAACCGTGAAGCATTGCCCTGCGACGACATCCTCCAGCCATCCGCTTGCGTCCATTCAAGCAGTCACGTCGGAAGTCAGCCCCCGGGAACCGCAGCATCACTAATTAAACTGCCGTAAAATTATCACACCTTTCGGCTTGCATTCGAGCACCCGACCATTCGATGGTGTGCGTTTGAGGCGAGTGTGTGTTGGGCTCTGCAGATGAACGACGCACTTTCCACTGCCGGCGAGCATAATAGCATTGGAAAATCCGTCCGAAAATGACGAGGGACTGGACGCAAAGAAGCAGAAGGCTGTGAATGGGAATTGCTACGACAAAAGTTAATGACAAAGCTGACATTCTCTGTTCGGCGCATTGTGCTTGCGATGGCTATTCGACGTTTGGGACCTTTGTGATACTTCCCTAAATGGGGTTTTCACCTTCTGGAACAGTGTGGCAACGCGGAGGAAAGGACATCCGGACCGAAACATCGTTCTGAAGAGTCATCGGAAATGGGAAAAAGAACAAAAAGAATATAAATAAAACCTACGAGGATACGTTTTAATTCGGAAACATTTTATCTAGAAATAATTGCCAACTTTCATCGTACAGTTCAAATTATATATTTGGTAACATTTTATTCTTATATTTATCCGGAAAGATATGTAATACTTTACATTCCCTTAATTCTTTGGAACAGTTTCGGCAATCTTTCTGAACTATTTCCTAACGAATACCAGTTGACTCCTACGGTAGATAACTTCTGGTACCGGATTTGGGCAATCCATTTTGTCACTTTGCTGTCGCCTGCCCATTGACCTACCTGGCTGCAGTCAAGCATTTCATCTTTTAGAGCAACCCGTACCACTTCCGTTTCTCAGGAGGTTCCTCATCCACGACCCTTCGGCTTTGGTTGCCGTAACGGTCGATTCCGACCCAAGGGAGTCTATAATATTCAGCTAAAATTTTCTACGCCCTTTCATTCTCCGTTATGGGAATGGAACTTCGGAACGATGTGTGAGCTAGAGGAACTGATAAAAAGCGTTTAAAACGCGCACTGAAAACAAATCACATTCGTTTTGATGCGTTCGAATCAACCTCTTTCATGAAAAAAACGTTCATAGGCAACAAGGACCGATCGACGATTTGCATCCCTAACGATGTATGAAATAACGAATATAGTAATTTAAAATTATTTTTAAACTATTTTTGTTATAAAAAAGGTTTTTAACAATTTTTGTATCTCAAGCCTTAAATGATGACGGAGAACGACCATAATGACTAATACACAATTTAATACTCGTCTTATCGTCCCATAAGCTTTACTTGCATAAAGATCCAACCAGACACGATATGTAACTACTTTATTATTCTTCATCAAGCTCGCCAAAGCCCATAGAAAACTCGCTGGTGAAATAAAAACATCATCTAAAAATGAAAATGAACTCGCTGATTCGAGTCGTGGCATTATTTATGAGCTTCTAGAACCGTCCAGCGGAAGGCAACTCGAGAAGGGATAGTTTTTCCACCGCTCACTTCTCCGGCTGCAGTTTAGCTTCGGGTTTTTTCTATCTGATGACTTTTAATGGTTCTCTGTTTTGAACACAAACAGTCGGTAGATTTTTTTTCTAGCATCTCCTTTCGACTTAACTAATTCACTAAAGCGTATGGCATGTGTGTGTATGTCTGTTTGTGTGCCTTTTACAATCCTTCGTAGTATTGAAATGGAAAATGGTGTTTCCCTTCGAGTCGATTCCCTCGGGGACACTCTGGCTATCATCGGGATGAGTCTCAGTGGACGTCGGTTTCCGGTTTTCCTTTCCTCCGGGAGGTCGCAGGGGGGTTTTCCAACTTTTTTTTTGTTGATGCCACACTCACTTGCTTCATACCAATACTCCTTTTACCGCCAATTATTATACCCCTCCTCACGGGCGAGCACATTGCCGATTCGATGCGCTCGTTTGTTTCCCCTTCGACAAAACCCGCTCCCAATGGGTCTAGAATTCTCAGGACTCAATCTGGCCAGCAAACACACATACGAACGCGCGAGCGCCGACTTGCGGATGTGCATCATCGAGGACAATAGATTAATTGACGTTATTTATGGCCATTTAATTGCTACAAATAAGTGACACAAGAGTGAAAAATTATTATTGCTCCTATTTTGAACTGAGTGCGCACCGTTTAGTGAACCCTCCTTCCCTGGTGTCCCGGCGTGCCCCGCTGCAAACAAAAGGATCTGTCACCTTTCGCATCGGTCAAATGGAAAGAAGCAGGGAAAAAGCTAGATGACAGAGAAGGTAAGCCAAATGGGAAAGGTGTGTCCTGAAGGATACTTTGCTACCGATATTGTTTGTGCGTAGCTTTCGTGCTCACGGGATGTCTATCGTTTCAATTGTTCCTCATCATAAGTATAACGATTTTTGTCGTTGTATTGCTCTACGTTTAATGGGATAGTGCAGTGTTTATTTCCTCTACGGTTATTGCTCGATCATTGAAATAAAATGTTATGTTCTAGCTCATTTAGATTATTTTAAGCGCAGCAAACATTTATTTGAAAGTGTTGTTGAAACGATGAGTTTTAATTAAATAGAGTGCGTATTAACTTAATCGAGGAATTTTAAATTGAAGAAATTATTATATGTCCATACAATAAGTTTTTCAACACTCGATTTTCTCGATGATTATTCATAAGTTTTCAGGTATTTCTTCAACTCAAATTTAAGTTCATTCCAATGTAAAACACAATGATTTTATAAATAGAGGTTTAAACATACAAAATATTTATCAACCAGGCAATAAATAGTACCTCTGTTAGTTGTTGCTTTTACCCAACGGATTCGTTTCGAACCGATCGATTGTAATCCTTCGTTAAGATCATCAGCATCCGCACTAACCGTCCATACTGCCGACCTAGATATGTGCCGCATGATATGAGTTTTGTTGGCCAAGCGAAAGACTCCCACCCCACTTGCTCTTGCCTCTTCCTAACCTGCCTTTCCAACAGATCGGCTGCCCGGGTTTTCCAATCGGACAACAACAGCGCGAATAATTGAATCTGGAAAATATGGTAATAAAGGTGTATCCACTTTTTACTACCCTAGCATGTGTGCACTGCACTTCTAGATGATACCGATGCCCTCCGTTCCATCCTTCCTCCACAGAACACCCGCCAGCATCTCGTGCTGGTATTCTATTCGAATGTTTTTCTGCCTCTTCCAGCCCACCCAACGCTTTCCCAATGCTTACAGCATTTATTTCCACTCGCATGGCCTGGTTTTGTATGGCCACGTTCTTCGCCACCGTCGTCATTTCGATGTTGACGTCGCCGTTATGCCCTTTCGGGATGCCAGGGCATGCACGTTCGTTGTCCATTCGATTCACGGTCGCCCAAAAGCCATCAAATGCCATCCACAATCAAAAGGGCCACCGCAAACACCACCAGTTGACGACGGTTCAAGGCAGCTTTTTTTTTGCTGATAACCCTTTCTTTTTCGATGCTGATAAAAAATTGCTGCAATTGGTTCAATGCAAGAATTTTTCCTATGAATATTCCTTAACAATATTTCATACAAGTGTAAAATCATTAATATGTCACTTATAGTTTCCTACTTTGAAACGATTTGAATTTTGAACATCTTTGCTACTTGCAAAACTATCTGTTATTTTCCGATATTTTCTTCGATGCTTTCTAGGTGGATTGCAATCACTGAGTTTTTCTTTCGCTGATTCATCCCGAATGGCAGCGAAAGCAATGGAGAAAATAACAGAATTATTGGAAAACCAGAACACAACTCTTTCGCAGACCCTTTCCCTGTCCAAGGCTGCACCTTGCTTACCCGTAGGAAAAGCTCGAGTTTTCTTCCACCCACTACGAAGAGATGAAGGCGGTTTCTATTGGAAGAGTTAAGGTAAAAAAAGGCCTTGCCGTGGTTGGCGAGCGTCGTAAAAAGTGGTCTCCGAAAATCAAAAACCGCATTCAGTTTTATGTGGTCCGCATGAAACTCGGAAGGTGGCGGAAGCGGACGGTGCATGGGTAGCAATAAAAAGAGCGGTATTTGAAAATCAGTGTCATGCCGCGGTAGATGGGAAAAGAAGGTTCACAAACAAAAGAAAAACATACAACATACAACATTGGCTTCGATTGAATTCGCAGCCGAGAATGTTCGTATCCGCCGTCCGATCGTCCCATCGTCCGGGTCCCCTTTTCCCAACCGGGAAAAACGCCTCCAGCCCCTTCCCCTACAGCCACGGTTTGGGACAGGGCACCTTTTTTCCCCGGAGAAGCGGCAGTTTCCACCGGTGTGCTGCAGTGAAAGCAATCAAGAGAACGTGGAATCGAAGGTTATTGTTATTATGATTGCCGCACATCGCAATATGAAGCCATTGCCAGGAGAAACCCCACCGCGGATTGGGGCACGGGAACCTTAACTCCACCTGAAACCCTTCCGGTACGGTGTCCCTTGAAAACAAAGCTCTAAACATCGGACTCCTCAACACCGTTCGTGGGATGGCGGTTCGAAGGCAATCTTTTCCACCAAATATGTCCGCAGGAACCGTGTTGCCGAAGAAGAAAACCACAAAACGCCACAATTGGAAGACGACGCAACAGAAAAGGATCCATCCGTGGGTGGGAATAGCAGCAAAGGATATATAACACCCTGGTATAGGGACGGACGGACGGGGTTTTCCGATCGGAAACGGTTAAAGGTGATTTTATACGGCACTTTTATGGCCGTTGAAGCTGTTGTCATGATTGTTTGCTGTTGCTTCGCGGACTACTCCTAGGAGCGGCACAACCACAAACTTTTTGAACAAAAAGTGGCCCATCGAACATCTTTGAGGTGGAGGAGATACACATATACACTAAAGCAGTGCCAAAAAAAAATGTGGTAGATACAACATCAAAATTGCGTCACGTTCGGAAGGCGTTTGGTGGCATCTAATTGGTCTGCGTTATTCACCCTTTCGAGATGATCGGTTTTATTGTTGCGCACATACTTTTACGGTCGGCAGAGATGTGTTTTTCATAAATTAAACATATTTTTTTATTGCTTGATGGTTTCCTTTTCGGCAAAACGATGCATTTGGGCATGGGGTATGGAAAAAATATTAAAAACCGATAACATCTGTAGAAGCTATGACACTTTAGTTCACATTTTTTGTTTAAACTTGTTTTCCTATTTATTGTCCTTCAAAAATATTTTTTACTGGAAGGATAAGTTCTCTCGATTAGTTTTTATTATTAAAACTAAATGCTAAGAGCAAAAGAATGACATTAAATGCGTTCAGTTTATGTTTCAACAAAACTAAATCTTTTGCTATGTTTTTAGATCGTTATGCCTTCAATTAACTTTCATCTATTAAAACATGAACCAACTGTAGCAACCAATGGACACGCAACTTCCCTTTTAAAATAATTGGATTCAAACTCAGGACATTTGATTCAATCGATGGCTCTTTTAACATTCAACTTAGAGTGCCATCAAATCGCCATGTTCCCATCTGTGCCGTTCACATTAGACTGTTTTCTGCTCGAGAAAGAAGTACTCTCACGGTACCCAAGCCGACGCGAAAGATAATCTAGTAAATTATTATAAATTTGCAACATCTGCATGGAATAGAGTCGGTGGAACGCGGAACGCCCATAACAACAACATCGCCATCGTCATCGTCGGTGATCTGATTTATTTATCGCTACATACATTTGCCTTCCCTTCACGCACGCACGGGGCTTTTTTCCCGGACGAACATTTTATTGGCTTACGGGGTGCCAGTTTTCCGAGGGACTACTACTCGTGGCTTTTGCTAGCCCAGAAACACCTCGGCAGCTATTTGCGAGAGTGCGCGAAATAAATTCCTAATGCGTGACCTTGATCAATCAATTTTTACCGCCCGTTCGATTAAGTTTTTGGTCGCTCGTTCGCCCGTTTCATGCTCCAGGGGTTGCGTGGCTAGCGATAGATTATTGATCATAAATTTTTATTTAAATTTTACACGAGCTAGCGGAGGAGCCGCAGGCGAGCAGTAAGTTTGGCATCGATTTGTGCCTCCGGTTGCCAAATAGTGAGTAATGCGAATCGGGAACGTTCACGTTTGCCCTTACCATGCGCCATCGGTTTGGTGTACAATTTTTCATGCAACACATGCCGGGCCTATAACAAATTATTATTCACATCCCGAAAGTGCAGCGAGTTTCGGTTTTGTTTCTTTTCGGGCGCTCGTAATGTCGTACGATAAAAAGTAACCTGTCGCCAGGGTGACTTACTGGCGCTGTCGGTCGCCATATTTTAGCGAAAACTACACTATTGCAAGAAAAACAACCTCCAGCGCCCGTCGCAGTTTTCTTGGGATGAGTTTTTCAGCTTCCAAACCGTCCAGCGTGAACATACGGATTAGCATATTTTTTTAATTAATCAAAGTACAATCGTTAATTAAATTGTCCACCGGGACACTTGCTCGCACTTGAGGGCAAATAATCTTCACTCCCACCACGTAGTCGGGTTTTTTTTTCCTGTGACCGGCCGAGAAACCGAGAGTCTTTGGAGAAACGATACAACAAAAAACTCGGAATACTTTCCACCGGCCAGCAGTAACAAAGCAGTCAAGAAAAACTGTCACCGTTGGTGGCACACGTCGACGACGTTTGCGAATCGGTGGTGGGAAAAGATTAAGAAACGAAAAAAATGAAGAGAGAAAAAAATTATTAAAAATGGAATCACAACTCCTCCACGCAAATGCCTTCCCTTTCCGAAACGTTTTCGTTTCCATCGATTCCAACCATTTGTCAGTGCGCTCTCTGACAAGGAAATGAAAATTAAAACACTTGAAAGCCTGGCAAGGGTGGGGCAAGATGATGGAACAAATAAGTGAACGGTGGAAAAAATCTGAGCGTCTTTGGGTGACGTTTTATTTTTTTCACTAAGAACATAAACGCTTCTAACGTAGAATAAGATTATTGCGAGAAAAAAAACATCAGTAGATGGAAAATAAAAACAGCTCAAGAGGGTAAGGGAAGCGAAGAAAGAAATAGTATCAGGAAAATCTGTTTTTCAACGCTAATGTATTTGCTGTTTTCATAATTTATCATCCAATAATAACCCATCTCGGCTTTCCTTTCACCAAATGACGGTAGGGAGCTTTTCTTTCATTCCTCCCCCCTTCGATTCCTTACCCTGGATCGCGTCGCTCCGTCGAGCACCAATCAAAAGGCCACTTGCGTCCATTATTCAAATTCGATTTTCGATTCCGACTCGCACCGGTTCGCCATCAGCGTCTCCTTCGGAACGAGTCGGATCCGGCCCAGAGGCCACGACGCAATTGGTGAAGAAAAATGGTTTTCCATTCCATTCCCAGCAGCTCGAAGAGCTTTCCGCCATTGCGTTCGGCCAATTGGGTTTCATTTCGAATTGACTTTTCCTCCATGTCCACCCCCACGATCCCCCGCCGGTCGGAATCCTGGTTGAAGGCGATTTGAACCAGGAAAAAGGCAAGTGCCACTGCCAAACTGTCAATTGATGGAATTGATTTCGCTAGTGCAATTTCCATTTCCACGCCGCATTTCCCGCTTGAGGGGCCAAAGTTTTGCAAATCTTATACTTTTCCCGTGCCTTGCTCAGCCCCAGGGCGTGTTCGACTTGGGGAGGTTTGAAAATGGCAGGTTGATCAACGATAATTCTTCATTACATTTGCCTCGGCGTTTTGCCGCTGCAGGCAACTTTTTTCGATTTTTACAAGCAGCTAGTATTTTCCTCAGCTGCTCAAAGCTTGGCTCTACTTATTCTGCTGGGCTGGGGGCACTTTGTCACTGAAATATGGATCGTGCCAATTATGAGATTAAAATACATTTATCATTTTCCAATTTCGAACACGCGCGCACCAAATCTTCGCCATTTTGTTTGGGTGAATGAATGGGATGTTTTGCTTCTAATAGGATTCGTTTAGTTTTTTTTTTATTTTGTTTTTTCAAGAGATTCCATCTCCATTAATTTCTATCTGGTTGAATAGCAAAAACACAAATTCAGGTTCGAATGCTTTCAGACAACAAAATAGCATAAAACTATGTGGATAAGTTTTAAAATGTATAAAAGCGTGCTTAATTGAAAACAAGCTATCTGATTTGTCTAAATAAAAATAATGCAATTTCTTGAAACCTTTTCCAAGCTTTTCTCATGACGCAAGGCATGCTGTTTGTAGCGCCATGTTTTGCAAAAACACATGACTGCAAGTAATGCCCTCAAATTTCAGCGGAAACTACATTTTTCTTTGCTTTTTCCAAACTCCACCTGTGTAGGCACTCTGCTTATAAGAGTGCGTGCCGTAAGATGCAGTTGTGCAACTCCATCACGAACAGTTGGGTTGCGCGGACGTGTGTAAAGTGGTATCAAAGTTCCACGATGCGGTTTCACAGTGTATCGGTACTCCTCTGGGGTATATTACTTCAATACACGGACGCCGTTCGACATCATATACTGACCAAAAGCTGGGACGAAGCACAGGAGGACTGCCTGTCCTATCAGCGCATTGCTGCGAACCGGTCAGAACACTTCCGATCCCATCACTATCCCGGAGAGGACAGTCTCACGAAGGAGCTTGTGTTCTGCATTGCGCTTAACCTGCGCGCCTACGACCCGGCCCGGAACGTGGTACGTGTTGAGGTGTTGGGCAAGTTTTTCCAACCCGATCCGGACGACGCCGACAACGTGGAGCGGACGAACGAGTGCTTGCGGACGGTCGACCAAAAGCCCCCGGCCGTCGTCGGTTGCCGGAGGTCGGAATTCTATTCCTCCGCCGTGGACACGGTGTTTGAGGCGTTCCGGTGCTTTTACTATCACTTTGGAAATCTAAATCAAGCGGCACCGCCGCTGCCTCCGACCGACTTGGAACTGGAGCAAGTTCGTGAGGAATGTACACGAATCGTTTGCTTGCCGGTGGAGTTGCTTAGGGATAGGTTGCACCTGAAAGAGCATCCACTGTGGGACCGTTTTCGACGCTGCGTCGCTTTGCGCACAGGGTTTTCCGGGGTGGAACATGAAGGTACGGCACAATATGGAACGAGGGATGAGTATTACCATTCGTGAAAGTATTCACAAAAGCTCTGATGTCCATCAGGAACGATAAGTACAATCCTTTTTCCTCAAATTTGTGTAAGAGGAATAGATAAATAGATAACATATTTATTTCGATTTGAAGTATGTGAAGACACTTCTTCAAACCATGAACTTTAAAAATAAAAAAAGCTTTCCTTTTAATCATATAACTTGTTTGATTTTATGTTTTTCAATCACACTTTTTTTACAAACAATATTTCCCATTTTACAGTAAAAGACAAATTAGTTTCAGCTATGAGCTTCTATGTTTATAAAATCTGCTTGTCTGGGAAAACAAATCTTAAATGCTAAATAATGAAATAAAAGCGCTTAGCATTAATTCAAAGCTTTTGTTCCAGCCTCTGGAATCGATTTTATTTTTTCCAATCGTCCGAATTCGAATAGAAAACGCATTATTGCCGAGACACTACGAGGATGGTAACATTTGTGGCCGTCGACACCTAATCTCACCTTTCCGAGGCTGCTTGGGATGGGATGGTTTAAAATAAAGGATAACACTCTTTCTGATAAAAAAAAGCATTTCTATGTCGCACGAAGCAAAACTCTTTGGTGTCGGGTGGAGGATGAACCCAATTTGACGCCCTCCGGAGGTTCGGGGTTGACTATGGACCAGTGCTCACCCCCTGAGCTAATTTTGTTGCAACGGTGTCTAAGCACTAACAAACCAAAATACACACACCCAAACACGGCCAGTGCCGGACCCCACGACAATGGTTTGGTCATTTAAATTTATCAAAAATAGTTTTGCACTCTCGGTTTGCCAGGCAAAGTGCTATCTAAATGTCGATGTCGGGGAATGTCAGCTCGGTATCGACATTTTTCTGCAGCACATTTATCGCATTTATTTGCATATATGCGCACCCGTCTCCTCCTTGGGAGGGGGGAGGACGGGGAGATGCAATCTAATTGCAGTCTGTCGCATTTCGATTGATTTGCTCGCAGGAACGCTGCCCCTTTTACTGGCCATCGCCGAATGATTGATGCCATCGGAATCAGGCTGGAACAGAGTGCAAATTATGTTCTCTTAACCGCTGTTTAAACTTGCCTGGAATTCCCGGTGGCGGGAACGGGAAAAAGTAGCCCAGATTCGACAAAATATCCAGCGGGAACGAGCTTATTCGTCCGATCTGTCAAAGTGAAGCTTTGTTTACGTTTTAGTTTGTTTACGTGATCTAAATTGGCGGCAGGTAAAAGTGGAATTGTGAGTCATTATCAAATATAAAGTTTATGAATGGTGTTGTTGAGTTCCTCCTCCAAAATTTTGCGTCGAAGACTACTCGCATTTTGGTTTCTCTCCAACAACATCGGCCGCATCCATATACGTTGCCCATACCGACGTTGTTGTAGCAAGCGAATGAAACTTTTCATGAAACGTTTCAATTAAGCAAATGCGTCCGTTCCCGCCGGGTCGTAGTTTCGCGTTTTTTAAACATAGCGGGAACGAAATCCGTTTTTTTCATATGGAGTTTCCCGTCGTCCAGCGGGATTCCCGCTGAACGGCGGGAATATTCGTGCGAATACCGCTGTGTCTAGCCGTCGCTTTAGCTGCTTAGCTTAGCGGGTAGCTGCACGTTTGACTTCTTCCCCGCTCACGCACGCATTATTTAGTAATTGAAACGCATTCGGCACGGCAACTTTAGCCTAAATGATTTATGTCCAAATAGGTCGCATTTTTCCTAAAACTGGCGTTTCCTTAGTATTCAAATGTATAAAAAGTATGCAAAGCTCGTGGTTAGATTTATTGAAATAAATTTATCATTCACTGTATATTATGAATCGTTATGAACTTTTTCGGCAAAGTGAAAACTAAATTATCTTTTATTTTTAACCTAATTTATTGGTTAAGCATTTCAAATTACTCCACTTGGTCCATGCTCTGCAGCAACACAACTTCAAACCACAACACCAAAGCTGTACTGTGCTCCACCAGGTGGTGTTGAAACTCGTAAACTGTGTGGAGTCTGTTGTGTCGTTGAGTTCGTTGACCACTACGTAATTTAAGTAGTAAACATTGTGACGGTTTATGCAATTTAAAATAAATAATCCATCATGATAAAGCATACCGGGCGTAGTAAAGCGTGACAATGTGAAAAAAACAACATTTCTGCACATCTGGTTGATGTTTTGATGAAGCACTGGAAGGTTTCATTTCCATGTCATTTCTTTTAACTTCTTTTGTGGCAGGTAAAAATGTATGATGTTTTTTAAGGCTATCCAGCGGAGATATTGAATAGATATTGGTTTACCATGGAATCTTTTTAAGAAAAATTACCGACTATATGGTTCAAAGCACTTAAAAGTGTTGAATATTTTATCGATGATGGATTCGGATTATTTTACTAATTTTTTTGTTGTTCTCCACTCGGAATTGTAAACTGAAAAAGGACACAGTATTCGGTACCCTCAAAATAGCCCTCAAGAAACAGGCCACGAGAACCGTTGCAATATTTCATCTCGCGCCCCGTGTTTATATAGCATTTTAATTGGATAATTAAATGGTGTAAACTTCTTGTAAACAACAGTCGTTCCGGCGTCGCAACGCCTTCGCGCCACGTGCCGGACACGTGCAGTTCCTCGTGGCAGGGTGGTGAGAGGGTGGGGATAAAAGGGAGAGAAATCTGGATGACGACGGGGATTGCGGATTGGAAAAGTCGATGGGCGCTCGAAACTCAATTAACCGAAACCGAATCCACACCAGCGGCGTGTGTGAGTGTGCGTCATCGTTTCCCGCGCATGGTGCAACTCTTCGCCGGGGTTGCATTGAGCTCGTGCCGTCCGGGTGGGGGGTTAAAGGGCTCGTAAATCTGCATCAACAACACATTAGCCGGAGGCTCACATTTTTTAAGCGGCTCCGTAACACCCTTCCCTCCTAGGAAGGAATACGACCCATTAGTGGAGAGCTAATTTAAGGCAAAACGTTGAGCTTGTTTTCCCCATTGTCAACCGCAAAGTCAAAGCAAACAAACACATAAACTTATGACTCTGCGGTTCCGGTCGACTTTGAAGCGATTTTACTCCTTTTACAACTGAGAGGACACGTTGGCATATAGGACACGGAATGGAACTTAATTAAATTATAAACACATTTCCCAGCGTCGAAATGGAGAGTTTTGTCGCCAAAGTTTTGCAAGAGATTTGCATCACGAAACCACTTCCTACTTGCTTCACACCAGACATTGGCGGAAAAACCAAACCAAACGACGGAGATGCCTTTAGAAAAAAAAGAAATCAAATAAAAGTGTGCATGCCAACATCCTTAATGCATTCTTGCGCAAATTGGAATTTATTTTGTCTCATACGTACCAAATCGGACCGCAAATGTTCAGCTTCCTTCCGGGCGTCTCGATGTGAATTTGCTGCGGTTTCAACGTCCGCCTTAAAGGAAAATTTATGACTGGTTTCTGTTCGGGACATAAGAGTATTTCTTTCCACACTTGGCGTGTCTTTTACAAGACTATTTTTTATGTAATACTTTAGATATATCAACACAACGGTCGGTGAATAATGTTGCCAATTGAACGTTAGAGGTGGGGAGACAGAAAATGAGGGGACAGTTATATATTCCAGTTGTGGTTGCTAATTGAAATCTATGAGAAGTGAAATGTTTTGGTATGAAATCGGTATGTGGTTGGCAAATTTAAGTAAAGAAATTTCGCCAATCGAAAACAATTAGGCAGAGGATGTGATTTGATATAAGCTATTTCTCTAACCTATCTCGTAGCATCAAATATTCGGATAAATGTCTCTATCTCAGATAAGTAGGTTCATCAACGATTTCAAAGTAATTTGGAATAAAAAATATTTGATTAATACAGGTTCTGTACCTTAACCAGCTAATAAATGCCGGTAGCGAATCCATTTCGTACCTCATCAAAATGTACATACATGATCAAATGTTCGGTATTTATTATCTACTGTTTACGGTCCACAGACCCGCCGGGCACATAAATAAATGATCACGCCAAGATGTGTAACAAACCGACCATAACCGGGCGAATGGTGAACGTCCAGAGTTGATACAGCCTGAGGCATCCATACTCAGATTCGTATCCGTATCCCTATTCGAAGTCCTTGTGGGATTCTCGAATGAGGTTCGAGGCATAAATTATCTCACCGCCGCTTGCGCACTCGATAAACGTTACGGAAGTGATCGAAGCGTGATTCGAAGGGCAACGCACGAGGCTATTGATTGTTTGAAAGATGCTTTAGAGAAATAATTCTAGACTATTCGTTCTGATATTGAAGAAGAGTAGACAAAAGCATTCATAAAATTGTTTAGGGGGGTCCGCGACAACCGAGCGGTAGCGCCGGTTAGAAAATCAGGCATGAAAGCACCACCTTGAAGGCGTTGGTTCGAATCCCAACCGACACCGGACTTCTCCTCTGAATGGAGAGGACTGACAATCCACGTAACAAAGGGAAAAAGTCTTGTAAGAGCTTAACGGGGGCAGACAAGACCAAGACGGTCGTTACACCAAGAAGAAGGAAACATAGTTTTGAACGGGTTTGAAACCCACGTGGTAAGGTTAGAGTTCCATGTTGAGAACGAAGAAAAAAGTTTAAACTAGGCTTGGTCATTATTTTAGTAGAGAAGAAGAAGAGATCATCTGCGGAAATGTTTGCTATCTTTAACATAACTATTACTTAAAATAACAGCAATCACTTTACTTTTGTGGTACTGCCTAGACAATCAGTAACGGACGATTGTTAATATTTCTTGACCGATTTAAACTACACATGCTTCGAGGAATATAAAATAAGTAAAATTTGGAGGGTATACAAATAGTTGGTAGCAAAATTTTCTTAATGAATATCTCGTAATAGTTGACGGTTGTCTCTGTTATATCATTTTTATTAGTTAAGAAAAATTTACATTCAAAATAGGTTTAACGATTACGTCGCTCCTGTAACTAGGTATTTTTTAAATTCGATACCACCACAATCAAGATGAATAAATACCTAGATATCCGCCACACAAGATGCTTACAACATAGCTGTATTAAAACAATCGTTAAAATTGTTCGTTAAGTCTCTACTGGAGCGTTAAAAGTGATTTTAAATCAATTATATTTGACTGTACGACAAAATTGACTAAATTTAGAGCTTACTCAATATTTCTGTTGTCTCTGCTTTGTTTAAATGTGTTGCATCCCATCTCCAGATTTTACGAAACAAACTTTATCTTGCGATGTTAAACCTAAATCTTGTGTGTAAACATTATACAGTCCAGTTTAACTCCATTGATAGTTTCGGAGTACAACTAATCAGTAAAACCATTGTAGTTTTTAATTACATGTGCAATTAATTTTAAATATTCCTCTGACACACATCTGAAATAAAAACTATCCACATCAAAAATTCAACCTAACGACCAGTGTATAATTGGAAAGATCACCTGCTCATCGGGGTCACTCGGGCTTCGAGTGTGCCCGCTGCCTGTGTTTGATAAGCGTACTCGAGTCAATAAACCGGAGGCCGCAGGGTTCACACAGATATGGTTTCTCTCCGGTGTGAATTCGTCTATGAATTACAAGGGTGGTGTTTCGCTTGAAAGTTTTGTTGCATATATCGCACGCGAATTGCTTAACGTCACTGTGTACTAGCGCGTGGCGGTCCAGGCTGTGCTTGTGGATGAACGTTTTGTCGCACACGTGGCACTGGTACGCGGGCGCTCCAAGATGCTTCGTCTCGTGGTCCTTTAATGTGAGCTTCTTTTCGAACTTTTGCCCACAGTGCGAGCACACGTAGAGTGTCTTGTTTTTCCGGTGACTATTGTAATGATGCTTCCGGAGCTTAATCTCCGTTGAGAACTTGCGCCCGCACTGGTCGCACTGGAACAGTTCAAGCGTCAACGAGTGTTCCTCAGACAAGTGGCGCAGCATCAAGTGATCCACGCGGAACTCCTTGTGGCAAATCTTACACGTCGTCTCGGCCTTTTTGGAAAGCTTCGGTTTCGGTTGGGCTCGCCTGTGGAACGTCCGGTGGCGTATGCACTTCTCGAACACCGTGAATTTTTTCGGGCAGACGTCGCATGGGTACAGGGGAAAGTTAAAGTCGGCATGTTCGCGTTCAATGTGCCGCGCCAGGTTGCAGTTGCTCTCGAACTTCTGGCTGCACACCTGACACACCAGCAGATTCTTAATGCGCTGGTCTAAACTGTTCCTGCGGGCACCACTCAACAATTTCACCGACCCTCTCCGTTCATCGGGCATCTTGTGACCAGGGTTACGTTTTGATGCGTTCCCACCGGCATTGCATTTACGTGATTTAACGTGCCTCAGCAGATTGCATGCGTGCGCGAATGTTTTACCACAAGTTTTGCATTGATTCATGGCCCGAAGCTGCGCCGTATGCTTCTTTTTGTGCGCGTTCAGATGGGCCATTATTTCAAATTCGGCCGTACAGTGCGGGCAGCGGTAAGCTCGACATTCCTTGTTGTGCTGCAGCAACAGGTCCTCACTGCAGTACTTGCGAGGACAATAGAGACACACGAACGGATACATGTGGGTTATGAGATGCTGATTCACCTCTTCAATGGATGTAAAGTACGCAAGGCATTTATCGCAATGGAATGGTAAAAGGTGCTGGTGCATGTCATCAATATGGCTGTTCAGTTGATCGGGTGTATCAAATGTTTCCATGCACACGTAGCAGCGATTAAGTGTTTCGTCGTAGAAACCATCATCTTGCCACGACGCTTCCTCGCCCTCTTCACAAGTATCAGAGCCTTCATGGACGATTTCAGTATCGTCCTGTTCCGACTGGAGCCCTTGCTCCAGGTCCAACTCCTCATCCACCTCGACCTGCTCATGGATATCACCAATTGACATTCTGAACTCATCTTGCTCCAAAATATGCTCCTCTATCATGTCGTCCTCCAAGTCGGGCTCCAGTTCGCCCTCTTTGTCTTCCTCGATCAGTTCCTGCGTATCGTTCAGCACATTTTCCACCAACGTAAGTTCATCGTAAATTGCATTGTTTTCCTCCACAATTTCATCTTCCTCTTCGTACAGTTCCCGCTTGATGATGCCTCCACGTTGCTCCGATTCGGCTTTGATCAATATAGTCTCTCCGCCCACTTCAAGCTCGGTTTTTTCCACCACAAATCCGTCGATGATGTATCCCGACGTTACCGTCTTCGTTTTGGGAACCTCCTCTTTGGGGGCGCTTTTGGTAGCACTGCTCGATGTTACTACGTTTGAAAAGTGCAATCGTTTGTACTGGCTACAAAAGATACGAACGAAAAGGAAACGATAAACAACCTACATCGAAGGTTACGATGCCATACTAACGTCCAGAGCACGTCGAAGATGCGGTTTTTCTCTTCAAACTGCGATCGGATGCTTTCGACCAGCCGAACCTTCATGACACAGTTGTGGCAGGCGCTATTGAAAGGCCAATTTTCTTGCAGCTGTATGAGGAAACAGGTTCCGATTGGTATCAGATGAGGAGGCTTTTTTTACCATCTGATAACAGTTGAATACTCACGTCGATGTTTAGTAGCTTAACTATGACATGCTGCTGTTCTTCCTGGGAAAGTCCGTACGCCAGCGGAATAAGAGTGTCGTTGTTGTTCAAACACAAGCGACAGGTGAGATTCGTCAGCTCGATGGTTGAACTAGCTTCCGGGGGCATTTTGATGTTGGAAGATTGAGTTTTCACTAATAATTATACTAAAATCGGATTGTGTTCGGAAACTTTGTTTTCGCAATGGTCAGAGTTGTGTTTTAGGTCCGGCAGTTTTGACAGCGGAACGGTGAACCCACAAGTTCATTTAACTTGGAACTGAAAAACTCCATATTGAACCAAGAAATTATCGATCTCCAAATTCGGGAAAAACTCATTTGTCAATTTGTCACTGTAGTCTGAATAATTGTCACTCCGTATTCGTATCCGTTCTATTGTATTTTATTATTAAAAATAGGTTCATGAATGTTTTTCGAACCTAAGTTAAAACGTGCAAAAACCTTTATCTTTGTCCAATCTATTCTAACCAGCGCCCGAGTCGAGTAAACTTCAGTTTGAACGTGACTAATGCGACTCACTTCGTGTCTAGATCGAGTCATACCAAATTCAAATAGTTTGAGATCGAGTCAGAACCGAATCAAATTGAGTCCCAAATAAATCAAAACTGATTCGAATTGAAATCTAATCAAATTTTTAGAATCCATCAGATATGATTCGAATCTTTGGAATCCGTCTAGGGATCGAATCTTCAAGTCTTCCAAATCCCGATTCTGCCAACACTAGTACAAATTTGTGCCAGTTGTCAAAAAGTGCTCGAGGTAGTGATGGGGAAACTGAATCCCTACAGAGATTCGAATCTTTCGATTCAAATCCATTCCGAGATTCGGATCTTTGAATCCGAATCCCAATCCGTCATATCATGCGTGCTTACCTAATTTACCGATCTTTCATATTATTTGTTACTTTAACAATTGTACAATCAATGGTTGAATTGATCCAAAGGCTAAATCGAGCTTTTGAATGGTCCCCAGGACCATCTGGATCGCTATCGCTATCCGCTCCAAGGGGGAGCTGTTTCATTTCAGTTCCGAGGAAACTACCCACCACTATGCGCACAATTCTCTCTGAGAGAGAAAAGCGAATTGAAAATGCTCTCGCAACATCGCAAAATCTCTCTTTCGAAGAGAGAGATTGCGCATCGGGACCTTTCGAACTGGGTTTTCCTGGGATTATATGAAAATGACATTTGGAGGTTTTCGAAGAGTTTCGGTCGACCGGGCCATGTTTACAATGTGTCGCAGTATTAATTTCTCCAAAACTGGAAACGATGGATAAGTCTTTACTTCGACAAAGTTGTTGGTCTGCAAAAGACCTTTCGTTTGAGGGGTCTGTCGTAAAAATCGGTCCACAGAATCAAAAGTTATTGGCAATTTGGCTGTTTCGGCCATTTTCCCATACAAAATCATTTTGCAAAAACTAAGAGGCCTTGAAAATCTTACTATCGTTAAAGTTGTGTGTCTTGAGCAGACCTTTCATTTGAGGGGTCAATCGTGAAAATCGGTTCAAAGAATCGAAGGTTATTAACCAATTGGCAATTTTTTGCCTAAATGGCTATTCGAAGTATTGAGTACCTTGTTCCACCGGAACCGATAGATTTCCGAAGCTTTTCGAAAAATAAATTTTCTCAAAAACTAGGAAATATAGAATGATCTATTGTTACACAAAGTTGTGTGTCTTGAGCAGACCTTTCATTTAAGGGGTCACATGTACAAATCGGTTCAGCAGTTGTAAAGTTATGAACAAATTTGTTATTTCAGCAGAAAATACCAACCAAGGTTTCTGCACCTACGCCTCAGAATTTCATAAACTAAGAACTACGGAAGAGTCTTTGTTGCACAGAGTTATCAGTCTTTAAAAGACCTTTCATTTGAGGGGTCTGGCGCTAAAATTGGCCAAGCCACTAAAAATTTATTCACAAAATAGCTATTTCAGCCATTCATAAGGCAGCTTGGTTGTTTCAATTTGAAATCTTTCATTTCCGAATGAATTTCACGACAATGACAATTCACCAGCCTGGCCATTCAACAAAGCTGCCAACTTTAGCACGTTGGCATTTGGCCATCTGTTACAGTGTCAAATTGTCGCCTGAAAGGCCATTCTTAGAATCAAACCATTGTGGTAGCCAGACGAACGTTAACGTTTCGTAACGTAAATCGTTTTCAAAGCAAAGTGAAGTTTTAATTGGTGTAAATATGTCTCAAATGGTGAATGCTTTGCAATGCTATTGTAATAATAGTGAAGGCGGTGTGCCAGAAGGGATCTTGTGCCAAGATGCACCAACAGTCACATTCTCGGAACCTGTGGTAAGTGTGGAATGTTTAAGTTTTCTTTTATTTGTATTAAAAACATGTTAACTTTAAAAATAGACTAAGAAAATCGTATATTTATTCCGAGTTGGTTGGAGCAACCTATAATGGTGGTATATAGTATTGGGTCGTGTGCTACTGTGCTACCCAACACACACACGGCACAGCACAGTAAAGTGTTGCACACACACGACACAGAAAAAATTGTGGTACCACGGTAAAGTTTTACCAAATAATACAGTCATCACGTTATATCAATAATTTGTATGAACCGTTCTTTGGTTCCTTTGTGTACCCAATCCATAACTACCATAGGATAGGAATGAATTGTCCAGTCTTTGGAATTTTGAACATCGTTATTACATAATAGAAACATTATTATTTGTATAAAAAAACTGCCCCCATACGAAAAAAGGCTACAATTGCGTGATGGAACAGAATACAACCGATTTTCACCTGGACTCTCCCACGGAAGCGAATGGAGTTGTTTTGGGACATTATAACGAAGCCACAACTTGGTATTTACGGCTGTGTGCTTTGGCTCGTCATCTTGTTGGAATAGGAATCTTCCTTGAAATCCTTCTCGGCGTTTTTTATACAACTGTCTTTCAAAATTTAAACGTAGGTTTTGTGATCCTTCGTACCATCAATGAAGTGCAACTGCCCCACTCCGCACTCAAGCGCAGCTTAACAGCATGTCGCAACATTCACCATATTTCACCGTTGGAACAAGATGCTTTGTTTGCATTTCAGTATAGCATTTATTATATACCATTTTTATACGACCAGCAACAGCCAACGCAGCTCGAACGAGAACTAAGCGAACAACACCAACTAGTGCGGGATTTGATGAAAGAGGTACTATTTTCCTTTCAACTCTTTTCTTTTATCTTGCGGCATTTTCCGGTTCTACTAATTATTTCTTATCCTGTTGTAGGTTGATATATATAAAAAATACATTAAAGTCCTGCAACAGCAGCTGGAACAACAGAAGCAGCAACAACCACTATGTGGATCTTGCGGATCTAAAATTGAGCAAAAACAGGTAAGGTACATATACCAGGATATTATTCCAGCCCACGGGCCCCCCTTATTATTTCTCAAAATTATAAAAAAAACTCCCTTTTTCGGTAGACCTAGCCGGCGCTGCGGGTGCGCCGCCGTTTCAAACTCATTTTTTCGCCCAAAAACTCATTGGTTCATACTGTCCATCCTGTGTAGTATAATTTAGAAGCTCAATTAATATGAAAAAGTATATTATCCTGCATTCAACCTACACTCAGAGAGCAGCATACCCAAATCGGTTTTTGACACTAGGAGCGTACCAGTTTTTTGGTATGGTACGCCTAATGTGGTCACGCGGTAAGGTTTTGCGGTTTTATTTTTACTTATGATAAAACCATTATTATTAGCGGATAATTAAGCAATTTACAATATAAAATAGAATCATATGACGAACGATATGCGGGCACACACATTTAAATAAACATGATAAGTTTGTACCAGTCACTGACTGGTTATTGTAGAATCCATTGTTCTTTATTATTTTTGACGGTGACGGAGATGACGGATTTATTCCGTCCGTCACCTTGCAGTGCAGATCCTAAAAATATAACTTGGATTCTTTTCTCAATTCATCAATGTTTTCCGATTTTGTGTTGTGATACTTGGTTGGCGTTTCGAATAAGCCTAGAGTGGCCATCATATCATTTTGAAAATTCACCATTTCATTCATGATTGGTTTTATGCGATAACCATTTCTTGTTATTATACATTAACCATTTATTGATTCTATATCTCTCGATTTATATTTATTGCCACTTAAGAGAATTTGCTTGCAAATAAAAAATTTCTTTATTAATTCTTGTTTTAGGTTTCCGAAACCCAGGAGGCTGCAGTAATAAAAATCCTGGAGCTGTTTCCATGCTTGTGGAGCAAAGCTACAAAGCACAGTTTTCAACAAGTTCAAGACGCCAAAAAGACAATACTCGTAAAGTGCGGACTTTTCGATCTTCGGCAAGTGGAAATCTGCGTATCGAAAATACGAACTCGATACCGGAAAGAAAAGGATCGAGTAGAGCGGTCGAAGACAACCGGCATCGGGACTGATGACGTATATAAGCCATCCTGGTCGTGGTATAGTAAATTGGATTCATTTTTAGGCAAGGAATTTGATGGCTGCGCCCCGTGGAAGTACAAGCGCCTGACAAATGTGGGACCATATGCGGAGCCAGTAAGAAAGATTTAATTTATATTAAATAAACTTTTCAATGTTTTCCTACATTAACGTCTATTTATTTCTGCTTTCAGAGACCACTAGCGCATTGGTCGGAGACAGGTTGCCCATATGAATTTCAGTTCATTAATGACTGAGGTAATTAACATATAAGAATTGCCGAATCACTACCTCATTTACTACATTTTACATCTTGCTTCTTTAGAACAGCGGTACTTTCACGGGCCATCAAATGTTGTGCCCAAAAATTCTCCAATGATACGTCCCACTGTCGGATCAATTCGACCGCTCTGCTTGGTCTCTCAATTTGCGGTATCGAGTTCAGGAGGTCGCGTGCCATGGGGTCGAGATTTGCTAGTATGAACTGGTAAGTAACATACAATCTACGTTAGGGAACTTTTCCATTCTATTTTAACACATGTGTGAAATTTTTTTCTTCTTTGATGGCCCACTCACAGTTAACACCTTGACGTCCGCACAATTCACGGTGTCGCAACGCTTTACGACCGGCGCGTTTGCACCAGTTCTACCGTAGCTGACCGCCCTGTTTAATCATTATTTTTCTTTCGTTGATGGAACTTACGTACGAACACTTTTTTTAAATGTTTTCCTACACAAACTTTTAAATGTTTTCCTACATTAACGTCTATTTATTTCTGCTTTCAGAGACCGCTAGCGCATTGGTCGGAGACAGGTTGCCCATATGAATTTCAGTTCATTAATGACTGAGGTAATTAACATATAAGAATTGCCGAATCACTACCTCATTTACTACATTTTACATCTTGCTTCTTTAGAACAGCGGTACTTTCACGGGCCATCAAATGTTGTGCCCAAAAATTCTCCAATGATACGTCCCACTGTCGGATCAATTCGACCGCTCTGCTTGGTCTCTCAATTTGCGGTATCGAGTTCAGGAGGTCGCGTGCCATGGGGTCGAGATTTGCTAGTATGAACTGGTAAGTAACATACAATCTACGTTAGGGAACTTTTCCATTCTATTTTAACACATGTGTGAAATTTTTTTCTTCTTTGATGGCCCACTCACAGTTAACACCTTGACGTCCGCACAATTCACGGTGTCGCAACGCTTTACGACCGGCGCGTTTGCACCAGTTCTACCGTAGCTGACCGCCCTGTTTAATCATTATTTTTCTTTCGTTGATGGAACTTACGTACGAACACTTTTTTTAAATGTTTTCCTACACAAACTTTTAAATGTTTTCCTACATTAACGTCTATTTATTTCTGCTTTCAGAGACCACTAGCGCATTGGTCGGAGACAGGTTGCCCATATGAATTTCAGTTCATTAATGACTGAGGTAATTAACATATAAGAATTGCCGAATCACTACCTCATTTACTACATTTTACATCTTGCTTCTTTAGAACAGCGGTACTTTCACGGGCCATCAAATGTTGTGCCCAAAAATTCTCCAATGATACGTCCCACTGTCGGATCAATTCGACCGCTCTGCTTGGTCTCTCAATTTGCGGTATCGAGTTCAGGAGGTCGCGTGCCATGGGGTCGAGATTTGCTAGTATGAACTGGTAAGTAACATACAATCTACGTTAGGGAACTTTTCCATTCTATTTTAACACATGTGTGAAATTTTTTTCTTCTTTGATGGCCCACTCACAGTTAACACCTTGGCGTCCGCACAATTCACAGTGTCGCAACGCTTTACGACCGGCGCGTTTGCACCAGTTCTACCGTAGCTGGCCGCCCTGTTTAATCATTATTTTTCTTTCGTTGATGGAACTTACGCAGTGGCGGATCAAGGATATTGGAGGCCCTAGGCGGTAGGAATTTTGAGGCCCCCAAATAAAAAAAAAATGTATGTGTTTTTTTGGGATCAATCCAACTTGGAGCGCGAAGAGCTTTTTTTATTACTACCACATATTCTATGTATATTCGTAATTTCTCAATATCACATCATCTCAAAGCAAATTTATACCACATACAATGGTATATTTCAGTATTACAAATAATCCTAAGCGATACAGGAAAGTTTAATAATAAACTTTATATTTATAATTTCTTTATGAAATATGTTTTTTTTACCTTTTTCATGCCAAGTCATCCATTATAGTTGAAGAATCAACAGAATCCATTAGTTCTTGCTCTATGTAAAGAATGGTTATATTGTTAAGCTTTTCTTCTCCAATTGTGGTTCGCAAATAATTTTTCACTCTTTTTAAAACTGAAAATGAACGTTCACCTGATGCGTTGGACATAGGTAATGTTAAAAATATCTTAATCAATATTTCTACGTTTGGAAAAGTACATGACATATTCCTAGCTATTTTATGTATGTCCATTGTATTTACATTTTTGTTATAATTAGTTCTACTCTCATCTTCTCGTATTATTTGAGTAAAGTGTTTTAATTCTGCCTCTAATGTAGGGCCATCAATATCATGTTTATACATATTTTGTAAATATTCTAACGTTCAAAAAAAGTTCTAAAAGGTTCTAAAGCTTCCTTGTATCTTTGCGCACGCGTGAATAGTTCTTGTATTCATCACGAAATGTCTGTAAAAATTGATCTAGCGATTTAAGTTACATCGATAGGATTTAAGTAGCGGTTTGCTAGTAGCATTGAATCGCTGCAAAATATTGTTCCAGAGAATGATCATTAGGATTGTTTCATATTTTTCCATTTTTGATATTAATGATTTTGCTTCTGTTTTTGTAACATTGTTTTCGTCTTCTGAATTTACAATTACTTACATAATATGTGATATGTTTTGTTTGTGAGAGCAGCTTGAAAAAAAAATTTAGGCTCAATCGCTGCTTCGAGGCCCCCTATCAGCTCGAGGCCCCCCGCCGCCGCTTACTTTGCGTACCGCTTGATCCGCCCCTGAACTTACGTACGAACAGCAACATGCATGTATCTTTAATTTCCCTCCACAATCACCTCTCCTGAATGGCTTACCAGTATGTCGACCAGGTTTGGCGTTCGAATCCCGTTGGGGAAAAATCTTTCATTAAGTAGCGATATTTAGCGATACGTAGCGCCGAATTTGAGATATTCTGCATGGTGAATAGTAACGTCGTGAGCTTGCAACCTGCCATTCGCCAATTCGCTTTAACGAAACATGAACTTATCACAAAGGTTAGTAAACGAAACTACGATTAGTTGAGTGCACGAAAATAAAGACAAAGCAGTGAATTACTCAGTGGTATTGAAAAAAACTCAAACGTAAAAAATCCTCCGGCTATGACAGTATAAACAATGCAACAATATAACAATGCAATGAAACAAAATAAACTTCTTAGCAACAACTTACAGCTAGATAACAATAAAACATAGCATGGGTAAAAACCGCAAAGTGCCTTGAACTAAATTTAGACAAAAGACTGATCATCAAAACACATTTCGATGAACTGAGCATTAAAAGCAAAAAAAGGCTCAAAGTCTTGTACTGTTTCATTAAAAGAAAATCAAAACTCAATTTAGAAAATAAGATACTACTATACACATCACTTGTCCCCGTCTGGTCTCATTGCGCTGTATAACACATTTTAAAACTTCAAAGAATTCAAAATAAATTCTTGAAAATTATTCTGAAGGTACCCCCTTTGTTTAGTACTCGTCGTCGTCTAGATAATGTAACAAGAAATTAACAAGCAAAATACACCACAAGCAGTGTTCATGAAGTAAGCAACTTGATACTCTAGTTCGATAAGCAATCAAATTGGTTATTTTTGTTAGGATAAGTTAGGATAACTTTGGTTAGGCTTTTTGTTTTTTTTCTGTTTTTGTTGGTTTTAACTTAAATACCGTAGGTTTTGCAAAGATCCCTTTATTCCTTTTTTCCCACATTCTTCCTCATATTTATCCCAGTGCCCCCGTTATTCCTCATTGTTATTAGCTATAAATTTATGTATTACTAGCTGATTAACCCGATTTCATCCAGGTAGAAAGAAATTCCAAACGAAAGAGTGTTTTTATTCAGTATCTTGAGTTTTGCAATCTTAAATTTAGCGTTCTGGGGATAGTGGTATTATTTAGTATTACCTTTAGTCGACGAAGCCATGTTAATATACATTTTGTATTCACTATCTTATTGTGCTTCCACCTTGGTTCAACCATTTAAAATTAATCAATTGAAGCAAGTATGAAAAATACCCCAGTAAAACCGTCACCCCACGATATGTACGCTTTTTATAAATTCGTCGCTTCCGTAGTAATGTGGCATTATATTGTTTTACTTAATTTCTATCGTCCAGATGATAGAAAGTTATAGGCAGGAAGGGGGCATAAGAATGTTGGACATTTCACGCATAAGAATGTTGGACATTTTTTGAAAAATTGTCTTTCTTATGATTATGTTTAGTATAAATTGATTAGACCGATTTTGTGTGATTGAGAATATTTGTTACGTAAGAGAAGATAGAAGAAATCTGGGATGTCTGGGTTCGATTTAGTTCGAGAAAATGAGTTACACTCCAGCCAAGTTTGGCACAGATACACTTAGTAGATTTTGCGTTACATACTTGTGATAAGAATTAACACTTTTCATTTTGAGCTATGCTATTGATTTGCTGAAGAAGAGGAGGAGGGTAAAGGGACTTTGGGCTAAGATTGAACATTAATGGTGAGTTCATTCGATTTAGAGACCACAAATACCTCGAAATTGATACCCATATTGTATTTTTACCATTTTTGAGATATGGGGTAGTGTGAGAGCCCCTCTTTTCCCTTTCCCCTAGATGGATGAAATTTTAAAACATGGTATGTCCCTATGTGAGCAGCATGTGTACAAATTTTTGTGAAAACTCGTTCAATAATTGTTGAACTATAATTGTTTTTCATTCATTTTAGATGGGATGTGTTCGGGAGGGGTAGGGAGGATTGGAGATATCAACAAACGAAGTTCAGATCATTCAATTAAGGAAAATTAGCTACCTTCCTGCCAAGTTTGGTGTAAATCGGCCCGGTAGATTTTGCGTGATGCGAGCACATACATATATACATATATATTTATATACAAACAACGGTGACTTTTATATATTAGATAATTGTTCTCATTTTTCGAGCAATAAATTACTACTACTACTACTAGTACCACTCAGTGAAATTTCAAAACATGGTTTGGATTTGCCTTATATGGCACGACCTAAAGATAGATCTGTTATTATTATTTGACGACATCTCCATACATCGAATCTATGTGGTTTCCCTTGAGTTCTAGTGCTTCGTTTTGTTTTAATATTAGCGTGTTATTAATATTGGAAAAGGCAATGTTCGTTGAGTCAGCTTGTTACAATATTTAACCGTCATTACACGTCATTACGTACCTTTCCGCTAATTGCTCCAGTTCTCAAATAATGCCGGGGAGCCTATGCCGCAAAGAGGGAATTCTAGTGAAAAGGCTTTTCGGATATTGGACAGACCCAAAGGTTGGGAGTCAACCTAATCTTATCAAGAGTCCAAGGAAGTTTAATCCAAACACCGTTTAAGGATTCAATTGAATCTTATTTTATTGATAATTTCATCCTGCTTATATAACACTGTTTTTTGGTTTATGTTACAATCGGCACACCAGGTTTACATGTGTAGATTATGCAGTGCGTGGGATGATGAGTATTTTCGTCCTATTATGCATCGGTACCAGCCAAGTTGGCTGTCCGTTGTTTACTACAATTTCCCACGATCCGCTCGTTTGAGGCTATTGAGTTTTAAAAGTTACACACATAAACAAACCTATCCGTTGCATAGGTAACCATATATATCGTTCATATTGTATGAAAAAAAGTATATAATTTAAGTCTTTTGTTTTCCTAAATTTTTATTGGTCGTTTATGAAGTTGCTATTAATTTACTGTCTGCCTTATTTCCTGTTTGCCCTTATTCTGATTAGTTAGTTTGGTTTTTATCATCGCACCCATGTCTATCAAGATGGAACCTGTTCGATGATGAGTTGCTTAACTTGGGGTTCACTACTTCACCTGAAGGTAAAGGAAACGTTATATTGTTACCGAAATATGTAATTCTAAACGCTAATTTGTCCTTGTTGTTTCATTTTGTTCGATGTTGTTTATGTTTGGTGCATGGTGCACCCGAAATCGTTAAAATTATATCGCGGTGTCATATTGGCTCAATATTTAATCAGATCTAATTGTTATTGAATCTAATATCACTCAAATATATCTAAGGGCGTATGCACTTTAAAGATTGGAAAATTGCTTTCTCAATTTAGATTGCTTTTTTAGAGTTCTGTTTATTGTGCAATTCGTGAATGTTTTTTTTTGCATTGAAATTTACGCGTGTTTAACTTAAATTTTACATTCTATCATATCTATAAATATTACATTCTATCATATCTATAAATTTTACATTCTATCATATCTATAAATTTTACATTCTATCATATCCTATATTGCGCCACCTCATAACTAGTCAGGCGATCGCAGAGTTGTCCTCAGTTCTGCAAACCCCTATATCGGCACCTGCCGGTCAGTCACTTGTAAAAGAAGAGAATGAGTGTTAATAACAATCAACAGCTAACAGAAAGTAATTCATATGAAGACTTACCCAAAGAAGAAAGAGAGCCGAGTTTAACTACAAAAAGCATCACGGCCGAAGCGTCGCTACCGCAGCGCTAGGATGATCTACGACAAGGACGCTTTCTATACTTCTATATAGCACAGAGAAAAGTATTCGCACATGCGATACCTGATGTTGATCGCAGAGTTGTCCTCAGTTCTGCAAAAATTCTTCAACACTCAGTATCTCCGGCTCATAAACTTCGCATCCTCAAGGCACACGAACATACGTAGCACCTTAGACCTGCCATGAACATACGAAAGAGCCCACCGAGTGAGAGTTGCACCTGCCGGTCAGTCACTTGTAAAAGAAGAGAATGAGTGTTAATAACAATCAACAGCTAACAGAAAGTAATTCATATGAAGACTTACCCAAAGAAGAAAGAGAGCCGAGTTTAACTACAAAAAGCATCACGGCCGAAGCGTCGCTACCGCAGCGCTAGGATGATCTACGACAAGGACGCTTTCTATACTTCTATATAGCACAGAGAAAAGTATTCGCACATGCGATACCTGATGTTGATCGCAGAGTTGTCCTCAGTTCTGCAAAAATTCTTCAACACTCAGTATCTCCGGCTCATAAACTTCGCATCCTCAAGGCACACGAACATACGTAGCACCTTAGACCTGCCATGAACATACGAAAGAGCCCACCGAGTGAGAGTTGCACCTGCCGGTCAGTCACTTGTAAAAGAAGAGAATGAGTGTTAATAACAATCAACAGCTAACAGAAAGTAATTCATATGAAGACTTACCCAAAGAAGAAAGAGAGCCGAGTTTAACTACAAAAAGCATCACGGCCGAAGCGTCGCTACCGCAGCGATAGGAGGACGCTTGCTATACATCTTTATAGCACAGAGAAAAGTATTCGCACATGCGATACCTGCAGTTGATCTCTCACAATGTTATAGAAGTCAGTGACTTCATGAAACATTTCTCCAGCAATATTCAACCACATGTGTCGGGTGTGATGTACTTTTTATCAAAAAGAGAACGTTTCATCGGAAGCCGGTTACAACGGCCGAACAGCTAGTAGCCACAGTACCACCTCATAACAGGTCAGACGATCGCAGAGTTGTCATCAGTTCTGCAAACCCCATATCTCCTGCTCATAAACTTCGCATCCTCAAGGCACACGAACATACGTAGCACCTTAGACCTGCCATTAACATACGTAAGAGCCCACCGAGTGAGAGTTGCACCTGCCGGTCAGTCACTTGTAAAAGAAGAGAATGAGTGTTAATAACAATCAACAGCTAACAGAAAGTAATTCATATGAAGACTTACCCAAAGAAGAAAGAGAGCCGAGTTTAACTACAAACAGCATCACGGCCGAAGCGTTGCTACCGCAGCGATAGGAGGACGCTTGCTATACATCTTTATAGCACAGAGAAAAGTATTCGCACATGCGATACCTGCAGTTGATCTCTCACAATGTTATAGAAGTCAGTGACTTCATGAAACATTTCTCCAGCAATATTCAACCACATGTGTCGGGTGTGATGTACTTTTTATCAAAAAGAGAACGTTTCATCGGAAGCCGGTTACAACGGCCGAACAGCTAGTAGCCACAGTACCACCTCATAACAGGTCAGACGATCGCAGAGTTGTCATCAGTTCTGCAAACCCCATATCTCCTGCTCATAAACTTCGCATCCTCAAGGCACACGAACATACGTAGCACCTTAGACCTGCCATTAACATACGTAAGAGCCCACCGAGTGAGAGTTGCACCTGCCGGTCAGTCACTTGTAAAAGAAGAGAATGAGTGTTAATAACAATCAACAGCTAACTGTTCATCTCCACATAGCGAATTCATAGGAAACTCTGGTGAAACTCCTGTCAAACTTGTATGGAGTTTCGAGTTTCCCGAGTTCGCTAAGTGGACACGCATTTGTTTCGGTCTTCTTCGCTTCTTCTTAATCCGTCAGTTATTAAACGTCAGAACGAGGGGGTTTGCTAGTGCTGTCAAGAGTTTCCTACCAGTTTCCTACGAGTTTCCCAGCTGTTGCGGGAACTGAGTTCGACAGTTCGACGGAGGAGAGTTCGCTATGTGGAGATGAACAGTAACAGAAAGTAATTCATATGAAGACTTACCTCTCCTTATCAGCTGCGCACGCGTCATTTCGTGGGGTTTTCCCTTTTACATTGGATCACTCAAAGAAGAAAGAGAGCCGAGTTTGACTATAAACAGAAAGTTACTTGGAGTATTTGTCAATGCAGATTGCGAAATCCTATACCTAGACGAAGGTACACCTCCAGGGCAAATGGAACACAACTTACAGTGACTTAGTGACTCTTCTGGACGATTCAACTTGCCAGCATCGGACATCACCAAAAGATATGTATATATTGTGAGACCAGGCTGACCCACTGTCGGAAAACTACTTGTTGATACACTGCGTCCCAAAATGATGGTGAGTCCCACCTCTTACCCCAACACAGGTTTGACAATGGCGGAGTTATTATAAGATATTTGTAAGCAATAACCAAGGCAAATCACGAAGTGGTGGGATCAAAGTGACCCTTCATGAAAAAGACCAGTCACCTCTCTTTTCCTTGCGTACAGCGGTTAGCACAACTTTCAAAAGACAGGAATCGTGGAACCGCTCTGCGGAGTGCACGGCCAAAAAATGCGAGGAGAGATCCTATTCATGTACCCGGTATCTCCCTTATCCAACATATGGAGGGGAGTTACCATTTTCCATGATTGGCAAATTAAGCAAACCTTATCCGTGAAACAGTTGGTCACGTCGAAAAAATCATCAATGGATGAATTCGAGGCGCCTGTCACGTGATTGCACAAGAGCGACTGATACAGTTCCTACAGAAAGATCAACTTCAAATTTCTACTTTTAAGCGCGCGTGTCTCAAAGATATGTTGTTCCATTTTTTTTATTTACATTTAAATTTGCAAAACAAAATCTCATTATCATCATCTGTAAGATCGTGATGACAAGTGCAATGCATACAAACATTAAGTTTTGACAATACACAACTACGAGACATTTCAAATGATAGCCTCACCTAGTTTTTTCTGTGCAGGGCGAATACCGAGCATATAAATTTTTTTTCATCAATATAATCCACGTAACATAAATTAATGATTTAAAATCTGAACAAGACTCCAAACGGACAACTTACGTTTCTCCACACATTCTTCCATGTCATATGTAGCGACTTTTTGATGAAGTTTGAGGAAACTTTTTTCATGGACTCTTATACAATATTAGAACGTGAATTTCTGTCGTTTGTTTTACATTGTTATCACTTAAAATAGCATATGAATGAAAAAACTGGGTGGGTATCATTTTGGGACGCAGTGTACACTAACACCAGCCTAAAGGGAATGTTTAACAAACTGCTTTCGACAAGTGATGGACGGAAAAAACACCAAATAACATACAGATTTCATATTTTTTTAAATCAACGAGCACTGCGCATTTGCTATTTTGCATAATTTTCATCATTGTCGATGTTCCCACATGGCAACGAGGAAAAAGAACTAGTATTGTCTTTCAGATGAAATCTGTGACAATAGTCGGATGAACTTTTCTCTAGTTCTGATTCCTCGTTGCAGCCGTTCGTTCTCCGTAGGAACATCAACAACGATGTTCCGCTGTTGACCTAGGGCAACCCCGTTACGTTGCGAGCCCGCAAGAATACGTTGCTCTAGCTCCTCAACGTTATTGCGGGACTTGCCAACAGCAGAAATAAAATTATGCAAAATAGCACATGCCCTCAGAACGGGCCCCATCTGATCGCTCGTTAAAATAATGTTTTTTTTAATTATATGAAATCTATTAGACATTTGGCCGAACGTACGTTCCACCACTTGCCGAGCCCGTGAAAGCCGTTGGTTAAACATTCGCTTTTCTGGCGTAGATGCTTTGTTAAACGGAACAAGAAGATTATCCGACAGTGGGAACGCACTGTCCCCCACAATTACATATTTGGAAATGTCTTCTGATGCTGGCAAGTCGAAATTTGGTAAATTGTCCAAAATGGTAACTAAGTCACTGCTACCAAAAATCCGACTGTCACCCATCCCCCCTGGAGAACCAACGTCTGAATATAAAACCTCACAGTCTGCATTGGCTAATACCAGCCAAGCAACGCTGTGAAATTGTTTGTAGTTTGTATAGTTCCCTTTTTCTTCCTTTGCGGGACGCACACGGACATGCATTCCGTCTAAAGCTCCAATACAAAAGGGAAAACCCCATTTATCCTGAAAGCCGTTGGCTATAACACTCCACTCCTCGTGGCTATTAGGAATCTGAAAAAAAAAGTACGTTGATATTATATCCACGAATATGGCCGATACTAACGACCACACATTTTAAATTTATCCTTACACGCATAAATGTCGCACCTAGAGCCTGATCAATAGCTAGGCAACAATGGTGGATCATGTGTCTTAGAGTTTTCGTTGGAATGTAAGCAACTGTGCTTAACTCAGGAATCGTCATTCCAGTTACCAGGTAGCGCATTGTGGCTACTAGATGTTCGGCCGTTGTAACCGGCTTCCCGTAGGAGTTTCTCTTTTCGATGAAAGGACAGCATACCCGACACAGTAGGTTGAATACTGCTGGAGACATTTTCATAAATTCTCTAAAAGCTGGAACATTTTTAGAGATCAACTGCAAGTACCGCATGTGCGAATACTGTTCCCTATGCTGGTAGATATGTTTGTAATTCTAAATGGAAAACAGATAATATAAAACATATAAGATTTACTTATTTAATCGGCTCTAAACTAGGATCAGTTATAAAATTTTGTCTTTATCATTTTAAGTCTTATGGTACGAATCTGAAAAACGCAGAGTCATTCGTGGACGAACCTCAATAAAGAACAGACGTGCGTTTTAAAGAAATTGATGTATTCTATGAAATTGAGTAATATATTTTACCATGGAATCTAAGAATTACAGCATCCAGCTAATATGCAAACAGTATGTTGCGATAGGGCCTCTCCACACATTCCACTTTCTACCAAAGTTTGCAAAGTTCTACCACGCAGGAGCTTTTCGATGAATAATCTAGAAGCATTCAATCAAAACAATCTATTTTTCTTCTTCTTCTTCTTCTTGGCGTAACAACCTCTTGGTTCGAACCCACGCCAACGAGGTGGTCAGCCTCGCGCTCATGGGCCGATTTTCTAACCGGCGCTACCGCTCGGCTGTCGCGGACCTCCCCCCCCCCCCCCCCCCATTTAATTTTAGATACTCTAAAAAACAAATTGGGGGTGCCCATGGCGCAGCGGTAGCGCGAGGAAACACCACACCACAGGTGTGGGATCGAATCTCGAGTCTGGCACCCTCCGGTATTACGAACGGCTGACCACCGATCTATAATATACCGTCTTTCGGTCACACAAACTCTCTTCGGAGAGAGGCCTTGTCCCACTAGGGGATGTCGTGCCACATAATAATAATAATAATAAAAAACAATGCACATTTTTAAGCGCAACGATACGTGTTGCGTTCTGCAACAGGTTTTCGATCCAATTCTTTCTTTCGTTCTTTTTATTTCTTCTCTCGCGCGTTTTTTAAATACTCGTCCTCTTTTATTTTTACTTCAAGCGACAATGAATGTTAAAAAATTTACACGTGTTTTTCCTTTCTCTGTTCTGAACCGAAAAAGCCTCATTGTCCCGGCTGGAGCCCCTTTTACCATTTTATCAGCCGCGTCCGTCAGCTGGTCGTCTCTTTCTTTCGGATAATAGACCCTACGGATCTGGACCAGCTAGCGGACGCGGCGCTTCGGTGAATTCTAATTTCAACTGACACAGTTATAATAGACATGATTGCGTTATAAAATCAACTGACGCAGTTGGAATATCATGTGCTGCAGATGGAATAAATGCTGCTACGGGTTATGATATCATCTGAAAATCCCTGTAAATTATCGGAAATCGCTCCACAGGGTTACTTATTTTGAGCTCAACATCCAAATCCTGTAGATCAGAGTGTGGTGCAAAGTCACCCTGTATATTATAGCTACATCAATGTATAGGTTTAAGTTTTTAGTACTACTCTGATTATAAATACGCTAGCACGAGCGCTTGTCGCACGAGCGCTCTCTTCCCTCATATCGCTCTTAGCGCGTAATTTGTCGTTAAGATACTACGTCTCGATCATGGGACAAACGCGACCGCGTAAATCTTCTATCTATCTATCTTCTATCTATAAATTATAAAACTTAGCAAAGTGCGCTTACAAATTGTACAATCTCATGTTGCACGCAACCTCAAATTGCATGCAAGTGTGCTATGCAATCAGTAACCTGCTGCTGGAATAGGAAAAAACTATCCAAACCAACAATCCCGCAACAGAATAACTGAATTAGCGTCTGCATGATCGGTCCTGATGCGCTTGGTTCTCGGTTTGGAGTCACTAACTTGCCACGAATGTTTAGCATTTTCGGTTTGTCCACAAATATGAAGCATGAACAAAATTATCGTGCATTGATTGCTATAGCAACTAGCTTGATTTGGGAAACAGTAAAGATACTTGGATTTACAAAAAACTTTTCATGTTGAAATTGTGTTTTTAAGCAATTTAAAATTTTCGCGTGGCACCGGCCCGCTAGGCAGCTCGAAATATCGTTCTCAAAACGTCCTACGCGCGAACAAACGTCCTCCTTATTGTATGGGGATGAAACAAAAGGAGGACGTTTTTCGAGCAATCGTCCTACTTGTCCTCTACTCACCATACAAAACTGCTCGATGTTTGTGTCACGTAGGACGTTTATTAGGACGATTTCCTCGAAATTGCCCCCCGGGCCCGGGCCTTATGAAATACGTTCAATAGAGTCAAGTAAAAAAAAAAATACTCGACACCGGGTAACTAGCAATGGTCTTCGTATAATTTAACAAAAAACAAAAAAAAAAACAAAAAGCACCACCAACAGAAGTGATGGCGAATTTCCTTAAAACTGTTTTCTCCTATACACGTGTCTTCAAGTGCTTCGAAACACATACTAAACACAAATTCATATAAGTACAGTCACACACAAAACAAAAATATCGCCATGATGTACAAATCAACCAGAACGTAATCCAGAGCTCACTCCGATGGACAAACACGAGGTATCTGAAGGATTTAATTGATCCACATTTCTTATCAATAAATATTTCAAAGCTTCCTAAGATTAATATGAAGTCGTACAATACCTATTTAAATGGTTCGACAAGTGACTTGGACGACAAGTGAACAAGTGATAACTGGACTTGGAATAAAACGTTGAATGTTATATTTGACTAAAATTTCATATTCCACCTTCTAGAAGATAGCTTTCACATAAAAAAAATCATAGTGCCCGTGTAACCGGGCATTATTTGCTAGTAAAGATAAAAATTCACAAAACAAGAGGTCTCCTGACGATTCCGCATTGGGTGGAATAATCGTATCGTAGGGCGTTACAAAGTTTTTCATGTTCAGTAAATGAAGATGCGATGAGTTTAGAACTAAATTATCAATCGAAATAAAAATTTAAATCGATATTAACACCTTGACTTCCGCACAATCCACGGTTTCGCAGCACCAGTTCCTCCGTATCTGACTGCCCTGTTTAATCATTCTTTTTCTTTGTGCCCCACCAGATGATGGCAATCTTTCGCAAACATTCAATCGTGGTTGTCAATCATATGAAAAAATGGCGGATTCTGCTCATAATACAGTGAGCCCAAAAAGTATTCGGCTAGACGACCCGATTTAACAGCCTAGTAGGCGCACAAACAAAATTCCAATGGTCAGATCGAGCGTGATAATGGCCAAGCCACTATCACTGTTTGATAAAAATGAAAAAATAGAAAAATAGTCGACACACCGTAGAGTCCATCGGCAGTTATAGATGCCTATCGCGAACGAAGTAGGTTTCACCAATCGATCGATGCATTTTTATCGGTCGATAAAGTTATCTACTCGAATTTTGCATCGCGTTCGCTTTTTCTGAATCGGTCGATATAAAATTATCGGTCGATAAGGCAACCAGTTTTCTGGCTGCTAATTAGCTACTTTTCTATGGATGTAAAAATCACCTGGACGACAATCGTCATCCAGCTGGATCCAAGTATCCTTATTTTTCTGTTCAAGTGATACATTTGGTAAACAGATGAAAATAATTGTAAAGAAATATCAATAAAATCAGTGAATTTGGTGGAAATAACGAATTGTGTGGCTCACTGGTGTTAGTTATTGTGGATTCGTGTCGATTTTTTAGTGTACCACCATCAAAAATGAACGTTTAACTCGCTATCGACTGGTCCCTAGCAGTGGATAGTATATCGATCGATAGGGTTCATCTTTTAGCGTTCGCGATAGCAATATCTATCGATATAGCAACTACTCGACAAATTTGTTCGCGTTTGACAGCCGTTTTATCCACTGCTATATCGATAGATAACTTTCAACGTTCGCGATTGCTTAGTGAACCAAGTAAGTAAGGATATACCATATCGATCGATAGAGCAAAACGTATCCGATAGCTCCCATAGATTTAATAAAACAAATAGATTAATAATAACAGGTTTCAACGCGACAAAATCACAGAATCACTTGGGACCATTGATGTCAAGCTAGTGATAGGGAAACTGAGTTTTAAGACTATGTTTCATATTGTAGAGACCTTGAGCGTCCCTAGTATAATAGGTGTAGAATTTTTGAGGAAATTCACGCTATGCGTCGGACCTCAATTTACATTTTTTAAACTAACGAACCCAGCGAACGAACCAGCTATCCAACGCACAGAGACACCGGTGCAGTCAAATTTAGCTCATGTTGCTGATTATTGCATTGCTGGAAAGGGTGATGTGGAAGAGTCGGAGTTGGTACCCGCAACTGCACAAACAGCCACACATGATAACTATGGCGTTTTTTGGTTACATAATGCACCAAGAAAAAAACATGCTGACTGCGATTCTGGAGTTGCGTAATGGCACGGAACTCGTAAGTTGTGAGCGCTTCAAGGCACTGACCGAGAAAATCGACACCAGCCATGTGCGCCAAAGGGATGGTAGTCAGAATATCAAAATACAACTAAAACTAAAAAGCATGGAAAAATAGAATAGTTCTGCTAGACCTCGAGGGAAAAGATGTGGCAAACCATCCGAATGACCGCAAGGGAAAAGATGACTTAACGCATCCGAATGACCACAAGGGAAAAGAGGACATCGATCATTGGGACGAGCTTAGGAATATAGATATAGATATAGAAACTAACAAAAATAAGCAGCCAATAGATAAAACGAAATTTTCCAATTTCATTCCGGGAAAATCGAACTAAATCAGGATGAAATACAGCGGGTTTTGCAAGAGTTCCATGACAACCCATTAGGTGGTCATATACAAACAAGAAGAATGAGAAAACGCATTGAGGAACTCTTCTTCTGGAAAAACATGCGGATTGATATAGACAACTATTTTGAACTATAATAACTATTTAAAAATTGTAATTCTTCGATTTAATTCAATCAATTTTAGGTAAATAGTCATAGGTATTAACGAAGAAAACAAAAGTTAAACCATGTGGACCAGTACACTCATCGCGATAATGACCATGGCAGCCTGCTCCGGTATGCCGTTGAAATCGGAAGAAGATGGAGAATCCGAAGTGTACGTGGAATACCTAGGCGACACGTGGGTATCTACTAACTCCTTCAAATTTTCAGTTACCGTAAACATTGCCGACCTGAATTTGGACCAAAGAGAATCAATCTGCTCCGTAATCAGATCATACAGCGAAATCGATGTATGTTATCCGCAAAAAGGCCAGGATAACCTTTTACTGGAGAAGTTAAATCAGGACCAGGCCTTTATAAAACCATTTTTTTGCAGAATATTGACTAAACGATCCTGGTAGTTTTGGAATGACATGGACTCGGAAGACAGAATCCAGATCAATATAAATCTAGACAAAGTAAGATATAATGAGGATGAGCTTAGAAACACAATCCACCACCAGGTCTCATTATTTGATAGAATGTACTCCTTCATTAATAACTCAGCAACGCACGTGGATAAAGAAGTTGTCTCTGTGATTAATCAAATGAAAACATATCAAAAGAACAGAGAATACAATACTAATCCAAAGCTTAAAATATCAATTGCCACTTTCGTATCAATTAACGCAAGTCAATAGCGTCATACAGAAACTGCTAGATTCAATCGAACAGAAACAAAATTCAATCCTGAATATTATTTTATCGAAGGATAAACATAAAGCAGTGCTAGATTTTTTTTGCCCGAATTTAAATGATAAATTGTCAGAGCTATCAAACTTAAGGTCTGTGGAAAGCACCGCTTTTCCGAAAGTAGAAAACGGAAATAATGTCCCATTTTTGGCAAAATTGATTGATTTTGAATAAAAATAAGAAACAGAATTGTTAAATCATTGTTACTTTTAGAATACCACTAGTGTGTAAAGAAAAGTTTTCTATTCGGAGGGTCAGTGTAGCTCCGCATATAAATGGTTCAATTCTTACAATTATTGAGATTAGCCAAGCCCTTCGTTTCGTTTAAAAGGAGTCATCTTGGGGCTATATCGGTAAATTCGATGATCTCAGTAACTGTAAACAACTATATTATTATAAGTTTGTAACCCTACGTCATCGGTTGTGTGCTTGGAACAGAGTGAGCTATGTGTAGCAGACGAGGTTTTCCACAACAAAACCACGAACTGCAAAAGCAGACATCGAAGCAGCATCGAAATTTCCCATAACATTTGGTAACCCACGACAAAACAAAACACAGACAGATTGGACGCGTGTCCATTAACATATACTTTAAGAAGATACGGATCCCTGAAAAAAAACGAACAAAAAAGGAAGGGAGGAGCAGATGGCTTGCGGCCACTGTGCAAAAAATAAAACTCTTATATTAAATCATAAGCAAAACCTTAGAGTTATGAGACAACCTGCAAGCACATCGTTTTGGAGGAAGGAGTCCTGGGAGAACGAGCTAGCGACGCAGCGACGACCAACGACCAACACCGTGGATTCCACAGACAAGAGGTCGAATGCACGTGGTTAGTGATCGAGCACCAGCGCTACCTTGACGAGCCTCTTCTTAACATCATCAAATACTACAACTAACTAGTTCTGTGGAAGCCTAGTGTGAGGTAAAGAAGAAATCAACGGCGCACTGGAGATAGACAGGACCATCCGAGATGGAACCGAGTTGCTGAACTCAGATGAGAGACGACGATGGGTTGCTTATAGAAGACTTGTCGCACGTTCGGAAAGGCATCGTTGTTGCTCGGCCTTGTATCGACTAGACGGCAACAAGTGGCTGAAGATGCTTCCCAAATTCAGGCTATCCAGCAGGCAACGAACACTCGGATGTAATGATCGGGAAGGAGGGCTCAAATAGGTAGACGTTGGCTGCTTCGATCTCACTATGCAGACCTATGCAGATAAGGCGCCCTGGATCTTGCGGATGACCCTGAGGACTGGCGTGCGGACGTTGCTGATTTAATTTAAGTAAACCCAAACTGTTAAAAACTAAGTTATCTTTAAAAAACAAAATTGTTAGAATTAGTGTAGTGGGGTGAAGCGATGCAATCTTGCATACATCGCATTTCGGCCACGGGTTACACTGTACGCGGGGAACCTGGCGTTAGCAACAGCGCAGCCCATCGATCATCGTCGATCGGTGTCGTGTGTCGTGCATTGCCTTGTGGCTTGTTAGAGTAGGACGGTTGGGCACGGGAGGGAATGAGCCCAACCGAACTAGCCTTACGTTGGGCGGTGTGATCTAAGGCCCCGATGGACCTTGGAGCGCACCGGCAAATCAGTTAGTTTAGCGTAGTGAATAAAGGAAGATCTATCTAAAGACGCCCTCCACACGACTACACGACTCCCTCCGAAACCCGGCCCGCTACACAACAAAAAGGTCGGCCACGAACTTTAATCATATACAAAATGCAATACTGAAATGCAAATAAAGAATCTTGTTCCAACGGTGAAATATGGTGAAGGTTCCGACATGGTGTGGAAGTGCATGAGTGCAGCAGGAGTGGGGCAGTTGCACTTCATTGATGGGATAAGCATCAAAAAACTTACGTTCAAACATTGAAAGGCAGTTGTATATAAAACACCGAGAAGATAGGATTTCAAGGAAGATTCCTACTCCAACTAGATAACGATCCTAAGCACGCAGCCGTAAATACCAAGTTGTGGCTTCTTTAATCTTACCACTTTACTATAATTGACTCGAAAATGGGACAAAAATCCGACAAAATAGACAAAAGCTTTGTGCGTTCATAATAAATGCAAATATGATATAATAATATCTAATACGAGCGGTAGCGCCAGTTAGAAAATCGGCCCATGAGCGCCGGGGCCCACCACCTCAACGGCGTGGGTTCGAATCCCAACCGAGACCGGACCTTCCCCCGTACGAGAGGACTGACTATCCACGTACAGCAGGGAAACAAGTCTCGTAAGCCCTTAACGGGCAGGCATGACCAAGAGGTCGTTACGCCAAGAAGAAGAAGAAGAATATATGAATATCGCAAATTTGAATGATAGATAAAACTTGACCGAACCTCTACCGAACAATACCGTTAAAATTGATTTAGCCTACAACGCTCCAAAATAGGGGGTTCTCAAGAAATGTCCGTGATGACGACTCACTGTATGGCTTTTAGCCCATAAATTTTTTGTAAGAAAATAGTTTCCGTGTGGAACATACCTGTGTCTGCAGCTCATTCTCTTGTTGTTTCAGCCGTTGCTGTTCTTGTAAGTGATGTTCCATATTTTTCACTAGTTGTTTTTGTTCAGCAAGCTACAAAAGAATAGGAAAACAATAAGTAAAGGCTTCAAATTGATAAGCAAAAACTATTTATAGCTTATCTTCTCGATTATCTCGAGATAGATTGTAAATAAAATGATAGATTTTAGCCCATAAAATGTTTATAGGAAAAAGGCTTCCGTGTGAAACATACCTCAGTCTGCAACTCAATAATTTGTTGGAGCAGCCGTTGCTGTTGTTGTTGGTGCAGTTGTTGCTGTTCTTTCAACTGTTGTTCCAGATATTTTATAATTTGTTTTTGTTCAGCAAGCTGCAACAGAACATTAAAACAGTTACTAAACGCTTCAAATGGATAAGTAAAAACTATTGAATGTTTGAAAATAAAATAATATTTTGAGCGTAAACTACAATAGAACCATTGAGGTATTCAGCAACTGATTGCCTGCATCTCTTACTGTTGCGCTGGAATAAACTTTCCGGTGGCTAACGAAAGCTATCTCAAATGTTCAATGCGATCATAGGTCAAAATAATGTCGTCACTATGTTATATTTTCTACAGTTATCCAAGTAACTATGATAATAATATGATAAATTATAATTATGTTTATTATATAGACGTACATAGAATATCCTTTAAGCTGAAGATCGTATTAGGATTAAGAACCAGAATTCGGTCTTTCAATGGCAATTGGAAATTGTCAATCTTACCTCCGCAGGAGGCTGTGGCTCATTCGCTTGTGGAGGCTGCGGTTGTAACTCGGCATTGCTGCTACCACCGCTGACAGCAGCTCGTGGTATTATGCGGACACACAGTTGCGGTCGTTCGAGCAGCATCCTTTGAATCGAGTCTTCAGCCATGTTTAACTGAATAAGAGACAGTATAAGAGTTCCATAAAGTAATAATGTACGGAAAAATCTGTAGGGGGCGGTATGAAGGTGGCCCCATGGACCACACATTTTATGACAGAAAAACTTGCACGCTAAAAAAGATTCGGATCAAGTACGAGTAAGATCGTACTTCCAATGCTTGTTAGATTAGGATAGCGCGAAGGACACGAGAGTAGGAATAAGCGACGATAACCGATAACCGATAACGCGGTTGGTACAACGGGACGCGCCCGTAAATCTCGCTAGGCTTAGAATTTGCATGTGTAAACTCTCGGTACAGTTGCGATTGTGATCCTTAATAAAAGGAAAGGACACGACGCGTCGGTACCAAAAGGTTTAGGCGATGCGTGGGATCGACAAACGTTGCGCATGGCGCAAATGTAATCATCAGAAACAAAATGCGAGATAGGACCCACGCATCCCCTTTCGTTGAAAGCAAGATGAGGCTAAGGTCATAAAATTTGGGTCTCGAAAGTTAGAAAGATCTCACTTACGTTCATTAGGAGATAAGGAGCGTCTTACTATATAAGCGCTCGAAAATTTGAATAAAGCAGATATTTTCACCAGGACACCTGCGAGTAAAGAACCCGAAATTCTTCTCTCCAGCATCCAACTTATCCGAAAAATCCAGTACACTTTCAACTTACGCTTGATTCTTCTCTGTTCAGCGGCACGTCACGCTGCAGACCGGGTTCTCGGTTACCTTAACTTTAGATTGAGGTATCACACGTTGTTTTCTCCGGGGTTGGCACGTCACAGCCCGGACCGAACGAGTTGATACAAAAATCGACGGACCTCCAAATCCGGCGAAGATTCTCGCGTGGCAAACGACGACGCACTCGGTCTGTGTTTGTACTTTTTATAAACATTGAGTTTAGACCAGTCGGTTGATCCTTGACATAAAATTAAGCACCAATCACTAGGCACACATTTCTCCCTAGAAAAGTATAAATAAGAGCGAAATAAACAAAATCTCTCTCTTGATCCTCGCACTTCGTTGTCACCGTTTGGGTAACTATTTGTCGCGTCCGAAACAACGATCCGAAATTTCGCGCTAGATCATTGGTGCCGTGACCAGGATGTTCACGAATTTTGGTGTGTTTTAAGTCTTCGTGAATATCAATCGTTGTTAAAAGCCACGCATAGGAAAGTGTGCACGAGTGCATAGCGACTATGCGGGACCCATCTACTGGGAGATCTTTCTAATCATAGTTGACGCATTTTCGAAGTGGCCAGAAATTGTCAGAACATCCAGTACTAACACGTTGGCCACCATAGCAATTTTGAGGTCAATTTTTGCGCGTTTTGGAATGCCAGAAACAATAGTCAGTGACAACGGCACACAATTTGTCAGTATGGAGTTTCGTGAGTACTGCAAAAAGAATGGCATCAATCACATGACTACTGCTCCGTTTCATCCCCAGTCAACGGCCAAGCTGAACGGTTTGTGGACACCTTCAAAAGAGGCATCAAGGAGATAACTTTCGAGGGAATGGCTATGCAAGAGGCCTTGGACTTATTCTTGCAAACTTATCGCTCAACGCCAAATACCCAGCTTCCAAACAAGGATACACCAGCGGGTGTTATGTTTCAAAGACCTATCCGCACGTGTTTGGAATTGCTACGGCCAACCGGATCTCTGGAAAACAGTAATCAGCGTATAGAAATTCGAAAGTTCGCCAAAGGATCTCCAGTCAACGAGAAAGCGCATCAGGGCAACGGATCTCCAAGATGGACACCAGGAGTTACCTCAAGCACCAGGGGGCAGAGTCATGTATCGTGCAATGACTGACGAGCGTGGTATGGTGCGATGCCACATAAATCAACTGCAGACGGATGAACAACACGCAAAGCTCCTCCAAAGTCGGCTGTCGATCGATCACTTCTATTCATGGAATTCCAGCGGGCCGGGTTTTTTTTTATAATATAAATATTGTGGACTTGTAACACTTACCTTCGCGCACCTTCGATTGCTAAAGAATGTTAATTTACAGTTCGCCGAGGTCCTCTCGATTGCAAATCGTTTAGGCAGCAACTATCACGAGAGTCACACTCTACAATAGACGATACGCCGGAGTTAACGCTCCAATCGACGACCTGCAATGACACGGCAAATTAATGGAAATTGTCACTACTTTCATTATTATAATGATATTAGGTAAACAATACCTGTATACGAACCGAGTATTAACGATGTAGAGGCGTTATATTATAATGTTAAACTTAATTTGTTTCTAACGTCAATACTTTGTGCAATTTTGTCGAGGACGAGCAAATTGATATTCGTTGAACACTTTTTTGTAGAAACTGACTCTGAGATTAACAAATAAAGCGAGTGAAAACTATTCGCACAACACCAAACCTTTTAATAAGCTCAAAACTAAACTCCACTTGAATGATAAAAGTTATCCAATCGAAAGTCGCAACGTAAAGACGCTAAATAAAATTTAATGCTGGCAAGTTGGTAGCTCTGCAACAAATCAAGGTTACTGGAAAGAAACAGCTTGCTTCAAGTGAAATGTTTCATTTGCCCTGCCCCTTTAGGGCGTTTATAAATAAATAGCGTTTATTTATTTATTTATTTATTTATTTATTTATTTGGCTAAACCTCAAACGGTGGTCGCAGTGGTGAGCGTGAGCCAGCGCCGGGCAGTTGTGAGAGAGCCCGGGTCGTCTCGCTCATGCTCATTTCTCACTCACCCAACGTTCTGCTCGACTGGTTTGAACTGCATGACTATTTAAACTCCCGCTGTGGAGCTTTCTCCCGTCCACCCGTCTTACCCTCTCTCTCCTTTCCTTCGCACCCCTCTGGCCCATATACACACCAGCCAAACCGGCTCTGACAGCCGCGTGCGCAGCGTTCTCGTGCATGTTACTATTTCCATTTTTATTGAAAAGTCTGCGCAGTATGTTTCTGTGTTTTGCCATCGATTAAGCTATCCAAATTATTGCAGATATATTGTATCGTAGTGGCGGTATACGTTTTATTGCTTACCTATTTTTCAGCACAGCAACTCAATATTTACAGCTACATATTGCCAATTTCATACTTCCCATGTAGGGTGCACTGCCGAACATAAATTAAGAAGGTAGGTGACTATTTGTTTGATTTGCCGCCGAAGATTTAATATTTCACAAGCATTATATCCAATATTGGTGATATATCCATATTTGTCTATATTGTCATAGAACATTGCTGCGTTTGCCGTGCTGTGAATGAAACGCTATGTCATGACGTATTTTTTAAAGAACGGTGTGAAATGTCTGTGTAATGCTCAAATACAATGTATTATCTTAAATTTCGTTGAATCGCAATTTTTGATTACGTAGCAAATGTTTACGAAAGCCCCTGAGATCTCCACCGAAGAAAAAGGAGAAGATCAGCCTTGTGGTCTGTGAAATTTAAAAACAACTTGCGTGAAGCTGCGGAGCGAACTGCTACACATTAAAAGCCAAGCCTTTCGTAAGCTGCGTTCGCTGTTTACGGTGATTACCCGATCCCAAAGGGTGTAAAGTTCGATCTCTAACCGGAATACGGACAAAACCTTGAAGTGCACTCAACAACTGGCTTAAGCGACCGGGTCAGCTGAGAAGGATTGCCGTATTCCTGGTCCCCGTAGTTGAAACTTGATTCCCCGCTCCATTTGGCCAAACTTTGAAACTCCTGGGCTCCCTTGATACCTTTCGTGGAAACGCCGCCCCAAGGTAGGGTGGGTAGTGGTGCTTCTTCTTTTTTGAAAGCACAAGGCTCGGCCTCGGCAATTTGCAGATTACCTCACTGTTCGATGGGGGTGCTAGGTGGTTGTCTGGGGATCTCAACCCCTCCCTCCCATCCCCCCTTTTCACCTTTTCCTGCTCGTCCTGTATCCCTATCTGTGGCCGCAACGATACCAGACGGTATTGGACGGTGTTGATACCTTCGTTCGATCCGTCGTCGGCTTCGTGGTGGTTGTGGCCGCTCTTCATTTCATGATGCTTCGAACAGGAAGGCAAACGACCTCCCCGGGCTTTCGACTGGTGCAAATCTGCTGGATGAGACTTTCTGCGCAGCCAGGGTTTCTTCGGGAGCGCTAGATCACATGACAGGTGTGGTAAAAACGAGGGCATGTGAAGAGGATGTGTAGGGCCTATTCGTCTTTGTCCAAGCAAACGGAACAGTTTGCTGTACCCTCGAGGGGTTCTCTGTCGACACACTAGGTCAACAGAAATCCGTGCCCGGAAAGAAGCTGAGCAATGAAGACGTCCGTTTCCTCATGCTAAAATGAGGAAAGGTCAGGACTTCAAATAAAATGATCACCGTCACAAAAAAACCAACCGTACTCGTCTTTAAAATTATGGAACATGAATTCGTCTTTGCGCTATTTGGTCGTGTGATTGAATGGTACCGTAAATGGAGGTGCTCTCGTAAATTCTAAGCGTAAAACTAATTTTACGAAAATGATTAACGGTATCGCGAACGGTGATAACGGTTTATGCGTTTGAAACGGACGATCGTTTTCGAGCTGTTAGCTCTCGAGCGCCATCTACAAAAAAAAACAAAAAGCTCGTGTGATAAGCTTGCGAGTTGAATTTCAAAAAAAACCGATTACTTGACCGGTAGCCACATCTACATTGTCTGAATTTAGCCAAAACCAATAGTTGAATTTCTTACTTGATTGACACTGCTGTAACATTCATATAAAAGAATGGATGGATGGCTCCGAAAGTGGGCTGCCGAATTACATGAGTTTCTGCCGTATTTGTTGGCCCGACGGCCAGGTAATATGGATCCACGTTCCTATGGTCGCAAACCTCAAACGATGGTTTACGGTCGAGCTGAGAGAGAGTGTGCGCTGCTTGGAGCGTGCGTAAGTGAGAATGTGCCCCACAGCTTGAGCCGAGCTGGTATGATTGATGGTGGACCTCAAACGATGATTTCAGCGATCGGGAAGAACCTCTTGAGCCTCGGAAAAATCATCACCACGTATATTTGGAGTAATTATGAAGCACAGAAGGATGTAACCACCGTTTGAGGTTTGTGCAATATACACAAACCTCAAACGATGGTTGCAATAGGCGATCTATGGTTTTAGCCTAAAAGTATGCATCGATTTAAAAGGATATTTTTGGGCAGACGCCATGACCAACGCCTTGGATATGGTCACAAACCTCAAACGATGGTTCATGGATGAGCCAGGAGGGTGTGAAAGAGACTCCTCGCTCAGTGAAGCGCGCGCGGCTTGAAGTGTGCGAGAGCGGGAGAGTGATCCACGGCTTGGGCTGGTAACATTGCTGGCGGACCTGAAACGCTGGTTTCACCCATGAAATGATGGTTTTCTCCTTGAAAGGATCTCTTGAGCTTCGGATAAATCATCCCGAAGTATATTTGGGTCTATTTTGACAAATAAAAGCTTGAAACCACCGATTGAGGTTTGGATTTTGACAAACCTCAAACGCTGGTTTCACCCACCTAGCGATGGTTTTCCACATATTTAAGGGTATTTTGAGGTCTTGAATGATGTAAAATGCATAATGATCGATTTTCTGCGATTTTTTGAGCCCACGGCGTGGAAATTCGTGCGCCGCCTTGGTTGTCGGCACAAACCTCAAACGATGGTTTACGGCTGAGCTGACGGAGTGAGCGAGAAGGGGAGTGTACTCGACGGCTGCGGTTTTACCTGTTGGCGGACCTGAAACGCTGGTTTCACCCATAAAATGATGATTTCCTCCTTGAAAGGAGTTGCTGATCTTCGGAAAAATCATCCCGACGCATATTTGGGTCTATTTTGACACGTAGAAGCTTGAAACCACCGATTGAGGTTTGGGTATTGACAAACCTCAAACGATGGTTTCACCCACCTAGCGATTGTTTTCCACATATTTAACGATATTTTGAGGTCTGGTAGGATGTAAAGTGCATATTGATGGATTTTCCGCGATCCTTTGAGCCAACGACGGGAAAATTCGTGCGCCGTCTTAGCTTTGGTCACAAACCTCAAGCGGTGGTTTACGGGTGCCGTGAGAGTGTGCGTGAGCCGTACGGTGCTCCACGGCCTGGGCTGGTAACATTGTTGACGAACCTGAAACGCTGGTTTCATCCATTAAATTACGTTTTCCACCTTGGAAGGAGTTGCTGATCTTCGGAAAAATCATCCCTAAGCATATTTGGGTCTATTTTGACACGTAGATGCTTGAAACCACCGTTTGAGGTTTGGGTTTTGACAAACCTCAAACGATGGTTTCACCCTCTTAGCGATGGTTTTCCGCATATTTAACGGTATTTTGAGGTCTGGTAGGATGTGAAGTGCATAATTATCGATTTTCAGCGATTTTTTGAGCCCACGGCGTGAAAATTCGTGCGCCGCCTTAGCTTTGGCCACAAACCTCAAGCGGTGGTTTACGGGTGCCGTGAGAGTGTGCGTGAGCCGTACGGTGCTCCACGGCTTGGGCTGGTAACATTGTTGACAAACCTGAAACGCTGGTTTCACACATGAAATGACGGTTTCCACCCTGGAAGGAGTTGCTGATCTTCGGAAAAATCATCCCGACGTATATTTGGGTCTATTTTGACAAATAAAAGCATGAAACCACCGATTGAGGTTTGGGTATTGACAAACCTCAAACGATGGTTTCACCCATCTAGCGATGGTTTTCAATTAATTTAACGATATTTTAAGGTCTAAAATTATGTAAAATGCATAATTATCAATTTCCAGCGATTTTTTGAGCCGATAGCGGGAAAATTCGTGCGCCGCCTTGACCTTGATCACAAATCGCAATCGATGGCTTACGGGTGCCGTGAGAGTGTGCGTGAGCCGTACGGTGCTCCACGGCTTGGTTTGGTAACATTGCTGGCGGACCTGCAACGCTGGTTTCATCCATTAAATAATGATTTCCTCCTTGAAAGGAGTTGCAGATCTTCGGAAAAATCATCCCGACACATATTTGGGTCTATTTTGACACGTAGATGCTTGAAACCACACGTAGATGCTTTGTCAAAGTCCAAACCTCAAACGATGGTTTTACCCACCTAGCGATGGTTTTCCATATATTTAACGATATGTTAAGGTCTAGAATGATTTAAAGAGCATAATGATCGATTTTCCGCGATCTTTTGAGCCAACGACGGGAAAATTCGTGCGCCGCCTTACCTTTGGTCACAAACCTCAAGCGGTGGTTTACGGGTGCCGTGAGAGTGTGCGTGAGCCGTACGGTGCTCCACGGTAACATTGTTGACAAACCTGAAACGCTGGTTTCACACATGAAATGACGGTTTCCACCCTGGAAGGAGTTGCTGATCTTCGGAAAAATCATCCCGACGTATATTTAGGTCTATTTTGACACGTAGAAGCTTGAAACCACCGATTGAGGTTTGGGTTTTGACAAACCTCAAACGATGGTTTCACCCATCTAGCGATGGTTTTCCATTAATTTAACGATATTTTAAGGTCTAAAATTATGTAAAATGCACAATTGTCTATTTTCAACGATTTTTTGAGCCGATAGCGGGAAAATTCGTGCGCCGCCTTGACCTTGGTCACAAACCGCAATCGATGGCTTACGGGTGCCGTGGGAGTGTGCGTGAGCCGTACAGCGCTCCACGGCTTGAGCTGGTAACATTGTTGACGAACCTGAAACGCTGGTTTCATCCATTAAATAATGATTTCCTCCTTGAAAGGAGTTGCAGATCTTCGGAAAAATCATCCCGACACATATTTGGGTCTATTTTGACACGTAGAAGCTTGAAACCACCGATTGAGGTTTGGGTTTTGACAAACCTCAAACGATGGTTTCACCCATCTAGCGATGGTTTTCCATTAATTTAACGATATTTTAAGGTCTAAAATTATGTAAAATGCACAATTGTCTATTTTCAACGATTTTTTGAGCCGATAGCGGGAAAATTCGTGCGCCGCCTTGACCTTGGTCACAAACCGCAATCGATGGCTTACGGGTGCCGTGGGAGTGTGCGTGAGCCGTACAGCGCTCCACGGCTTGAGCTGGTAACATTGTTGACGAACCTGAAACGCTGGTTTCATCCATTAAATAATGATTTCCTCCTTGAAAGGAGTTGCAGATCTTCGGAAAAATCATCCCGACACATATTTGGGTCTATTTTGACACGTAGAAGCTTGAAACCACCGATTGAGGTTTGGGTTTTGACAAACCTCAAACGATGGTTTCACCCTCTTAGCGATGGTTTTCCGCATATTTAGGGATATGGTGAGGTCTAGAATGATTTAAAGAGCATATTGATCGATTTTCCGCGATCTTTTGAGCCAACGACGGGAAAATTCGTGCGCCGCCTTAGCTTTGGTCACAAACCTCAAGCGGTGGCTTACGGGTGCCGTGAGAGTGTGCGTGAGCCGTACAGCGCTCCACGGCTTGAGCTGGTAACATTGTTGACGAACCTGAAACGCTGGTTTCATCCATTAAATAATGATTTCCTCCTTGAAAGGAGTTGCAGATCTTCGGAAAAATCATCCCGACACATATTTGGGTCTATTTTGACACGTAGAAGCTTGAAACCACCGATTGAGGTTTGGGTTTTGACAAACCTCAAACGATGGTTTCACCCTCTTAGCGATGGTTTTCCGCATATTTAGGGATATGGTGAGGTCTAGAATGATTTAAAGAGCATATTGATCGATTTTCCGCGATCTTTTGAGCCAACGACGGGAAAATTCGTGCGCCGCCTTAGCTTTGGTCACAAACCTCAAGCGGTGGTTTACGGGTGCCGTGAGAGTGTGCGTGAGCCGTACAGCGCTCCACGGCTTGAGCTGGTAACATTGTTGACGAACCTGAAACGCTGGTTTCATCCATTAAATTACGTTTTCCACCTTGGAAGGAGTTGCTGATCTTCGGAAAAATCATCCCGACGCATATTTGGGTCTATTTTGACACGTAGAAGCTTGAAACCACCGATTGAGGTTTGGACTTTGACAAACCTCAAACGATGGTTTTACCCACCTAGCGATGGTTTTCCACATATTTAACGATATGTTAAGGTCTAGAATGATGTAAAATGCATAATTATCAATTTCCAGCGATTTGTTGTGCCGAAGGCGTGGAAATTCCGTGCGCCGGTCACAAACCGCAATCGATGGCTTACGGGTCCCGTGGGAGTGTGCGTGAGCCGTACAACGCTCCACGGCTTGGTCTGGTAACATCACAGACGGACCTGAAACGCTGGTTTCATCAATTAAATGATGATTTTCTCCATGAAAGGATATCTTGATCTTCGGAAAAATCATCCCGACGCATATTTGAGGTTATTTTGACACATAGAAGCTTGAAACCACCGTTTGAGGTTTGGGTTTTGACAAATTTGGTTTTACCCATCTAGCGATGGTTTTCCATTAATTTAACGATATTTTAAGGTCTAAAATAATGTGAAAGGCGTCATGATCGATTTTCTGCGATTTTTTTAGCCCACTGCGGGAAAATTCGTGCGCCGCCTTGACCTTGGTCACAAACCGCAATCGATGGCTTACGGGTGCCGTGAGAGTGTGCGTGAGCCGTACGGCGCTCCATGGCTTGGGCTGGTAACATCACAGGCGGACCTGAAACGCTGGTTTCATCCATTAAATAATGATTTCCTCCTTGAAAGGAGTTGCAGATCTTCGGAAAAATCATCCCGAAGCATATTTTAGGTTATTTTGACACATAGAAGCTTGAAACCACCGTTTGAGGTTTGGGCTTTGAGACACCACAAACGATGGTTTCACCCACCTAGCGATGGTTTTCCACATATTTAACGATATTTTAAGGTCTAAAATAATGTAAAACGCATACAGATCGATTTTCAGCGATTTTCTGAGCCCTCTCCGTGAAAATTCGTGCGCCGGTCGCAAACATCAATCGATGGCTTACAGGTGCCGTGGGAGTATGCGTGAGAAGGCAGGTGCACCACGGTTTGAGCTGGTAACATTGCTAGCGGACCTGAAACGCTGGTTTCACACATGAAATGACGTTTTCCTCCTTGAAAGGAGTTGCTGATCTTCGAATAAATCATCATCATGCATGTTTGGGGATGTTTTTGAGAATATTCCCGTGCATGAAGCATTAGCGTGGATTTTTCGACACATTTAGGCCGGCGATATCGTGCATGTCAACGTGTGTCAACGCATTGACTGGGCGTGAGTGTTATAGCGTATGTTTTGCATTCGTTCTTCAATCTAAATAACTAGGTCAAACTTGGGCGATATCAAGTTCAAGGTCGAGACGAATTTTGAACCCAATTTCCATGCGATTTGTTTTGGCGCGCTTGTGCAAAACCTGCAAACCGTGGACTACGGGTACACGCGCTGCTGTGCGAGTTACATTGTTTTCCAATTCTATGGAAGAGACTCGCCGCTGCGTGAAGCCTAAGCGAAGCTTAAGCGGGAAAATGCGTTCGTAACGGGATAAATTATTGTTCATAAACACCAACCCATGGATTGGCGCATGGGATGATGATTTTCTCCTGGAAAAGATCAGTCGACTGACAGGAAAATCATCACCACGAATATGTAACGATGGGTTTTCAGTACAAAAGGGTGCATAATGCATAGAAATTGATTCGTCAACTTATGATATTTTAACGCCTTTGTGTGCGTCGCCCTAACTTTAGCTACTCACTACAAATAACAAGGGCAACGTTGGTAGAAATTCAAGATCAGTTTTGTAAATCCAATGTTCTTGCTATTTGTGTGGGAATAATTCATCATACAATGTGTAGTTTACCGTTATTTAATAAATGCAATCCCTGTCAAACGGGTAAATAACGGAAAAAAAACTTGAGGGTTTGCAAGGAAAATACGGGTACAAGCGCTACAGCGGGGAACGCTTAACGGTGCGAGTTGCATTGTCTTCTGATTCTAGGGAAGGCTTCGGAAATCATCAAAATTGTTTCACCGAAAAGCACGTGTTGATATAGAGAAATCACAATCGCATCGCATTTTGTCCAGCATGTCTAAGGTTCTGTTGGAAGGTCCACGTCGTAGGGCTGATCAGTCACTTGAGCCTGAAAGACAATCATGGACTGAAGCGGCTCAATTGTCGATGTTCAAGCGGTCAAACCGATAAAGTGTGGAACAGAGCTTCGTGTTATTGAATTGCAGAATTAAATCTTTGTACGTCTAATTTTTTAACGATTTACAAATAAAGTCAGAACGATACACAAATGCTATCGACCCATTCTGTTTGTGCCATTCCGATGCACCAACTTGATATCTCAAGTTGTAAGATTGTATCCTAAAATCTCCAAAGAACTGCTCTTTGCAGTACACAATTCGGGAAAAGGGAGGTAGAATGATTCAAAAAACCATTTGATGTAACCCAGTTACTATTGCCCGTCTACTAATTCTCAACTACTCCCCTAATATTATGTAATTTTCCAACTCCTTTAGCTTACATGCACTCTCATATTATTTAGGAACCTTCAAAAACTCGGACAATTTTGGTGAAACCCTTTCCCTCGAACGCACCATATGTATCGCCTTCTATCTGAGAAAAAAATGCGAATTTTTGTGTCAACTGTAAACAGGACATGCACAAAATATCATGATTGTTTAACTTTAACTATCTTTTCGACGTAGAATGAAATAATTTGTTCCTAAAATCATTATATTTATCGATATCAGTTCTAGCAACAGAATCGTAGTTTTCAATTTTTCTCCGATATTTATAATTTCTCTCCCGGGGTTCTGGCATGCAGCCCATTCCAGTGTAAATAGTTCCTTATAGTTAGAGCACTTAACAAACACTTTTAGTAAAATTTCTTTTAAGTAGTAAAGTAGTAAAAGGGATGAAACGATTGGTTCTTCCTCCCCTTTCCCGAATTGTGTGCTGCAAAGAGCAGTTCTTTGGTGATTTTACGATACTTTTTGAAGTGTTATACTTTTTAATGATGTCTGAATTTGTTAGTTTGCTATTGTAAGTCTAATTTCATATGCTTTGAAATCTTTTTCCATCGTTATGATGGATAAATGATGACGTTTCGTTCCAACAAAGTAGTGTGACGCATATTTCAATAAAAACTTCAATAATATAATAAATCGAATTATCCGTTTTTCTTACATCTTGAGGGGGTCCGCGACAGCCGAGCGGTAGCGCCGGTTAAAAAATCGGCCTATGAGCGCCGGGGCTCACCACCTCGACGGCGTGGGTTCGAATCCCAACCGAGACCGGACCCTCCCCTGTACGAGAGGACTGACTATCCACGTACAACAGGGAAACAAGTCTCGTAAGCCCTTAGCGGGCAGGCATGACCAAGAGGTCGTTACGCCAAGAAGAAGAAGCATTGATTGAAATATTAAAACTATCGTTATATTTTTTGTTTTGTTGATTATCATGTCGATCGACTGATTTTTTCGTGCTTGCGAAAATCATCATCCCACTCGCCAATCCATGGGTTGGTGTTTCCGAACAACAATTTATCCCGTTACGAACGCATTTTCCCGCTCAAGCACATTTCAAGCTGCGCGGGCTTCACGCAGCGGCGAGTCGCTTCCTTAGAATTGGAAAACAATGCAACTCGCACCGCAGCGCGTTTACCCGTAGACCACGGTTTGCAGGTTTTGCACAAGCGCGCCAAAACAAACCGCAAGTGATTGGGTTCAAAATTCGTCTCGACCTTGAACTTGATATCGCCCAAGTCTGACCTAGTTATTTAGATTGAAGAACGAATGCAAAAACTACGCCATTTCACTCTCGCCCAGACAATGCGTTGACACACGTTGCCATGCACGAATGCCGCCGGCCAAAATGTGTCGAAAAACCCACGCTAATGTTTCATGCACGCGAATATACTCTACAACATCCGCAAACATGCATGATGATGATTTATTCGAAGATCAGCAACTCCTTTCAAGGAGGAAATCGTCATTTAATGGATGAAGCCAGCGTTGCAGGTCCGCTAGCAATGTTATCAACCCAAGCCGTGGCGCACCTGCCTGCTCACGCATACTCCCACGGCACCCGTAAGCCATCGATTGCGGTTTGTGACCAAACCCAAGGCGGAGCACGAATTTTCCCGCCGTTGGCTCAAAAAATCGCAGAAAATCGATCATGACGCCATTTACATTATTTTAGACCTTAAAATATCGTTAAATTAATAGAAAACCATCGCTAGATGGGTGAAACCATCGTTTGCAGTTTGTTAAAACCCAAACCTCAAACGGTGGTTTCAAGCATCTATGTGTCAAAATAGACCCAAATATACGTCGGAATGATTTTTCCGACGATCTGCAACTCCTTTCAAGGAGGAAATCATTATTTAATGGATGAAACCAGCGTTTCAGGTCCGCCTGCAATGTTACCAGCCCAAGCCGTGGAGCGCTGTACGGCTCACGCACACTCTCACGGCACCCGTAAGCCATCGATTAATGTTTGCGACCGGCGCACGAATTTCCACGCCATCGGCACAACAAATCGCTGAAAATTGATAATTATGCATTTTACAATATTCTAGACCTTAAAATATCGTTAAATATGTGGAAAACCATCGCTAGGTGGGTAAAACCATCGTTTGAGGTTTGTCAAAGTCCAAACCTCAAACGGTGGTTTCAAGCTTCTACGTGTCAAAATAGACCCAAATATGTGTCGGAATGATTTTTCCGAAGATCAGTAACTCCTTTCAAGGAGGAAATCATTATTTAATGGATGAAACCAGCGTTTCAGGTTCGTCAACAATGTTACCAGCCCAGGCCGTGGAGCACCGTACGGCTCACGCACACTCTCACGGCACCCGTAAACCACCGCTTGAGGTTTGTGACCAAAGCTAAGACGGCGCACGAATTTTCCCGTCGTTGGCTCAAAGGATCGCGGAAAATCCATCAATATGCACTTTACATCCTACCAGACCTCAAAATATCGTTAAATATGTGGAAAACAATCGCTAGGTGGGTGAAACCATCGTTTGAGGTTTGTCAATACCCAAACCTCAATCGGTGGTTTCAAGCTTCTACGTGTCAAAATAGACCCAAATATGCGTCGGGATGATTTTTCCGAAGATCAGCAACTCCTTTCAAGGAGGAAATCATCATTTTATGGGTGAAACCAGCGTTTCAGGTCCGCCAACAGGTAAAACCGCAGCCGTCGAGTACACTCCCCTTCTCGCTCACTCCGTCAGCTCAGCCGTAAACCATCGTTTGAGGTTTGTGCCGACAACCAAGGCGGCGCACGAATTTCCACGCCGTGGGCTCAAAAAATCGCAGAAAATCGATCATTATGCATTTTACATCATTCAAGACCTCAAAATACCCTTAAATATGTGGAAAACCATCGCTAGGTGGGTGAAACCAGCGTTTGAGGTTTGTCAAAATCCAAACCTCAATCGGTGGTTTCAAGCTTTTATTTGTCAAAATAGACCCAAATATACTTCGGGATGATTTTTCCGAAGCTCAAGAGATCCTTTCAAGGAGAAAACCATCATTTCATAGGTGAAACCAGCGTTTCAGGTCCGCCAGCAATGTTACCAGCCCAAGCCGTGGATCACTCTCCCGCTCTCGCACACTTCAAGCCGCGCGCGCTTCACTGAGCGAGGAGTCTCTTTCACACCCTCCTGGCTCATCCATGAACCATCGTTTGAGGTTTGTGACCATATCCAAGGCGTTGGTCATGGCGTCTGCCCAAAAATATCCTTTTAAATCGATGCATACTTTTAGGCTAAAACCATAGATCGCCTATTGCAACCATCGTTTGAGGTTTGTGTATATTGCACAAACCTCAAACGGTGGTTACATCCTTCTGTGCTTCATAATTACTCCAAATATACGTGGTGATGATTTTTCCGAGGCTCAAGAGGTTCTTCCCGATCGCTGAAATCATCGTTTGAGGTCCACCATCAATCATACCAGCTCGGCTCAAGCTGTGGGGCACATTCTCACTTACGCACGCTCCAAGCAGCGCACACTCTCTCTCAGCTCGACCGTAAACCATCGTTTGAGGTTTGCGACCATAGGAACGTGGATCCATATTACCTGGCCGTCGGGCCAACAAATACGGCAGAAACTCATGTAATTCGGCAGCCCACTTTCGGAGCCATCCATCCATTCTTTTATATGAATGTTACAGCAGTGTCAATCAAGTAAGAAATTCAACTATTGGTTTTGGCTAAATTCAGACAATGTAGATGTGGCTACCGGTCAAGTAATCGGTTTTTTTTGAAATTCAACTCGCAAGCTTATCACACGAGCTTTTTGTTTTTTTTTGTAGATGGCGCTCGAGAGCTAACAGCTCGAAAACGATCGTCCGTTTCAAACGCATAAACCGTTATCACCGTTCGCGATACCGTTAATCATTTTCGTAAAATTAGTTTTACGCTTAGAATTTACGAGAGCACCTCCATTTACGGTACCATTCAATCACACGACCAAATAGCGCAAAGACGAATTCATGTTCCATAATTTTAAAGACGAGTACGGTTGGTTTTTTTGTGACGGTGATCATTTTATTTGAAGTCCTGACCTTTCCTCATTTTAGCATGAGGAAACGGACGTCTTCATTGCTCAGCTTCTTTCCGGGCACGGATTTCTGTTGACCTAGTGTGTCGACAGAGAACCCCTCGAGGGTACAGCAAACTGTTCCGTTTGCTTGGACAAAGACGAATAGGCCCTACACATCCTCTTCACATGCCCTCGTTTTTACCACACCTGTCATGTGATCTAGCGCTCCCGAAGAAACCCTGGCTGCGCAGAAAGTCTCATCCAGCAGATTTGCACCAGTCGAAAGCCCGGGGAGGTCGTTTGCCTTCCTGTTCGAAGCATCATGAAATGAAGAGCGGCCACAACCACCACGAAGCCGACGACGGATCGAACGAAGGTATCAACACCGTCCAATACCGTCTGGTATCGTTGCGGCCACAGATAGGGATACAGGACGAGCAGGAAAAGGTGAAAAGGGGGGATGGGAGGGAGGGGTTGAGATCCCCAGACAACCACCTAGCACCCCCATCGAACAGTGAGGTAATCTGCAAATTGCCGAGGCCGAGCCTTGTGCTTTCAAAAAAGAAGAAGCACCACTACCCACCCTACCTTGGGGCGGCGTTTCCACGAAAGGTATCAAGGGAGCCCAGGAGTTTCAAAGTTTGGCCAAATGGAGCGGGGAATCAAGTTTCAACTACGGGGACCAGGAATACGGCAATCCTACTCAGCTGACCCGGTCGCTTAAGCCAGTTGTTGAGTGCACTTCAAGGTTTTGTCCGTATTCCGGTTAGCGATCGAACTTTACACCCTTTGGGATCGGGTAATCACCGTAAACAGCGAACGCAGCTTACGAAAGGCTTGGCTTTTAATGTGTAGCAAGCGGTAGTTCGCTCCGCAGCTTCATGCAAGTTGTTTTTAAATTTCACAGACCACTGATCTTCTCCTTTTTCTTCGGTGGAGATCTCAGGGGCTTTCGTAAACATTTGCTACGTAATCAAAAATTGCGATTTAACGAAATTTAAGATAATACATTGTATTTGAGCATTACACAGACATTTCACACCGTTCTTTAAAAAATACGTCATGACATAGAGTTCCATTCACAGCACGGCAAACGCAGCAATGTTCTATGACAATATAGACAAATATGGATATATCACCAATATTGGATATAATGCATGTGAAATATTAAATCTTCGGCGGCAAATCAAACAAATAGTCACCTACCTTCTTAATTTATGTTCGGCAGTGCACCCTACATGGGAAGTATGAAATTGGCAATATGTAGCTGTAAATGTTGAGTTGCTGTGCTGAAAAATAGGTAAGCAATAAAACGTATTCCGCCACTACGATACAATATATCTGCAATAATTTGGATAGCTTAATCGATAGCAAAACACAGAAACATACTGCGCAGACTTTTCAATAAAAATTGAAATAGTAACATGCACGAGAACGCTGCGCACGCGGCTGTCAGAGTCGGTTTGGCTGGTGTGTATATGGGCCAGAGGGGCGCGAAGGAAGGGAGAGAGAAGGTAAGACGGGTGAACGGGAGAAAGCTCCACAGTGAGAGTTTAAATAGTCATGCAGTTCAAACCAGTCGAGCAGAACGTTGGATGAGTGAGAAATGAGCATGAGTGAGACGACCCGGGCTCTCTCACAGCTGCCCGGCGCTGGCTCACGCTCACAACTGCGACCACCGTTTGAGGTTTAGCCATTTATTTAATTATATTAAAACCCCTTTATCTGAATAATTGTTTCCTGTTCTATCTGCCTTCTTTTGACTGCCGTTAGAATAACCGGCCATCGAAACGAAGTTTGTGAAATTGCATTTTCCAACGGATGCTTCGTTACTAGTGGTGGGTAAATCGAATCCCCAAATCCGATTCCCAAACCAAGAAACAGTTGCGACAACCAGATCTCGACGTAACCATTGATTCAATGTCGGTCTGGAAATTGTTTAGCCTAATCTGAATCCCCATCAATTTGATCACAATTCGCTTTTCCAAAGCGAATAAAAATACGAAATAGCGAATAATAAGCGAAATAAAAACGTGTCACACACTTCTAATCTAAGGTTCTACGCTGTAAGTAGCTCTGTTGATCATGAAAATCTATTCACTTAAGGAAACGATGTTCTTCGCTGATCTGAACCATTGTCACTCCGTGGGCTCAATGGGTTTGGTTGGGTAGAACAACTCGGATGATGGACATTCTACTGTATTTCTTTTTAAAAAATAGGTTCCAGGAATTTTTCTACAGCAAAACTTGCAAATCGCGCAAAAAACTCAATCTATGTCCATTGGACATTCTACCCAGCGTTCGATTTGAGTAAATTTAAATCAATTACATTGTCTCTAGATCGACTAGTTATGTGACTAATTCGACTCAAATCATTGTGAGTCGATTCAAACAGTTTAGGATCAAGTCAGAATCGAATCAAATCGAGTCCCAAACAAATCAAAACAGATTCGAGTCCTAAACAAATCAAATCAGATTAGAATCCCAAACAAATCAAAACAGATTCGAGTCCCAAACAAATCAAATCTTTAGAATCCGTCAAAAGGGATTCGAATCTTTAGAATCCGTCAAAAGGGATTCGAATCTTTAGAATCCGTCAAATGGGATTCGAATCTTTAGAATCCCTCTAGGGATCGAATCTTCGAATCTTCCGAGTCCCGATTCTGCCAACACTAGTACAAATTTGTGCCAGTTGTCAAAAAGTGCTCGAGTTGATTGGTTCGCTGTGCGCTGCGACAGCAGAAAAGTGTTTTTCGAGTGAAAATAGAATTCGCCGGAGAAAAATAGCGTTCGGCCATTGCATCGCGTACCGAAAAACGAGTCCTACGGACTCGATCAGCCTGCGTCTTGCGGAGTATTCCGAGTGAAAAAGGTCTGTGCATTGTGGAGCAGCTTGCATCCGCGAACTGCAGGTGTCAAAAGTGAAAAATATGTTTCGTTTTCTCCTGCCTTTTGCCAATACTCGACGCTTCCATCCCGTTTGCTGTTAAATATAACGTTGAATGAATTCATCAAGTAGACAGACTTACCATCACTTCTCGCGGGGCACACAGTTTGGATAAAACGGTTTCGGCGCTCTCGTTGTCGATGGAGAAGTCGCTTCAGATAAATTGCCATGTTTTGCTGGCCCTGCCCCACTTTGGCAAATATTTTTCGTTGCACACAGTATCTTTGTGAGGCACGATATTCTAGAGAACCCGTGAGTATTCACGGTCGCAGCAGTTTGACCAGGGACACCTTAGATAAGGAATCGTCTGAGGCCGCCTTATTGTGACCCCTTTTTTATCTTCACAGCTTTAGGTGTTCCGCTTCGTTGAATCTGCAGCTCCCATCGTCGGGTGACGTTGGGGGTACTGCTTGCCAGCGGCCGGGTTTTTTTGGTGCGGCGCAAGAAAACGAGGCAGGAGAAAGGAAAATGGAGAAACACGGACGGTGGTGCGTGCGTTTTTCCGCCGTCTCGATTTTTAGGGTGTGAAAAATAGCTCGCACAGAAGTGGCGCGCCCGCTTCTTGTGTGTGCAGCCAAAAATAAGCAAAACGCGGCGGGTCAGGTTGGAGTGGTGACTCAATTTTTCGTTCTGCGTTTCGCGATGAACAAAAGGAAAAACTTCATTTGGTAGCAGATGGTGCGGAGGTATACGCAATGAGGAGCACATGCGGCTAGATGTTTGCTTCCGAGCACTCCCTTCGAAAACGCGCGATGTATTCACACACCACTGCCCTCTGCACACCGTTCGTCGCATCGTCGCTGCAGCGTTTGTGAGCGGGAAAATGAAACCCACGGCGCAAGTACAAAATCATTAGCGCGTGCGCAGTCAAACAGGAAATGTACACCACTACCGGCTCGAACTCTGTCGGGGCTTCGCTGCTCTCCATTTCATCCGTTTGGTGTTTCCGGTTTTGCGTAAACCTTGGCAAAGGATAACATGTTAAATCCAGTTCAGTTGTGTTGTTTGTTTGCGCATTGCTATCGAAATGCAACTGTTGCTGTCTATCACATTACCAATTCTTTTTTTCCTACAGGATTCTGTGCAATCTAGCTGAAAAATTAGAAAGTGAATCATCGTAGTGCAGAGAACAGAAAATAGTAGCCGGTGCGTTTTAGTGACATCAAGTTGCCGTGTGGAGTTCAAGTTCTGTTTTCTGTTCCATTCGTTTGCTTTCGACTACGCGGTGGTGTGAAAAGTTTCAAGTGATTGCTAGTAAATTTAATTTGCACCCAAACCGAGAAATAAACGGCATACGTGATGCAATATGAATAGCGAGTGTGGTTGCAGTGAGCTTTTCAATACGCAAATGTTGAGCAATTGTCGCATCTAGTAGCCGACTGCAGACTGACTGCTTATCGGTAGCAAAGACGTGTAAAGGAACGGTGTTCAACCTTAGCGCTGGTTCCCGGAAAACTCTCATCAGTAAGGAGGCTCGTTCAGCGCAAGTCGCACTCGTTCGTTCTGTTCAACCCGGATTCGAACTTTAGCTCCCGCAAGGACACCATCCCGAGACGGCGCCCGTAAAAATGGTGGATCACGTACTGGATGTGGACAATCTGATCCAGCGGCTCCTGGAAGGTAAGCAGGCGTAGTCGTGTGCGTGTGTGGCACGTACCCCCCGACACTCTTTGTGCACCATTTCTCTTTTCTTTTGTTTTTGGCTCACAATTTTTATTTCATACACTTCAACAAACATCGTTCACGATGATGGCGAAAGGATCAAAAGCGTCATCCGAGGGCGGTCCATATCCACGTCTAGCAAACATGCATAACACGGAATAGATGTTCCTGAGGGCTAGTACTAGGTTTATCCCCATATTAGCAGTGTTTTATTAGTCCGCCACGATTCGCTACATTACAATACCTCAAAACACTTGCAAACTCATCCCAAACGATATCTAGGACGAAGAATGAGTTGTAATTGACAACTTGTATGATTTGCCATTTTTTAAACTGTCCCTACCTTAGTTGTTCAAATTCAATTTCGTTTATTTCATAGTTCATTCCCTACTGCTATTATCATGCGGTCACTTTTAACACGTTCTATGAGTCCAATATTTGACATTAGAAAAACCAAAACCTCAGAATGTTTTGCCGATAACACTCATCATTTGTTTGTAGTCCCATTGCAATATTCCGTCTTACTACATTTGTTGATGCAGCTGATTGTTGTATCAAAAACAAACTCATCATTTCCTCGTTTGACTTCTGTGTTTTGTTGTGTTTGCTCGTCTCAGCCCACACAAGCGCAGTCGCGTGTTGTTTTGGCGTCTTGGTTGGTCGATTCTTGTTTTTTTTTTCTTACCCCAGACAAACGAGACGCCCGGTCTTAATTCCCTCGCAAATCGCAAGAGACATTTTCGGAACGCTAAATGTATATTTGGCCGGACGTTTTTGGCGCTAACTGTTGGAGCATATTTTTGTCAAAGAAGCAGAGGGGAGGGAGGGCGCTATCCATTACCATCCCCAACCCGAGAAGGCTGATGCGGGTGCGCTATTTATTGACTTCAATTGCTGGAGGAATATTTTTATCGTGCCAATCGATAAAGCGTTCGGTCGTTTGATGTTTTTTGCTTCGCGTCACGACTACGTTCCAAGGGCCGGGGTCAAACCGGGTGAATATCTAATACATTGTACTGTTATCAACATTTCTCTTTCTTTTTCTTTTTCCTACTGAAGCATATTCATATGGTCTGACATGTTTTTCGGTGCCAGATTCGGTGCTAGTAGGGATGATGAGGTTCTTGTAGGTGGTGGAGATACTCATCTTTGACACTTGGGAGAGATAGTTGAAAATGAAACAAAAAGAAAAAAACAATGCATCGTGTAAAAAAGTATGCTTCTGTGTTACGACGTTTGATCGAAACAAAGATAAGCACAAAAGTAGTTGTAGTAGCAAAAGTGTGTTTTCTTGTTCCATTTAGATTTGCAAGCGATATTATGGTGGGTTTTGATAGCAACAACATTATGATTAATTTCGTCAAAAAAAAAAAGAATTCCCTCTGCAGAATAGAAAGATGACCTCATTTATATTTCTATTTTGAATCATTCTCAATTGAAATCGTATGTGTTTCACATGCTTGTCTTACCGTGTTAGGCCATTAATCGCAATTGCCACGGCTTCAGATTGGATTCCTTTGTATATACCCCCTTCCCCCTAACACTGATATAGGAGGGCAGATTTATGTAATTAAGAATCAACCATTGGCAGGGTGATGACTGCGGTCCGTTAGATCCGGTGGCGCTATTTCTTTTCTTGGCTTTTCTACGGGAGGCCGGGGGTATCGGGTAATGAAACAAAGGCCCGCGGCGTACCGGGTGGGTAGAACGAAGATCGAGAAGACGTTAAAACGACCAGTTTGAAGTGCGATGCGCGAGAGGAAAGATAACAGATAAGTGTAAGAAGAAAAGACCAACACGCACACAGAAGAACCCCCTCACTCCCCCGGGCAATGAGCGAAGGTGGCTGTAAATTTATTAGGCCACGGATGGGCGACGATGATCCGATTTTTCTGCTTTTCTTCCATCCCGCCGCGAGTTGGCCGCCCGAGGTAGGTTGGTTTGAGAGGCTCATTCTATGGTAATTTCCCGGCGCGTTTGTTCCTTCTGCCTTCCGTCAGTTGTCGTGTTTTGTTTTTTGCTCGCCAAAAACCGTTCTCCCCCGGACACACACCGTCTTACGGTGCTGTTATTTTCTTCGACTTGATGAGATGTTTTATTTTTTCCCCCCTTTCCATCTTTTGCTCTCGACCATTTCTTTCTCTATCCGGCTTTTGCTTGTTTGCTCCATTTTGGGCTGATGGATACCGCTAAACGGATACACCCACCTGATTCGAGCGACCACCGATGAGGCAATGATGGTGATGATGATGCACGCAGCACAGTAGAGTATCACCGGAATAGGGTGGTGTGGGAGGCTGTCTTATTTCGATTTCGAGCCAGGGATTGTCCTAGAGAGGGGCCCTGTTTTGCATTTGATTGAGATGAAGGAGATAGGGAATTAATGATCATTAGGGCGGTAGCTTCTAAGCTATGCACCTGTAATGAATTGTTGGTTGACTTTTACATTTGACACACGATTACGGTTAGTTCATGACCTTTCATTGATTTGTCCTCCATCAACATTTAGTTTATCTTAAGCTAAAGTTAACTCCAGACGATTATTTTTCTACAACGAAAGAAAGTATTTATACAATTTTTAAGAGCTGTCATCGTTGGAAAGATTGAATGTATCCAGTTTAATGATGACAGAGAATGACAATTTTTAGATTACAAATTCGTCATTATCTAAATATTCTAATCGTGCTGCTTCGACTTGAGCGACGACGCTTACTTTACAAGGCAGCCTTTGGCAGCAGTTTTCTCTTGTTATCTCATTTTTGAACATCAAATTTCCTGCCTTTCGTAGTACGCGCTCGTTAGCATAAATCAAAACATTTGCTATGCGAACACCGCTGCCTGTTCTGTCTACACGCTTTTCATTCTTATCACACACATACCGCCTTCCCCTCTAACCTGTTCTTTTTTCTCGTCCCTGTCTGGTTTGTCTTGATATGGCATTTGTTTGACATCTTCGAATACCTTCCGTTCTGGCGGATGGTTGCCAAAATAGAACCTTAAAGCTTCCTTCGAGCTTCACCAGAGAAGGTAGTTCGGCAAACGAATTCGTGTGTGTGTGTGTGTTGAGGGGAAAGGTCGTATATGATGTACGGGGCCAATTTTCTTTTTTCGCCATCAGTTTTTCTTACTCCAAGCATCTTCTCTTGGAGCTCGTCTCGTCGTCGCTTCTTTGAGCGCTACTACGAATATTGCCAGTTCAGCATCATTGGGCGCTTTTGTTCGACGCTTTCCATCGAAGATGCTATTTTTATGTTGCCGGTAAAGCCATTGCCGGGGAAGCATCTTTGTTGGGCTTTGGTAAAAATAGGAGAAAGATTATTCCTGCCAAATGAATCCCGCAGCGTACGGGCCAGCAGAACACTTGCATAAAGCATAGCAAATCTAAAACGCTTCCAACGATAAGCGGCTTGCCCTCTTGCTGGAGAAGGTGGCAATGGTGTGGCACATTTTCCGCGTGCGATGGTGCTTAGAGAAGTGATTAATGCTTACCGGCAAATATTTGCCGCAGAACATGGACTTTAGAAGATAGTGATTTTGCTTGCATCGTTCGAGGAGAAAGGAATGGAGCACAAAAGAAGCCGATGCCAAGGGAAGCAAGAAATGGTAAAATATTATTCTGCCGTTCTGTGCTCTTCGTGGGGAATCAACAACAAACCGGTGGAAACTTAAAACTGCTCTGGATTTATTTTTCAATGCTTTAAAATAGTCACCGCAAAGTGTATACCCCGGAATATGGGTGGAAACGAAAGCATGCGGAAAAAAAAACAAAACAGCCAGCTCCTAATCCGTTGTTTATTTGAAAATAATTCGCCCAAACCCATCCAGTGAAAACGTTATCCACGGCAGGATGTTCGGTTTATTTTTGCTCTCCATGCTCCACCCGCCTACCCTCCCTCTCTTCCATACGACGGTGATGGTCCCGATCGAGCAAACATCGGGAGCCATCGTCGATCTGCTTCGATCACGCGTCGCGAACGGGAGACTATTTTTAAAAAGGTTTCTTAAAGCACCGGGTAAACGTTGCAACGGATTTAGCATGGCGTTCGTCTGAGAGTAAATATTGACAGCATCCCGCATATGGGAAGGAACCGTTTTCTCCTTATCGTCCACCGAGAGATGCGCCTTTATTGAAGCTTTATTTGTTGAACAGCGTCGGGAAATGTCACCTCGGGTGGCACAAGTGTGAATGAAAAACGACAGCACGGGGCCGAGGGATTTGGTGGGAAGGTTCGGGTGGTACCCTTGGATACAATTTTACGACAAATATCGCCACGTTGCCGCGGAGTGAGAGAATGGAGTCGACAAAGAAAAAGTACATCGATGATGCTAATAGTAGATTACTTTATTTCGGTGTAAATTGATTTCCAGAAATAGGCACCCGTAACGAGGCGTTTAATATTTAAAGGATCGATTTATATGCACAACGTACTTCATCAGCCCGTCGCAAAGAAGTTTGTTCACTTATTTTGGTTTCCTCTCTTCTGATTGTATCGCGCGGTGCGATATAAAATTCAACGCCCAGGAAAATGGTTCCTATGTTTCCGTTGACTTTTATTCGACCTAAATGTCTGTCCGTTTTCCCAGGACATTCGCAGGACAGCGGTGTCCACCTTTCATGTCGTTGTTCTTCTTGTTCGTCTGTTTTTGTTTTTGTTCTCTTCTTGTCTTCAAAGTTCAGTTCCCCGATCGTGCTGGGTCTTTTCCTCTGGGGAGCAACCGGTCACTCCTTTAGTGACAGGTGTGGACCTCGGTTGACCTTGTGTAGCTTAGTTTGGCGGATTTCGGATGAAAATGTCGGCCATTCCATAGCGCACATTCCAGCAGTCACTGGTGTGTCCTTCCTCGACCCCCCTCATACGTGTGGTTTACCAACGCTGCTGGTTTTTCAGTAACTCTACTCCCGAGGAACACCGGGAAAGCTGACACCACACCCAACCCCCTACCCAGGAACATGTCAATACGTAATGGAATCCTATTTTTAGCGTGCATATCTCTGAGGGTGTCAATGGTGGGTTGGATGTTTCCTCCCACCTTTCACCTTCTTTTTGATTACACTCTCTCGCTGTTCTACCTGATCGCCAAACTATTCCGAAAACTCCACACGCGTTTCCCATTTTAGCGTAACGCGCTCCCGTCGACACCGTGTTTTCTTTTCGGTTTTCCCACATTTTCCTCCATTCCAAATGATTACACGTGATACACACATGTGTTCGCTTCCTCAGTCACATACATACACAGGCCCACATTTTGTAGCCTCCCAAGCCATTCTGGAGCTCTTCTTCGACGACGACGACGACACAAACCTATCTCGGAACAGTTTTGCGCTCGAAATCTGTTTCGCTTCGGGGTGAAAATCTGATCATTTTTCTTTTTTCAATGGGGCGTTGTCAGTTTTCGATAAGTTTCACAAGCCGAGTCCGCTGCCATGGTGAGAAAATGGTGGTGGTTGTACTTGTGTGTGCGTGCGTGTATCTATCAGCAAAACTCCCGCCGTTAGTAAAGCAAATTTGTTGTTTTGGTTATGGCTTTTTTTTTAGAGGAGAAAATTTCGCTCAGGAGTAATGGCACCGTTTTTTCCAAAAATAGATTTCCACCATTATAATTTTGAGTCGCCGGTGTAGGCAGGGGTTGTTGAGAGCGTTGCTCGTTAACTTTGTTTGGATGTTGGTCGTTCAGGAGAGAGGTTTCTAACTTCCGAACAAGGGATTGGTTTCATTACCTCTAAATTACATTGTTTGCTCGAATTAATGGGTAAAGTGAGCTTGACTTTGTTCTCGTCGTTGCTTACCGACTATAATTTGGTAGGCACAAGGCCCCATTTTGGAGTCTACGCTCTTTTGTTTGACGATTGACTGTTTTTTCTCTCACTATTTTCGATATTTTTTGCCTAATTTGTGTCTAGCATTATATATTTTTAATGTTTGAAAATTGTAAACTGTATAAACTGTGTCAGAGTGGATGCACAATGTCAATTTATTGCTCAGCAGAAGAAATCCCACACAGTTCTTTTACTGCGTTATCTTATCTTCTATCTTCGATAAGCCACAGGTTAATCGAGTTATGGTACCAGGGAATAAAGAATGGTATACAAGTTTATTTAAAGAATAAGCTGAGCGTTGAACTTGGTGTTCCAGAGTTTAACCATTCCGTAAGTTTTATTACGGCATTGGTTAGATAGAAAGTCGTCCGCAGATAAACTTTCCCAATCAAGCTGGACATTCATACATTTCCACTTTTCTTCGCCGGCGTTCGGGATCGTGGTTCTGAGGAATTCATTTCGCCCCCCGGAAAGTACGTTTGCCCGTTCCATTATTTATGACAAATCCCATTTACTTTTCTGTGGCGTGTAAGGTAGGTGAATGAATGAAGCATGAAAATAGGGCTGAGGGCGGTTTTTCCCCATTCTACCGGGGAAAAAAAATTCCGAAAAATCCGTTTAGTTCGTCTCGCTACAGCGACCTTTTTCTTCCAGCCAAACCGTGTGGCTTTTCACCGGCATCGAAGAGAGTTTTTTTTTCTATGCCAGGCGCGTTCCTTCCTCCCTCCCCACTCTTGGCAATGGCTCCAATTTACACGTTCCGCCGAATTGGGCCACACTTCCCTTTCTTCTCGGCGGTCGATTTTTCGCTGCGGCACGTGCTGGCCGTTGTTTTGCTACCATTTGGAAGCCATTTCTACGTCGTTAGCAGCGACGCTGTAAATATGAAATCCTACCATCGTGTGGTGTAGAAATCGGTTCTCTCCGTCACCGCAGATCCGCAGATGTCAACGCGCCATGACGAGATATTCCTTACCGTTGTTTATTTGACGAAAAGCAATCTCTCAAAGACGTAACATTCACCAGGTGAAATGAGTTCTTTTCGCGCCTTCACTCCGTCGGAGTTCTCTCTCCGAAAAAGTGGAAGATTTTTTGAGAAAAACCTACACCTTACCCCACTTTGCCCGGAGGAAGTTTCATCTGCCATCGGCTGGATTTTGCCATACCCGATGCATGTTTGCATATCAAAATCCGTACTTTTCGGTTGGGCGTGGTGTGAAACGTGACGGCTTTGCACGCACGATTACCCAGCACTGCTCGAGACAACGGTCGAAGTTCATTAGTTTGCGAATTCTAAACAGGCCGCCTAATGATGCAAACGGTTCAGTTGTTGTTGGATGGTTAATGAAGTTGGTTAGTTAATGCACGAACCACAACTCTCTACATTGCGTAATCAGACATCTTGCCTTTGAAATTGCATAATTGTACGTCGTTTGCGTGCGCTCTGTTTAGTTTGAATATTAAAACCATGTGTAAATGTACTAAAGCACTTCTCTTTTCCAGCTTAATTTCATTGTTATTCAACGGTTTTTAATTTGTGTCCATCACCTACCGTAATTAAGGGCTTAAATCGTAAAAGCAATTTCCATTTCACTGAGATCCACAATCGCTTTGTTGATGAAGAAATGTCAGACAAATTAGATCACCTAGTTCTAACGCCATCGACGCCAAGTCGCCGTGAAGGGAATCGGGGGTTCGTTTTTCAAGGTGCGCGCCTACTAAACTCGACCTACTGCCAATGGAATATGGAAATACTTTTCCCATTATCCTAGATTCCTCGTTCAGCTTTTCCTCCGGGCTGCGCACGAAACCGACAGGATGTAAATCAGGCTCTCGAGCGAGAGAATAAAAGGGGGCCAACACCGGTTGCTGCCGTTCCTTCGCCGCCTGGGAATCCTTTCGATGCATAATTACGTTACCCGTGTGCACTTCTGCACACACACACACACACACCCCCCGCCTTCAACCCATTACACACAACGACCTAACACTGACTTCATTCGTGAGCCATTTGCTCCAAATTCCCTTCCTTCCTGTGGCCCGGATTATGGTGCTCCCGATATCGCCAACTTTCGATCGAGAATGTCCTTGACATGGAAGTATGGGGCGCGCTTTCCGCAGCCCATTTTGTGTGTGTGTGTGTGTTTGTTTGTTTGTCGCTTACCGCAGGAGTATGCGGAGACACTCAACAGTTCACCGCGAAGATTGGGTAGTTTTTGCGTGAAAGCGGGCAGCGATTAGTGGAGGTTTATAATGGGTTCTTTGTCGGTTTTTAGTCTCTATTGGTGCATGATAATTTGAGGTTTATTATTTCACAAGCGCCAGGATGTCTTAGGAGAAGTGTCTAAGCCTCCAAATGCCGCAAGATTCGCGTGTTTACTTTTCTTCCTTTTATAGCTTTTGGGCCGTACTTGTTGCCTCAGTCTCTAAAAGTGCTACGAATATCGGCCATGACGGCGTGTATGCACATTGTTCGTTTGCATTCTTTCCGTAAATCACGATAGCGTTCGACCTCCTCCACTAGCGATGCCTCGTGCAAACGCTGCTAATGCAATTTAAAATGTCAAACGACGCTCTTGGCCTGTTCCCATTTACCACCGCGAGCCTTCTTCCGCCGGGCCACTTCACCGATCGTTGTCTTTCCGGTGGGAGAAAGGGTAGCCTGCGATAGAGAAAATCGATAACTCATACCCGAAGGCAGGGAGGCGGAGAACGGTGCCGTTGGTTGGTGTGCGATGGAGGTCAACTTTAGTTTGTTGCTCCATGGTGGAACCTTCCGTGAAGCTTCCGTTTGCGCCGTGAAGAAAGGGGGAAAGTCCAGGCGAAAGAAAGGACGACGGCTTAGTGGTGTTGGAGTAGTGTACTACTACGACTACTTTTACCACCACCACCGAGATGTAGCCTACGCTCGTACCGGCACAGTGTTCCCCAGCAGGGCACACGTTTACGAATCGCAGAAAAGGGTAGCGGTTTGCCGGGAAATTCGCCATTTCGTTCCGTCCAATGGTTTCCACGGACTTTCCACGCTGTTCCACATCTTTACTTTCCCTGTCTCGCTCACACACACACACATTCTCTTCGAAGTTTCCACTGAGCCACTGACCACACACACACACCCACTGTGAAGAGGCTCCAGCCGGTAGGTTCGAGAGAAAAACTCCTCTTGCCCTTCCGGTTGAAATCCGCTTCACCTCGCTCCACTCGATCTGAAGTTTCACTGGAAAAACAATGCCTTCTGCTGAAGTGTCCGCACCGTAATCGAGTGACTGGGGGTTTCCCGTAGTCACCCGGGACACAATCCCCCCCACCCTTCCAACCATCACAGTCCACAAATCGATTCGGCTTCAAGAGCCCTTTCGGGTTGAGGATCACGTTTTTCTCACTTTTCAATGGCTTCCTTTTCGGTTTGCCTGGGAGAATTTTCCTCGGTGCTTGGTTGGCAGATAACGCCGCAATCCATCGATCGGCACTCAGCAAGTGCACTCCGGAAGGTTTTTGGTGGGGTGCGGGGAGGGCACAAATGTGTCGTTCATAATTCACTGGGAGTACAAGTATACCAGCCTGTAGCAGCATGCTAAGGGGATTTGAAGTAAAGTAGATATTGATTGCTTCTCTGGAGTAACAAAATTAAGTAGTGTTGGTTAAATAGAGCACTACGATAAGTGTGTCTGCGTTTTGATTGTGTTTGGACAAAAGAGAATGATTTAATGTATGCTTTTTAAATTATTTATTCGTATTTAATTTGTTCTTTTGTTGTACGTAAGAATATATCCAATGTCTTGTCAACTCTGGGTGGAATCACCTTTCATATTGACCATACACATTGTATTTCAAAACAAGCTCTAGTACGATGATCCGAATGTACGCCACATCTTTTCTAATCCTGAAGCTTAGCTTTATTAGTCAAACGAGTCGTGAAATATTCACCGAATGATACATAAACAGGCCATTACGAAAGCGTTGACATGCCGAAATGTTTTCTACCAATCCCTTTAACTGTCACATCGTCAAATGTTTATCGGCTCTCCGGCCCGGAGCATACGGTTATTTCGGTATTTTATTATACCGCCACACATAATCGATTTGCCCGTGAAACTGCGAATGAGCTCAACTGCTCATGACGATGGACGAAAGAGCAGCGTGCTTTGGGTCGGTTGTTGTGCTTCGTCCTGGTAGAAGGTTCTTGAGCGAGCGGCCCGTACCACGACGTTCCTCGTTTGCTTCTCGAAGTTGGCAAGAAAAGTTCCGACGGGCAGATAATTACTTTCAAACTTGCCCTTCTGCACTCGCTGGATTTTGAAATGTAGTTGTTTTTTTTTTGGGCTGACGAAGGGAAAGGAAAGAGCTCCGGGAAAATTGATTAAATTTTTCTCATCCGATGCGAGGGGATGAAAAAAAACAAATCTAATAAAATAAGTTACTGGAAGGCAAGAAGAGATCGATGGCGAAATGCGGGAAAACAAAGTTTCATTCGCGGTAAATAACGTGCGGACTGGGAGGTCCATATGGAAGTGTACCGGACATCGGTTGGAATCAATGCAACGTACTCTTCGTTCCTCCGAGAGTGATCATTTTAGGGTTTTGGTGTTCGGTTCACGTTCTCAACATGCTCCTTGTTCTGAGATGTTCTTTCAGTCAGCTCGTGCCGAGGTTAGCGTTTTGCATTTCCTCTCGCCGGTGCCAAAAACGCTCCGGACCCGCGTGGGGGTGGGGGTGCTATTTATAATTTTCCACCCGATCGCACAACTGCTCCCGTTCGGCTGTGAGTTATTCAATAAACGGGGCCACACGTCGCTATGAACGGCAAATTGGCCATAATTTTAGGACGCTAGTAAAGTTGATGTAATCGAGAAACGCGAATGTATGAACCATGAAAAATATATCTTCCTCCTAATCCGCTTGGGTAGAATAAAAACGCGTCATCGAAAACGGCACGTGGTTGTCAAAGGATAATGAATATCGCGCGAAATGTACGAAAACCGCAGTCTCGTTAGAAAAAAAAAAAACCGTCATGAGAAGCGAGTTGTTTTTGTGGACCAACGTCGGGGGGGTTTAGGGTGACCTTAAAAAATGGCGCTTGGTCAACGTCAGCGTGTAGCCAACATCCAATTTTTGCCCGGAAAAAACAAGCAAACTGGACATAACCTTGACCATCTCGCCACTTCTGGCAGCTGAGCTGTTTGTTACGCTTTGGTGAGTTTTTTTTGGGAGCTTGGAGAATAAGAAGGGTTGTTGTTGTTTTGTGCGGTTTGGTTTTTTTCCATTTTAATTTTGATCACATTGCGTTGCCCGGCGGGAAAGCTGGCGGCTCGTTTGATGTAGAACGGTGGAAAAAAGTGACCCGCACGTGTAATGTATCCCATGGAAAACACGTCAGTTTTGGACGGAAAAATAGCGACGTTTCCCGAGAAGAATTTCACCACACAACACACACGTGTGTGGGCAGTTTTGGTGGGAGTTTACCTTGGCCACAGTCAATGGCGATGAGGAAATTGGCTGCTTTTTACCTGTATTACGTCAATCTCGAAGTACGTCCATTTTCATCTGACATAATACAAAGTGCTTACACCTTTCCCTATGTATGTGTGTCTTTTAATGGCGCAGAAAGGAGAAAGAACGGTTGCGTTTGAAATTCACTTTATGTTTTCCTTCTGCGGTCGCGGGCTTTGAGTTACTTTTATTGCAGTTGAAGCAATTTCCACCCACGATCGGTTGCCAAGTACCTGCCAGCCTGCGCCGTGTGTGCACCGGCTTGTTAATTTTATTTATGATTTACTTACCGTCCATTCCCGTCCTTCTCTGGAAAGGCGTCCAAGCATTGCACGACGAGATCGTACCGCATTTTCCGGACGACGTAAAACGTAGAAAACATAGAGATGTGGGCACTACTGGAGTCATAAGCACGGGAAGGCAATTGAGTTGGCTGAGATAATTCAATTTTCCCCGCCCAGGACTCTCTCCGCCCGCGTTGCCCGCAGGAGACCAACATTCTGCGGTGGTGGGTGGAGTCCCAGGGGAGGGAAAATTATGCACTGTCAGAGACAGCTGTGGTGGCAACAAGTGGAGGCCGAAATATTTATGTCACGGATGTTGCTTCTCGCCCCCGGGGGAGACGCGCTGCTAACACATTTATCTAATTTTAGTTTCTACCCTGTCGAAGAAAAAGTGAGTTTTCCTTCGAGGATGTTGCGTGTATCTCGCGAGCATTAAGGCACACACAAACACACACATTGGGTGGCCAACTGTCGACTGGTCGGACTGAACGTTGTAAATCATTATCGTGTTATGAAGGGAAGCGCGGGTTTTCCCTATCCTTAGAGGTAGAAGGAAAACTTGGCACATGTTGTTGTTGCTGCCGCCGCCATTTTTCACTGCGCTACTTCCTTGCGAAAATTGCCTTCCTCGATCGAGCGGAAGTGGTGTTGCATTTTTTCCTTTTTCGCCCGAACTTGTTTGAGTAGTAAAAGGTGGTGATGCATCTCTCAGGGTCCGGACGGTTCATGGGCGAACGGAACATTACTCATTTGCTGTTTGATTCCCTAACAGCAAAACCCCCTCGGCACCTGTATGGATAGTGATGGAGGAGGTGAGTGAGGGGGGGAGGGTGGGGGGGGAGGGTTCGAGGCCAAACATATTTATTTCGTGTGCGCACCCGAGCCGACGAAAACTGGATGCACCTTTTCAAACACCACCACCGCCATCAAAACATCCGGAGCAAGTGGAAGAACATTGTGTAACGGATTGAGGAAAAGAGAAGACATGAGAGGGGGGAGGGTTGAGGGAGGAAGGGTTGGAATCAAAACACATTGATCAAAATTGTTCCACCCAGCGAAGCGTGATTCGCGTGCGCCAAATCGAGGAAGGGCCTTGCGATGTGTGTTGTTGGTGTAAATATGTCACTCAATCGCATATTCGCGCTCCCCCTCCCCGTTCGTTCCATTCCCTTCGATGCACCGATGCATGATCGTATTGTTTATGTGTGTGTGTGTGTATTTGTTAGTGCACTCAGTGCAATTGCACAGCTGGTGCATTTTTCTGCAGAGTGGGAAGGGTTTTCTTCACAAAATAGTAGCAGCGTTCGGTGATAGACATGTTTTCCTGCGTACGGTTGTATTTGCTATTCTTTTATTCAGTTGTGCCGAAGCAGAGGGCATATGTTGTATTGAAATGTTTCAATATGCGGAAAATTTGACCTTCTTTTGTCATCGTTTCCCCATGATGGTTTGTAAAGTCCAACACCAACTTCTACCGCGATTGCATATGCAACGTTTAGGGGGGATGCGTTGGGGAATATTCATCTGGATTAGTGATGGGAATATGCGATCCATCCAGCTAGGATTCGATCCGGCTGATTCTGATACCAACCTCTGCTGCGATAGGTGACTGATGACAGATTCAAAGATTAGATTCTGGATCTGGATTTCTAGGATTCCTCCCAATATCATCCCAATCCTAGGCTCAGAGGGACGCCTTAGATTTAGTATTAAGTATCAAGTGCCTCAATCGATTCATGATTACTTTTTCCACTTTTCGCGGAATTGATGTTTTCTGATGAAATCGACATCTGGTCTCAATCCATCGCGATACTTCCGAGAAATATTCTCAATTTCCGACGAACGGCTCGTTTTTCCGTTTTGGCATGCGATGCAGAAGCGTGACTTGCGTGGCCAGCACAACACCACTAGCTCTAATTGGCGTCTTTTGCCGTCACCGAACTGGCATAAATGTGAGGCAGATGATACAGCATTGTATTTACTGGCCTTATCGGATATTTAGGAAAAAGGATTAGTCCAGTGTGCGGCGCAAGGAAAAATAATCTGCATGGAATATTGTTTATTGGTATTTTTTGGGCCGCACCACAGGACATGTGAGTCCAACTCCAGGTTTTCGAATTTACAATCAAACAGGCCAGGCGCGAAAACACGATTGTCTATCGAATTTTTGTGGTGTTGAATTGAGCTTTCTGTTCTGATTGCGCTCGTTACAATCTTATTTCCCTTCGCCCCTACAATGGGAAAGGTGTGTGCATGTGTTGGTGCACAGCACCCATTCAATTGCAATCGACACCCATCGATTAGTGGCACGCGGTTGGAAAAAAAATGTGTGCTGGGAAAAATGGCCAGGTCTAGTTTATCGAACTAGAAAAACGTATACGAAAACAGTACAAACCCTTTACACAAAAAAAAAAAAGGTAGACTCTAAACCACCCACAAGGGTGCAGTTGTGTGTGTGTTTGTGGAGGGATAATGGGAAGGTGGTAACGTGCACGTGGTTTGTACGAACATCGACACGCTACAAAACTGCACTGGAATTGTTTCCACCGAACAGCCGCTTCGTAGGACCGCGCTCTCGTTCGTGCACCTGGCGGACGGGAACAATTGTTTTCCCGCAACTTTTCCGCGACACGTGAGTTCCTTCTGTTGCCTACGAGCTGTGTTTGTGTGCTTTGCCCCGGAACCGTCGAAGAATACCAATTGCGACGAGATTGCACGCGACTATTGAGATGGATATGAAGAGAGGAGATGCGCATTGACATATTACAAGAAAGAGGCCAGTCATAATGATGGTATTGGTGGGGGTATATCTCTTAAATCTCTGCATTGCTTACACAATATATTCTGCCCCGTTTGTGATGCGCTATTTTTTTTCTCTCTCGTGGTTCACCAACACTGGTCCTATCGGCAGGGGTTAGTTTTAACTCCGGAAAGCGCGCCATTCCATGTTGTGTGTGTTGGGTTGTTAGTTTTAGCTTACGCTTACATAACTGCTCGTGCCAAAAATCCTTTAAAATATGCATATAAAAAGCTAGCACAACGTAAATCACGTCTTGTCATGTCACTTGAGGCGAAATGTCTTGAAGCAGCAACGGGAGACAGGTACGATCCATGTCTCCGTCAAAACCGAACCTTCCCCGGTCACGGTTGGCAGATGGTGGCGTTTGGATGATGCCTCATGTTTATCACCTTTGATACGGTAAACGATCCGGGTTCGGTTTCGTTTCACGTCACACCACAACGTCTTGCCTTATGCCGTGTAAAATATTACGACCGGATGCGTAACTTTTTGCGAAGGGCGAGTGCGCGCGCGTGAAACGTCTTGCCACATGGAAAAGTGGTGGAGGCCATCCTCCGGGTGAAGAAAAACACCCGGCAACGAGATAATTTCCAGAAGAGAGGGCAGAGAGTGGCCGAGGGGTCGGGCTGTTAAATTCAATATTGTCTCATTTGGCTACGAACTTGTCGCAGTTTCCTCGCCCAATGCTCAATCGTGCGACCAACGATGAAAACCATCGCACCGTCGGCGCCATCATCAACGGCCAGCTCCGGAGGCTATTTTCCGGCCCCTTTCATCTGCCACCACCACCACCCGTTTCCCAACTCACAACCAGCTGGCGATCAGTTTTATGCCTCGGGGAAGCAAACTTCCTATGGGGGAAAAAAAGGTGAAGGTGAGAACCGATTTGGAAGTGAATTCGATGTCGCGTCAAAACTACGTCAAACGACGGGTTGCGAACGGAAAGTCGAAAGGTTACACCCCATCCTATCCTTCTTCTCCCGCTTTTTTTCTTCCGAAGTCCAAAGGAGGGAGGGTGTTTAAAACGGGAAATTGGTTTGCTCGTGCAATTTGGTCCCAACATAATTAGGTTGGCGCTGGAATGAAATCTCTCCCTTACCTCTACCGTACCATTCCGTCCCCGGCAGTCGTTTTTAAACGAATTGGGAAAACTGCGATGTGCCCGCAAGCAACACGTTTACTGCTGAAGTGGGTTTATATTTTTTGGAGGGCAATTTAAAGTGTCTCCTCAACGTGTTCGGTTTCACTTTTACTACACGCATTGCAAATCGAATTGCAAAATGTCTGACAGTCTGATGCTTTCTACCCAGACTGTATGCAAATGTTTGGAAAAACTAATCAATCGTACTGGTATGGCCTTTGGTGTGTTTGTCGCCAGGCGTAAGTTCGCTTTCTCCTAAACTACTTCGAACAATTTGCGAAGGCAGTGAACCTTTCGAGTTGTTTGGGTTCAGGCCGTAAAGGAATTTCCCAAGCATCGCAAATTATTAATTATTAATCTGGAAAATGGAATCAACAAACCGGAAACCGTCACACTATTGGTATTGGTTTGTTTATCAAAATCGGCGTTCCCCGAAGGCGAAAAGGTCCGTGGGACGGACGGTTTATGGAAACAAACTCCTCAACCCTTGCGAAATGTTGTTGCCATCATTCATGCAACCGCAAACTGCGTTGTACATTTAATTAATGTAACAAAATTGAGCCCTGGGGAAAGGATGGGAAAATTCAGAAGTAATCGAACTCAATGTTGCCATGATTGCGTTGTAACCAAGGAGAAAGTTGAACTTTGACGATACGGCAATTCGTGTTAATAACTTTCACTCAACACAGATTATAACTCTTTCGGCGAAAATGGAAAAAAGAGAGCTTCTTTTAGGATTGAAAGTTAAATGGCCAATAGATCCCTTGAACCACCACCATCCTATCGCTAGTACGCATGAACCGACTCATCGCTAGTTATAATTCTAAAATCCGTGTTTTGCTCGCCTTAAAAACAAACCTTTGCTCTCACCAACTCACCAACGTCATTTGGCAAGAATATGTACCCCCATCGTGCTATCGAAATTGGTTTATGTGGCTATTTGTTGATTAAAAGTAATAAAAAAAGCGCACACACTTCATCGCCGTTATCGCCGCTTTTTAATTTGGCATACCATTAGCAACATCAATATTTATATTAAATGTACTCTTTCGCAGGGATTATGTTTCTTATCAGCTTTATTTACCGTGTTTGTTTGTTTCTTTTTCTCCTTTTCTTTCTCTTGCTGCTTTCTGCATTCTGGATTTTGTTCTGATTTAAAACCCGACAAACACCACCACCACGACCATTGAAACAATAAACGAACGTGCACACACGCACACACAAACATGCACACATACACACGTACAATGGAAAAATAAAATCCCCTTCCGGGTGAAACGCATTCGATGTCCTGTGCTGCATCTTTGATGTCCTTTTCTGTCGCCTTCGCTGGGTACAACAAAACGTCTATTGCGTTGTCTGACATGCCCATACTGTTGTGATGTTGTCTCTCTACGATAAACGTGATGTTTGTGCGTGTGTGTATATAAATCTATTGTCTCGGTGTTGGGCTGCTACTGCAACACAAATTTACCACGTCTGCTCGTCTTATGCTCTACCACCGACACTTCTACACCTTTACTGTGCTACTTCTATCACTTCTACTACATCAACCTCTACTACTGCTCTGCTACTAACCTCCTCGTGTCTCTGTGTCGCCGCTTTCCCACCATTTTCCCGGGGCGTGTCTCGCGACCGCGGCGGTCTTGTTCGGACGATTGACGACTTCTCTACTGCAACCCTCCGATGATGGGCCGGGCCGGGCAACATGTTTCTGCAACTGCAACCGCATCCTCCGTGCGCTGCAGCTCACAAACTGCAACAGCAGCAGGCACAGGAATCGCGCAAGAAGGGCAAACTGAAAGAGATATTCTCGCACGACTTTATGGGTATGGGGGGCTGTGCTCTCTATGGGCAGGAATGACCGATTGCGGAGATACTTAGATTGGTTTCTTTTACCCGTTCCGTTTCCTTTTTTTTCTTTCCGTTTTGTTTTTGCGTTTCGTTCTTGTTCGCGAGTAGTAGGTAGGATTGTGTATCATTAGTTGTTTAGTTTTGCTCCTTGGTTTTTGTTTTGGTTTCCCTTATTGGCCTCGTCCATTCTCCCATCGTATGTTTGTGCTTATTTGTGCGTTAGTGCTACTATCGTTGAGTTTGAAGATCGTCGTGTATGCGTTGCGATTGTGTTTTTTGCGGTTGTATTTTGTTTCCAGTGTTTGCAAGTTGCATTCGAATTTCTTGGACAGACTCTGATTCTTATTACTCCTTTCGTCCTTCTTTTTCCACACTCTGTGTACCTAGCAGTCTGTTGCGAAATCTTCTAAACTTTACCACCTTCTTTCAATCACCTCTACTACAGTTGGCTAGAAACTAGGTATATGTTTTTTTTTATGGTTCGATTGCGTATGGTTTGCTAATGGTTTAGTTACTGCTGTTACTGCTCGTTCCCATTCCTACAACTTACCGCCAGTACCCGACGTCGGTTTAAACCGGGTTTCAGTTTGATTTTTCCCCCTAACCTAAATCAATTTGAAGACTATCTACCGTTATTTCAAGTTTACATATTTCATTGAGTTTCCACTTTGACTTGTTTTTAAAAACATCATTAGGTAGGTAGCAATCAATACAATTTTCGTTCATGCAGGGAAAGATAATTGACAGAAATGTATAGGACAAAATCATCCACCATTGAAATGATCGTTGCGGCGCTACCAAACGCTCTCAACCGTTGCGATAAATCAATTTCGCGAGACATCATAATGGATGTTCGTACCTCGCCATCGATGGCATTCGATTATGCTGCTGCAGAGCCGGCAAGATCCACGGTTTTTGTAGCACGTGTTGTGCGGGCGAACGTATCAATCAAACTGTTTATGACTCGTGACTAGCTGAACCCAGAAGCGTTTCATCATTCAGACCCACCTCCACACCCCTCAAAACACTTCGCGCCGCCGACTCCCTTGTCTTGTCTTGTCTGCGGTGAAGAAGAGCATTCCCCGGAGGTCAATGTGTGGGATGTTATTTCTTTCTTTTTTTTTTGTATGCGTCTTTATTATCATTATACGTACGTTCGTCTCGCATTATTTACCGGTTGAGTGTGCACTTGCGGATACGCTCTGGTGCGAAGTGGAGGAGATGATAGTGAGTGGGTATCATATGACGAGAGCCGCATGAGGTGCGAATGGACGATTAATAATTGATTCGTTGAAGTTATGTTCCGTTGTGCACAGTGGAGTGCTTTTGGATCATATTTTTTCCCCCCCAAAAAACAACCGTTTATACAAAGGTTCAGAAACGGCACCGTTTTGGGCAGTGAACTTATCATCTTGCGGGTTGGGAGGCAATCGCTTAAACATTCAACTGTATGTTTCTTTAGAAGAGATGTTCTTTTTATTTGGGACAATTTTATGTCAACCAAGCTCATATATAGCATTACATCAACATATTTTGAAAAAGAGAACATCAAAACAAATACAAATAGTTTGTTGATTTTATGCTACTCCTTTCTCAGACTCCGTTGCCTCGTCGGTAGGATGGCAACATATGTTCCACACTGCACTCTAACATATGCCGGAATAAATTCGCTGGATGAATTCCTCCTCCTTGGTTCCCCCCCCTGTTTCCCGGAACCCCGTTTCTCGTTGAATATGTAAATTTTCCGACGACAGGAACAGCGTACCAACCACCGAGAGCTTGCTGTTGTGCGAACTATGTCTCTCTACTTCGTGTGTGCGCTAAACCGCACCGAAGTTCCTTTCGCAACTGTTGTAAACGTCCGTGTTGCGGTGCTGGTTGCTAGCTTCGGCATGTTTCGGCGTGGTTACGCAGACGGCGAGGAAGGTTCGACGTTCCGTGCAGAAGATATGTTTATCTAGTCGATTCGCGGCGTTGCGAGCCTTGAAATGGGGGGGAGAAAAAATATACTGATCCACACTCCTACCACTCTCTTCAGACTGCCGATGATTTAGCTGTCAATGTCATTACCATGTGGATGAATCCGAAAAGGGGTTCACTCACTCCGCCATGGCATCGGTTGGGGGTTATTGCTTCGCTCGTTGATATTTTATTGCGATTGTTATTGTTACTATCGTTTATGACTTAATTGGATGATCGGTTGACTTGATAAGCGTGTCTGCTGTCTGTGCTGATTGTATCTATGTGTGTGGGTGTGTTTTTGGAAGCATCAAGTTCATATCATGATTTTGATGAGTGTCCTCCGGAGAGGACAGCGACCACAATCTCTTGCATTTGGTTCGGGTTTTGTGCTCATGGTGATGATGGACGATAAAGAAACGTTGTCCAGATACTGCCAGATACACCTCATTCCGTGATTTATATCTGACGATTTCTGTGAAATGTTTTAAAAACCATGAGGAAATTATAATTCATTCCTAACTTTTGCTGTCTTTTGAAGCAAGAAGCTTCGGATAGTTTCAGCTTGCGCCTAACGACGCGGAAAAAGCACGGAAGGAAAGCACGGCATTCCAAGCAGTGGAAACGCCTTACGTAACCACCCTCCTTTCACTTCCCGCCACCCCCTTTTTTGCTCCCACATTTTATTTATCGCTGGCGCTGGTCCATTTTCACGGATACATCTCACGCGAGCGCAATTCAGCGCAAAAGCCAAAAATCAATGCTTTAAACTTTTCCCACGAAACCATTAGCTGGTGGTGGTGTTGGTGGTGGTGTGCTGTGGGCTGAGCTTTGATAAACAATGCGGCAGTGCGTGCCGCTAATCTGCAACACAAACATTTCATTTTAGTGATTAACTTCAACAATGCTGTGTGGCTCTGATTATAGTCTGTGTTGTACTTGTAGTATTGCGGCAGAGTTCTCTTTGCTAATTACCGCCGAAGGGTTTAGATACTATTGGAGATTGGGCGTTCGCGAAATTGTACACATTGTGGTGAGCGTTTCAATTAGCTGCTACCCCCTTAGATCCGTCTCCACATGCACGGAAACTAATCTGCTGCCCGCCCGGCTCGCCAGCTGACGAACCGGTTTCCGAGGCATAAGCCCGCTTCTTCGAAGGCTGGCTTGCATATCCGTTTATTTTTATAAAGCCCGATATGCGGGCCCGCTTGTGTAGGCCCCGGCCTTTTTCCTTGCTTATCAGAAAAGGCGCCTTTTTCGCAAAACCCATTCCCTCGGTGATGGATTGGCGTAGATCCTCTCACGACGTTGGAGCGTTGGTGTCTATGTGTGTGTGTATGTGTGTCTTTAGACCCAGCGAATGATTGATTGTATGGTGCGGTAGGATCATCCACCGTTTTGTGTGCCAACATTTTCGTATGCCGGTTTGAGCTCAGCCGCAATCTCTTACGCCGAAAGATAAGACCAACCGGGTTCGAGCCACCGGGCGCCTCCATCGGAAGTTCACGCTCGAGTGAAATGTGTTTGGTACGTGTTCTCGCTATCGTTGACACCCCAAGACGGGCTCAGCAGTACGGGCAAATAATCTCTGGCACTCAGCACTGGCGTGTTTGGATGTTGTTACAACATTTAAATCTTTCGACCAACGGTCGCTTTCTTCAAGCTCTCCAACATCATCAAGCCTGCGAGGTCATACGAAAAGCTACTGTTTACCGAAACCTTGGTATAAATATTGTTTGTTTCAAAATTAAACTTTGCCACGCCATCCGTGGACCGAGAGGAGAAATACGACAGGGGGGTAGTACGAAGGTAGGAGCTCCCGGTTAAGCCTCACCGGCCAGGAAGGATTAGTTGCGACAGCTTAGTTCTCCTCGCCATTCGGCTCGTTTCCGTTGGGTGATGATTAATATTTTATGATTTAATTAAAATTCAACACAGGCTAACCCCCTCGCCATCGCTATGGTGTAGTGTTGGTTTTCTTCAACCACCCTCCTCGAGGTGGTTGCTTCGTTGTCGGTAAATAAGTATGTTGATTTTGCGTCTGTTGGAATCGGTATGTTTGTGCGTATATCTGTGTGTTGCAAGTTCCTTTGTAGGTAAAATTTCGATATTATTTAATCATGATGAGTTGTAAGGTATTCCGAAAAATATAGGTCAACCCACGACGAAACAGACCGTGCATTGCTTTAAAACGGAAATATATTGTATTGCAGAATTTTGAATTGTCACTTTCGGAACCCTGGCAAAGGTATATGAGAAGGTTTTATATCAAAAGATTTTCTTTGCATTGTTGTAAAAGCTAAATCTACTCTTGTCTCCCGCGCTCTCTCTTTCTCTATTTCTCTCTCTCTCCCTTTAGTGCTCTATCTCTTCTTTCTCTACTAAAGTTAGCGTTTCGCATGTCCCTGTAGTGTTTCTGCCGGAAATTCTTCTCTCCGTCGACATTCCGTTTTTGTTCCTTTCCTCTCGGGTACTACTGTAGAGTCCTTACGATATTAACGCATCTTGCGCAAATGTGTACCACTGTCTTAAAGCTTGGTTTTTTTTTCTCTCTAGGAACCAGTAGACTGTTGTGTTGTTTGTTGATGCGGAATGCGGATGCGTTCGTTCTGCATATATGACGTTGACTATAGCTACATGTCTTGTATTATATTTGCTCTCGAACAGTAGCTCTAAGTAACGTTTTGCTTGCAATGTTTGTGACATAAGCTCTATTTTAATATTTTTCTTTTCTTCTTCTCTTTTTTTCTTCCTTCTTTCCATTGCAGGTCAGTATTCCTCTTCGAATGGTTACGGATGTATGAAATCACACTCATTTCGGTCGGTAACAGATTATATTTTGGTTTAGCCTTGTGGAAAGGTTAACAATATGCTATAAATGGCCAAGAAGGTTAACAGGTGGTGGTTACATTTTTATTTGCACTTTTTACCTTAACACGTTAACCAGGACTAAGTACTAGCAGTAAACTTTCCGTTCACGCTGCGTCAGTCCCTAGAAACTGACAACGAACGGACACATAAGTATCGTCGAACTGTGTGGCGTGAACGGAAACTGTCGCAAAATAAGGTTGAGGGGTGTAACGTGTTAAGTAAAATGAGCTTAATAAGCAAGTTTTTTTCCCTCCCCCCCCACAGTAGGAATTCAACCATATTTGTTTACTGATGTGGAAAACGAGCCGTGGAGAGCTCCAAACCAAATTTCGATTCTATTTCTACACCAACGGTCCGTAGCCACCTTCTCCGTCCGTCTGGAATCCCATTCCAGCTGGATCGGTGTCGCAAATTCCAGCTTCGAGCCAATCCAAGCGTAACGAATTGTCATCATCTCGTCTGTATGCGAGTAACACGGAGAGCAGTAGCGGATCTAAAGGGGGAGGTGTAGTTGACGGAGGTGAATTGGTTACCGCCATCGCGAGCGATTACCAGCGAGTGAAGTTTACATACATAACGATCACGCTGCGCCACTCGCTGGTGCGCGCGCTGTAACGGAAGAGGAAGCAAAGGAGGAAGGGTTGTGGCACATAATGTGGCGTAACGTCAACAGCGTCTCGCGCACGCCACCCTCACCATATGGCGCTGGGGTTCCTCTCCCCCTCCATCCATCGAACGACGGAGCGAAACTGTGAAGTTCACGGTCACCGGACTTGCTGGAAGTGATCGCATCCAAATTGTGGAGCGGCGTCACGCTCGAGCGCTTTTACAGCTCTATTGTTCATTTACACCCGATGCCCGCGGGTGGCCCGCCCGCCTGCCGATTGTGTCCCTTATTCTTCGGAGCGAGCGAACTGCCCCGATTGGATGTTAGAAGGGAAATTACGGGTCACATGCAGCAGGAGGACGAGCAGGTGGAGGTGATGGACAAGCAATCACGACGTTGGGTTTGTCACCGGTGCACTTGCCTCGTCGGGTAAACCGTCCATACCGTCCACACGCTCTCCTTCCTCCTCCGCGTTCGCTGCCTTTAATGGTAATATTCGATTTCGTCGTGAACTACCCTTCACAACGTGACGGTCGAGAGGGGTGGAGTACAGTGGGTGTTAGTTGGATGGTGGATCGGGGGGATACTGTGCTGCTGTTGATGGACCTCAGTGCCTGCGATCGATCGCTATCGGACGTTGGGATTAATGGAAATAAAGGGGTGGCGGTTGAGATTGATGAGTCAATTTTCATCAATAAATATCAAATAAACAGAACCTCCAGCAGGCAGCACAAGAGTGCCCGTGACGGGTCGTTAGTATGCGCCACCACCACAGCAATCCGTTGTCCCGGGTCGGATGTCGGTACGGAAGTAGGAGTGCGGAAGGCGTATGGGAACAAGACTAAACTGTGAAATATTGCACACGAGATGCACATTTCCATCGACGGTTTTAGGTTTGGTCGATCAACGCTCGAATCGGTTCACTTTGATTTAGCCGAACACGTTATTCTTATCATGTTAGCCGTGTGATGTTTACCAGATTTAATCTGCCGATTATACGGCTATTGATACCTTCAACGAGCAATCAACTATTGATTGAAATGTGTGTTTTGGCTAGCATGGCTCATGAATGTTCTTTCGAAAAACATATTGATTATATTATGAGTTAAAACTGAAAACATTACATTAGTATCAATGCAAATAAAGTAGTTTTAAAACGTGATTCCAATCTCACATTGCCTTAAATCTACGCCAATTTAAATACCTCCTTACGCGGGCGGATTCTGATTTGTGTTTAAAACCGCAATTTCCTAGTTCCGAGGAAACGTCCGAAATGGTGGGAACCACTTCTAGTGGCCAGAGGGATTCTCGAGCATGCATCGGCATGTGTTACTGCCGCGTGGTTTTCTAAACTAGTATTGGTGTGTTCGCTTGCTAGAAAGCATCGTACATCTCTACAATTAATGCGCCCACTCGATCGATCTGGGTGCGCGCGATGTGGGCCGGTTGTTGACGATTTTGTTAAAACCCTCCTTGTCGATGGTCAAGATGACGACGTCACCGTTCGCTCACCCAACAATAGCACAGTGCAAGGCAATGTACACCGTAAGGGCTTGAGAAAAACTACACTTCATTCCCTCCGGCGGGCGCATCGCCCCCCTCTTCCGTGGGGTAACGTTTCGATTTTCTTCCATCACACGCGCAAATTAGTTTCAATTGAAGTCATCTTAGATCTCGTGTCTACCGCCACCGCCGCTCTCCGTTCCGATGCAAAGTAGCGTGGATACGAGTAGCTCGAAAACGGGTTTAAACGGGTGGCACGCTTTTTTGTAGTTAATGCTATTTTTATTGCTTCATCCCATGTTCGCTACGTTATAAGTAGAAATAATTCTGAATGTTTGATTTTAAGCTTGCATACATTCCGATTTCAAGCCTGTTGAAAACAGAACGGAATGCCTGGTAAGATGCAACCGTCTGTCAAACTTGCATCGAAACTGTTAGTCGGCGTAGTCGGAACTGTGTCGAGTAGAGTAACTCGTGGGGATCCTACACCCTATTATTATCATCGTAAAACTAGTTCCCTACCATCCACCACTGCTACGTACGTAGGCGGAACGCATCCAGCTGAAACCGGAGCCAGCACGCTGGAGCGTCGAGCGTCATTATGTGTACATGTGTAACCATTTTCAATGGGTTTCATATTCGCATGTTTACGAAGCTTCTCTTCCAGAGCTTCATCTACCGTTTCACGATGCCGGAAAAGGCGAAAAAGCTGTTTCTTATTTCTCTCATGAACGGGCCGGGAGGAATAATCGACGAACCGAACTACTTAATTGTCGAAGTTAGATAATGACAGGCCACAGAACACAGAAGCTAGCTGTAGTCGGGCACGAATTAAGAGTTTATGCTCTATTGTGTTGCTCCGCTGGGTGCATTTTGAACTCGTTTTGGTAAAAAAAGTCCCAAGTGTTTGCGAAGAAATAGGACTTGAGTTGTATGAGCCAGTTTTATTTCGTGATGCAATTATAACAAGGCTTTCAATGCTTATCTCTTAGGGGATTATAAAAGCCATAAACTGCTCTGCTCTTTGCCTCTTGCTTGATTCTTCCCCACAACAAATTTTGCAAGAGATAATTAAACTCGAAAAATTTTGAACTCGTTATTAAAGTAGACACTGTTATCATATGTTCGTCTTTATTTTGCAGCATCTCCATGCTTTGAATCATGCATCGGATGCATATTGTTAATGGAAAGTCATCAAGCGAGGATGGGGGGCGATTAAGATGGCTCCATCGGGGTTGATACGTATGGCAGTCTGATGATTTCGGGTAGAGCAATCGCTAATTGATACGAGGAAGTTAGCTGTACACCCGCTCTACACCCTGCAGCTGTACACTCTAGTAATAATTGAACTAGTTTTGCATGAATGTGCAGCGGAGGATAAAAATAGACTTTTCATCATCATCCTCGATGGAGGGAAAATGGGTCTGAATGAGAGATAGAATGTTTGTACGAATAAACATTTTATGATCGCACTGGGGTTGGCTTGGGCAACGATTTTCAAGGTTTTGTGCGGAAAAATAGATAAAAGCAGAAGCAGACGATAAAATATATAGTAGTAGTAAACTCGAAGTTGTTGTCGGGCGTAAGCGAGATTCATTTACGTCAAGTTTGCTGCAGGTCGATAGAAAATGTGTTGTTTTAGCAAAACGAAGTTTATTTCATTTTTTACGCAAAATAGATTTAAACTGAAACAGACCATCACGTTTATTGAACACGTGCGTCACGTGGTGTCGCTTTATCCTTTTCCCATAGCGTCCCATGCAATATTGGTGTTGCCATGGAAGCCCTGTTCTGCATTCCGTATAAAAAAAAAATTCGCTATGGTTCCAAAGAGTCAGTTACCGTGCCCGTTGTGACCATTGTTGGGAGAATTGTTTAAACACACGAGGGCCCGTATAATGAGGGACAAAATTGCATGGCCATCGCAAAAGGCGAAAGTGTTGCGACATTTCTAGCTTTGGCTTCACGGTTATGCGTTTGTACGGAAACCGTTGTGGTGCTCATTGGTCTTCTCCCGGGTCACATGGCATTATGCTGGAAGTGTGGTGGTGCATGTGGAGAAAGGACTCGCCCGTGACCGTCCAGAAGCAGTGCACTCTTGGCGATTATGCTTTCCATCCGTTTGTCAACCTCGGCACCCGATTAAGTGTTATGCCGAAGCTGCAACAGTACCTGAACGGCATGAAAAAAGGAAAATCCATTCCAACTATTGCCACACTCAGCATATTTATGGCCATGAGTCGTAGGATTTTTAGATTATTCCAAGAATTGAACAATATTTGTCGTAATTTTTATACGCAATTGCTCTTCTACGTATGTTTATATGCAATATGAGGTGTTTAATATGTTAAATATGATATGTTTTCCTATCTCCTTTATGTAGGAAATATTAGGAAAAATTTCACAAATGTGTTGGTTTATGTACAGAAATGATTTCCTGCTTTTAATAAAATTTGCAAACTTTTGTTCGAAATTAATCGCCGTTTGTTTCTAACAAATAATTTTTGTATTATAATCCGTTTTCTTTCCACTTTTTCCGTTTTAGTTCGAGGATGCCGTCCAGGAAAATCGGTACCCATGCCGGAAGAGGAAATCCGAGCGCTTTGCTTAAAATCTCGTGAAATATTCCTACAGCAGCCAATTCTGCTGGAACTAGAGGCTCCACTTAAAATATGCGGTATGTTTGATTTGCGCTTTCGTCATTTTCTTTCTTGTATCGTTTCGGAATGTTAACCCCAATTTCGCATCCTCACTCCAGGTGATATTCACGGCCAGTATACAGATCTGCTGCGGCTGTTCGAGTACGGCGGCTTCCCACCGGAGGCCAACTATCTGTTCCTGGGGGATTACGTCGATCGGGGCAAGCAGTCGCTGGAAACGATCTGCCTACTTCTAGCATACAAAATCAAGTATCCGGAGAATTTTTTCCTTCTGCGCGGAAATCACGAGTGTGCCAGTATTAATAGGATATACGGTAAAGTTTGAACGGACAAAGTTCACTAAGTGCCTTCTACTAACGAAGCGCTCTTCTTTTCCAGGTTTCTACGATGAGTGCAAGCGGCGGTACAATGTGAAGCTGTGGAAAACATTCACCGATTGTTTCAATTGCCTGCCCATCGCTGCCATCATTGATGAGAAAATATTCTGCTGTCACGGTGGCTTAAGCCCGGATCTGAACGTAAGTGCGCACGACGGTGGTGGCGAACTTTGGTCTGAATCATGAGGCAACTGTTTGTAATACTAAAATGCACTTCTGCCCGTAGCATATGGAACAAATTAAACGCATCATGCGGCCCACAGACGTCCCCGATACGGGCCTGCTGTGCGATCTGCTGTGGAGCGATCCGGACAAGGATGTAAAGGGCTGGGGAGAGAACGATCGAGGCGTCAGCTTTACGTTCGGGGTCGATATCGTCGCCAAGTTTCTGCTGATCCACGAGCTGGACCTAATCTGTCGGGCGCACCAGGTCGTTGAGGATGGGTACGAGTTCTTTGCCCGGCGGTCGCTGGTGACGCTTTTCTCAGCACCGAACTACTGCGGGGAATTTGACAACGCCGGCGGCATGATGTCGGTGGACGCAAATTTAATGTGTTCGTTTCAGGTACGCTACATGGAAAAGTGGAGTTTTGGTATAATACACCATATTAAATGTTGTTCTCTTTTGTTCATAGATATTAAAACCCTCAGAAAAGAAGGCCAAATACCAGTACAGTGGAACTAACAGCCAAAGGCCGCAGACGCCCCAGCGCAACCAGAATCCAACCAATAAACGGAAATAATAATTTCTCTCCCTTCTCAACCGCTACCTAACGAGACGCAGTAAGAAAAAATCATCATCTGCAGCAGCCAGTGGAACACCGAATGCTGGCACTACGAGCAATACCAACAACCCCACCACCACCACCACTACCACCAATAGCAACACCAACGTTCGCCCAAGCAATGCCGACGAGGACGACGAAGAGGAAGAATTAACACTGACGGGTACGTCCGTCCCGTACGATCCGGCGGTGGATAGTTTTGCGCACCAAGAGCCAGCGCAAACGTACGCATCGTCTTCCACCATGCAAAAGAACCGAATGGCGTCCAACAAAGCAATAGGATTCACGGACGAACCATCGAAGTGCAACGAGGTTGTCGTCGGTTCAGCAGCATTGCATTTACGACCCGCCACACCATCGGTCGTGCGGTCGGAAGCGGATCTCATCGGAACGCTGGCTGAAGACGACGACGAAGACGAGGACGAAGCACCGCCTCCACAATCGCTGCAAACGGTTCCAATACTACAACTGCAAGCGCTTCAGTTGCATAAAACAGCAGGCCAATATCAACCGGCGGATAAATCGCAAGAGATGATGGTGAAAGGTACCGCCAACGTCACCGGGCCTGTGCGAAATTGCTTTTCGCCACCTCCGCCAGCGATTGTGGCCGTTTCGGTCGCGAACAACAGACAAACGATGCCCCACTATCCACCGGCGGTAACGCTACCGAAACCGACGCCCCTCTGGGCCAATGCTGGGCCCACAACTTCATCCGGCAGTGCGAGTAGTAGCACCAGCAGTAGCGTTAATATGAACACGGGCACGGTCGGTGCGAGGCAAAGGCCATCGTCGGTAACGACGGACCTGTACTCGGTGGCGTCCACGATCAGCGTGACCACAGGCAGTAGCTGCCCGGCCGTCGTCTCGAGCGTGCCGATTCTTCGAACATTTGGTGCCTCTGCTGGTTCCAAACGGCAAAACTCTTTTGGCAGCTAGGTTGCGTCTGGTTTATTTTTGCTACTTAAACACACCCGAATCCATGTTGTTTCTTTTAATAATTTCGGACTTTTAGTCGAAGTTAGGTTGTAGGTTCAGGGGAAGATCAGAGATGCATTTATAGTTCGGCGTTAAATTCTTTTTTCAAATTGATCTGTTGCAAATGAATTATAGTTTACAGATGGTTTTTTAACGTGTCTTTTTTATTGAATTTTTTAATGATTATCTGTTTTCCATTTCTTTGTTATCGGTAACAATACTTGCTGTAATACCGAAGAAAACACAAACAAACCAATTGCTAAAAGAAGGTGTAATGGCTCGTGGAGATGCTCGAAAGACATCATTACATAAAGATGATGATGATGATGATGATGATGAATCAATGATTGTGTCGCGACAAAACGGAAGCGAGTGAGAAAAGGAGGGAATGAACATAAATAGGAACGAAAGGGGGCGAAATGTTAGCGAACGAGAGGATAAAAACAGAGGGAAACAGGAGATAACAAAATAAAAACTAGCTGATAAGGATATGAACTTTCGTTGCTACAAAACGGCAACTTACACTGTGCGTCCCAGTGGAACCTATAGTGTGCTTTTGTGCACGCCTGGTATAGTGGGAAGAAGTACACAAACAATAAATATCTACCTATGGACGATGCAAAGAATGAACCGTTCGGTATGGAGGGATAAACAAAAGGCGCGTCAATGGATAGAGTAATGGAAATTAAAACAGCATAGAGCCGTATTACCGTAACAGTGTGCTACAACGGGCAACCATGGTTAAACCTCTGATGTTTTGGGAATAACACAAGTACGAACAAACCGAATGCCAATGGACGGCACTAGAACGTAGTAAGAAAACTCATACATACACCAATTCTAGGGATCCTCGGTGGAGAATTATGGATGCACCGGCAATGAGTGCATTATGAGTGAACGCATTAACACACATACACACACATCAACACGTACTCTGCAGAAAGCCGCAACATAAGCATACACGAATTCCTAGCTCCAGAAACATCAGAGCACATGTAAAAACCTGTTATCAGTGTTAGTGTTTGCGCTATGAGCGTTATAAGTGCATCTGTAACAGCCGGGACGAGGAAAGCATCTGTATCTATAGCCGTTGAAGCAACGGAGAAGGAAAGAAAAGGAATCATGCAAATCATACATATTCAGCGTAGAGGCGAGAGTAGAGTTTATCGGCGTGTACACTGGGAACAACACAAATCCTGACACCTGAAAAAAGAACAGTCGTCCTACTTTGCGGTCAATATTAGAGAGTAACTTGTTACGAAGTATGTATATATCTCTTCTTCTTCTTCTTCTTGGCGTCAACGACGGGTCTGGTCTCGGTTGGGATTTGAACCAACGCCGTCGAGTTGGTAAGCCTCGGCACTCATGGGCCGATTTTCTAACCGACGCTACCGCTCGGCTATCGCGGACCGCCATATGTATATATACGTACTCTAAAATTAACCACACAACTGGAGGCCTGTTCCTTTTCTTGGGGAGCCAGATTTGCTTTGTTCCCAGAGTAGATAATCGAAAGCCGACTGCAGCTTGCCGGCGGCTCGCAGAAGAAAGAGTGAAGGGAAAATATTGCAAATGATGGCTCACTCTTAGTGACGCAATATATTCTCGAAGATGAAGAGGGAAGGAAAGGTAGAAGTGCCGGAGGCACAGAAGTAGAGAAAAAACAAATATATATATACACACTCTATATACATGTGCATATACATAAAAAAGAATAATTCATACACTACCAGCGAGAAAGCGAGGGAGAACGACGATGCGAGTAGACAAAGGAGAGAGTTGCACGTACGGAAGATGGAACTTCCGATTACTTTGGATAAGATCGGTTCATATTGCCTTCTAAAAAAATGCTAAATAGAAGTACTATATTTTCCCAACAGATGAGTGGCACGAGCTGTGAATGGAAGATTGCGGAAGATCAAAACACTTAACAGAAAAAAATCAGGATTATTATCAAAAAAAATGCCGCAAGAACTCAAAGAAGAAAACACGTGAACGAACTTGAACTCCATCAGGACGTTGTGGAACAGTTGTGTCAGGAAAATAATACAATCTCCGGAACGTGCTGGCAGGCAGGCAGGAAATAAAAATAATGTAAAAAGGACTATAAAAAATATAATAACAAAATATTTCATCTTCGATAGCAAAACTGAAAAGAACGAAAATGATACACAACACCACACATCAAACATACCACAGCGGCAGTCGCGTTCGGTCACACTTGTGTTGTTATGGTTACTATGGTGGTGTTGCGGTTGCAAGGAACAGAAGTAATTAATTTGTATGCATTTACACGAAACTAATTGAAAGGAAATTCATAAAAACCCCAAAAGATCGCACTTTTTCGAGCAAGAGTTGTCCAACAAATGAAATTTTGTGGTTATAATTGTATTTCAGTTACCCCATGTGGTGGTTGCCCTCTCTTTTACTTGATGCTCGAAAATTATGCAAATAGAAGTCTTTAATCGCTACACAATACATGTCCGTAAAAAGTCATATATCAAACACACTCACCAGACACAAACTTAAAACAATTTAAAGCAAACTGTGCGCCGAACTACATCCCTTTGAGTGGTAAGAAAAATTCATCGATAAAAACTCTCGTGCTGTACGCCGGTCAACCAAACACCGACGTGCCCCTTGATGCCGGGTAGTAAGAAAAAGCCCTCAAGTATGAATCCCCGGTGAACCAATTTCATAAACAATACAACACGACGTTTAGATGGCTTTTACAAAATCAAACTTTTTCTACAAGCGAAGATCGACCGAGCAAAAAATGAAGGACACACGCTGGTGAATGCGCTTTTCGAATGCTGTTTTGTTGAGAGATTATTTTTCCGGACCAGTGGCATTTTGCCGGGTTCGCTAAAACTTTTCCTCTGCCAACTGTCGTTGAAGAGGAAGAGATTGTAGCTTGTGTGAAGGAGGAAGGATAGGCTAGTTAGCGCTTCCCCGGCGCCTAATCCACTCCACGTAGTCCATGATGTAGGCACGCATTCATTCTCCATCTCCTTCATTCATCACTTTGTTAGCGGTTGAATTTCTCTTTAGGTGCGCATGCAAGGAAAGCAAACAAAACACACGCAATGATAACAAAACACGCCGAATGAATAAAGAAAAACAAGCAATTGACATAAAAAAGTAAAGCATTAAAGCAGCATAGTAAATTATTCTCATTAACAACACAACACAAAACAAGAAGAAAACACGCCGCAAGCATAACCCGGTTCGGTCAGACCCTCCCGGAGAAAATACGGGGTAGATCGGACGGGCAAACTATGTTGGAATGATGAGCAATGTAATGAATAAAGGATCATTATTACTATTACTTGCACTTTTGCTTACATTCGTCTTGGGATTGGAAAAGAAAGGGATGCGTTAACTTCGCTTTCGAAACACCGTTGTTCACTTTCGTGCAAGCAGTTTATCTACCGGCATTTGCCTTCCTATGCTATCGTCGGTGTGGCAGAATATTTGTGATAAAGCGATCTACTAACCCCTTCACTCTCTCGGACACATGCCCGCCAGGACAAAAGCGTACAAGCAAGTAATCGGGGTGCATTTTCGTCCGTCACTGTCCGGACATTATTAGCAGCGAAATGAAATAAATAAAAAAGAAACCTTTATAATCCGTCCATTTCTCATCTCGGCGGTTGTCAGTTGAATCTGACAACTGGCTAACAAGAAACGGGGTCTGTTGATTGAAGCAATACGGTAGCTGAAAGAAAGAAAAGAGAAAATTCAAATTAAAATAAAATAAGCAAATAAATCGAGCAAATCGAATTGCCATTTGCAACCGTCAGCGAAAAACCCCCGATTGGGCGGTAAATTCATTTCCATATTGCAATCAATTCATGTATACAGCGTCGTGGTTGGCTATGATTTTCCCAATCGAAATCGTCCTGTCAAGCGATGCTAGCAAAAAAATCCAGTTTCCCGACAGTGACTGAAATTGAAGAAGTGTTGTGAACCATCCGCACCAGACCGTTGCAAAGTGAGTGAGTGGTTTAAATTTCTATGAAACTAGTGATAATTTTCAAAACAAAACGAATGAATTCCCGGTAGGTATGGAACGATTTTTTTGTAACAATCGTTGGCTAACTTTTCCAAATCAATTTTGGAAACGACTTTCTTTTTTTGCACACAAACCCTCTCAGCTGTTGTCGGAATGAAAATCGCGCCAATCTCCTCATCGGTTATCAGGGAACGGAAGTATCGATTTGAAACACGATGGTAAGCTTTTGCGAAGTTTTAACGTAAACTCTAAACCAAAAAAATTGCGAAGACGCCATTCGGAAACACATCCGGAGAGTGTTTCCATGCCAACAACGGTTGGAAGCGCTTCTTCAGTGCCGACTGCGGCGTTTTGCTAGAAGATGGCGTGGAACTTCGTCTTTTTTATTTAATCTTCCTTTACCCCTTACGCTGAGAGCAAAGTTGGGCAATCAATTATTCGACGCGGGATGAAATGGGGACATTCAATGTCAACACCGTTGTCCAGAGCCAAAAACGGGGATGGCTCAGTTGAATCTTTTCTGTTCATTTCTTAAAGTTTGCTTGATACATTTGTTTCAAATCGGACGATTTACTTTTAATTTACGATTTCAACATGATATACGGTTCCACCGCACGATTGGTGAACAAAGTAGAAAAACTAGAGAAACTTCAAGGCAGGCAAAAGTATGCGCCGAACTAGCACTTCTACAGCCGGTATAAATTGTCGCTCTTAGAAAGTTCTGTTTCGAAACAATGAAGCAATCCCGGACACACATATCCGGCGGGTAGAAAAGCGTGCTAAGAAAACTTTCTTCCTAATCCGAACCTCTTTAGGGGGAGGCACCCGAAAGGAAAACAAGGGAATTGCTTTATTTATCACAGTACACTCAAATTCATCATCACTCTGTCAGCACCAGGGGCAGAACTGTTTGTTTCTGGTCGGTCTTCCGTTGGCTCCTGTCCTCTCTCCCTTTCCCCCAACCGATCCACTCCTTTGGAGTGTGTTTGATGACGTTACGGATTAGGTTTGGGAACTTGGACTGGAGCATCGGTTTCCGCACGACGAAACACACAGCCCCGGGGCAACCTGCGGGCTTCGGTTGTGTTTTGTGCACGGACCGTTTTCTGTGTGGTTGTGGATGTGTGTGCTTTTCGGGAGTGGCCACTTCACACGAGCTTTGCAAAGATCCAATGCCCGGAAAACGTTCCGCAGACGACGGAGTGGAGCGTTGATTTATGGTTTCCACTTAAGCCAAGTGAAAGACTCGGAACGGATCACAGACCAAGTGAGAGTGTCCTTGTACCCCTTGTGCCGTGTCCCGATGCACTGGCAATGCTTCCAAAAGTTTCGTTTGGATGTTTGGAAATAAATTTCCCATCGTTTTGAACGGCACGCTTTTGGCTCGCCATTGTTGCGGTTTTAGTTTCGGAACTGTTACAATTGTCAGTCGTGTTTTTCAAGGCTACCAAAGCAGAAGTAAGCTGGGGACATTTTCTTTCACCAAACAACTTCCCCCTGTTTTCTCCCTTGAAAATAGAACTCAGAACTGCTTTTTTGTTTCATAAAATAACGTTCAAATATTTCCCTTGTCACCGTCCTGCACCTTCATCATGCCAGCGGCACTAAAGATCACGGATGCAAAGCAAAATGCGGCAAAGACCTGAGCTTACCGGTATTGTATTTTCAGTATGAATATCAAATATTCCCAACCCGTAGCGTAAGTTTTCGTCGGGGCAGTTTTTGAAGTGGCCGGCACCGTCGAGCACATTGCATTTTCCCGTTGGCTATCCACTTTCGAGAACCGAGGACTCGGGAGTGCGGAAAGTCTCCGGAAAGGGGTAGGGTCAAAAGAAAAAGAAAACTCAACTCCTGATATTTCTTGTTTCAGTTCTGCGGTGGATTTGCAGTTCACATCCTCTGGCGAAACTCAAAACCCTCCTTGGACCCGGGCAGCTTTTGAACGAAACGATTCGACCCGAAAAATGCAATGGTCACTGGTGATTTGCTGGCCCCGCTAGCTCTGGGCGGGACATGAAAAGGGAAAATTGTACTCCTCCCTTCCAGGTGAGCCCCTTTTCTCAGTGATATTATATATCACATATATAATATTTGAATTTAAAGAGTGTTACGTTGTGACACCAGTTTCGAGAAAGGAAAAATTAGAAAAAGGAATTGTTGAAAGACAATTTTTCATCGAAATACTACTTGTTTGGTGATAGAATTGAGCTTTTCACATAAATTAATTTTGTTATTATTTAATATGTGCTACAGTTACATCTGTTTATAAAGCACAACGATTATCTTCAAGGACCTCACAGAATTATTTACATTTCTCATGAACGCACATTCGCCAACAACTTGCTAAACAAACGCGTAACACAAATATAGATCAGTTCCCACAAATCCCGAATGCTCGATTTTCAAACCCATTCACCACCATGTCGATTGGTTCGCTTTCGTGGTTTTGCTCGGTGACTCAATTAGTGGAATCCTTTCCCGCTTCAGTCGGTCAAGTCGCTGCGGTGTAGTAGGGTAATTCAATTAACCGCTCTAATCATTCCGATTTGCACATTTACCGGACGTGATCGGGTTCGGGGGAGGGGTTTCGGCGTGTCGAGTGCAAATTGCAATTGTTTGTCAAACATCTGAAACGCTGGGTCGAAATCCGGATGCGGTACGTTGTTAAACATTTGGTATAATATTTGAGTATATGGTTCACGCAAACATTGATGCGCATCGTCAAACATGCCTCAAACCATTTGGGTTATGAAGCATAGAGATTAGTGGTGGCAAATATGTCCCAAAGATGTACACTCGGTATTTCTTATTCTTAAGTTCCATCTGTTTTTATTTCCTTCTAGCTCATAACCTAGAAATACGAGTAAGATGTGTTTAGTTGTATTAGATAAATTGAATGATTATTAAAAAACATTACAAAAGATTTCCTTAGATGAGGTCATCCTTGTTTTCTTCGTGCGTTTATTGTATATATAACAAAATTGCCTCCTTAACATGATTCCTCACACCATTTGTTATAAAGATAATGCACTAACCTTGCGGCAGCTAATGGAAAAGTCGTAAAAAGTAGTCCATTTGGACGGTTTTTTTTTTCATTGTCGTTTTTTCACTTTTCCTCTACAGCTGGTCAACCAATCAAGAAACGATTTCTAGGAATGCATTAAAGATTTAAAGGTAAAATTGTGTGTCTCAATTAAGGTAGGTTTTTAAGTGTACCATAAAATTATCTTAGCCCCATCCTTACACGTTGAGTTTCTTCGAATGGTAATGAAACCATGGTGAAATATTAATATTTATGAGTAATTATTTAATCTGCTTGGTGCTTCGCTATTTATCTTCAATTTCACAGAAGATGAGCGCCAACGAAGTCGCATCAAAAGCACTTTAAAAAAACTTCGCGTTTCACAACTAATTGGAATTCGATGAAAATTTCCCTCCGTAGCTCACAGCGTAAAATAAAAATGAGCAGTTCGACTGCTCAAAGCTTGTGTGTTTCACAACGAAAGCTAATTACATTTCCATTGCTTGTGCTCGGTGGTAAACCTCTTCCCTCTTGCTTTCGTTTTACGCGACGGATTATGAAACCCGTTCTTGCGCCACGGAAATATTATCCTCGGGTTGCAGCGATCTGGTGAGAATCTGCTTACCTTTCATCGTTTGCGTGCAAATTTGCATTTGGCATTTATGGCCCTCGCTTTCCTCCAGTTGGGTGGAGCATAAGAAAATTCCTCTTTTCCCGATTGCACCAATGCCTATCGTTCATATTTTGGCTCCTTAAAGGACACGTCTTGGGTTGGGTATTTACCGATGCTAGACGATCCTGAGACGGGCAGATGGGCTCTGCTTTCCGTCACGCCAAAGTCGGAAAACCAGATGCGGTGCCAGCTGACGGGGTTTATTGTCTGAAATATTTAACCACACCAACCGCAGCGCATCCTTCGGGATGTGCGATGCAACTGCAAGCTGATGGTGAAAACGTTGTGCAAATATTTGACGAGTCGAGTGAGCGGAAACGGGATGAAAGATGCAAAGTACCATTTTCGCTCCACAAAATGTTTATCTACGTCGTGGAACTGTGTTTTTATGTTATTCAGACTCGAAGCGAGTGTGTAAATATTTTTCCAGATAAAGTGTGCATATTTCGCAGCTTAACTGATTCATCTTGTTTTGATACAAAATATATGGGACAAGATGGAAAGGAACGAAAAGCGACAGGGGAGTCGAACAAACATTCTCATCAACACCATGGCGAACAGCTGCAGCTGCGTTGTTACCTCCCTCCGTAAGTTGAGATTCATCAGGATCTACACACACCCGCACCCGTGGACGTGGTCGGGCGGATGTTTAGCATGCTCGGAAGGTGATATATTACCGGTTGGGAGCGTCGCTTGTTGCCTGCTTGTAAATTGTCTTGTTTCCTGTTCTGCATTTTACGAGCGCTATTTAATGATTCCGCACGCCTGTGTGCCCCCTCCTGAAACCCGCTGCGGAAGGCTTCGGTGTCTACCCTCTCCCAGCAACCGTCCGCAAGTTTCTGGCGTGGTGTAATGCACTGCCGCAATAAATGCCATTTCTCGCGTTATGGAGTGTTAATTGAAAATTATGTGTAAAGTTGGATGGATTTTTGCCCGTTTTTTTTTTTTTTGTAAAGTTGTGAATGATGTCCAATCATGCGTGATAAAATCCATGGTAATCAGGAGGCTTAACATGAAATATCTTGCTACTCTTTTTACATGAATTTGCATTTGATATGTTTTCGGAGGTAGATATTACGCTTATAGGGTTTTACTGTTTATACAAATCGTTTTAGTTTACTTTGAAAACCCTTTCGATAACATATTTTCTCTAATTAAATATTTGATATCTGATAGTTTTAAAATATTATGTTATAGTAAATTCACAGATTTTAAAAATTTTTCCAAAGTAAGAAAACATAATTTTATTGCTAAGATAACCTTTTCAGTTGGTTCAAATTACAAATTTACTGAAACTGATAAAGCTTTGCTCTGTACTATGCGATCAAAACTAACTATGCAAAATTTTAACTTATTGCTAATGAACAATACGCCTCTATCCTGATTTGTTGCTCAATGTGTATTCCAACTCACATTTCTAAGATCTTTTCTAAAATTTGAACTGTTATTTCGAAAAATAGAAATATTATTTTTAAAATTTTACTAAACTTGCTAGTTAATCTCCCAGGCTTTTTGCTGAAACTTTAATCAAAAAAGTGGCAATGGAAATCCCCACCCATCTGATAGTGCCTCACTTCAGGTGTGCTTCGGTTTGTGTTCCGTCCAAAAAACGAACCAAACGAAAACCATCCCCGGGCGTACGATTTGAACGCTTCGGAACATCATTTTGCTCTCCATTCGCGTCGTTTGTTTATGAGCACGCGTTCCACGCGTCGCAAAAATCGAACCAGATGAAGCGTAAACGTCCAATTCGTACGAGGCCGAGAGTCGGTGCCAAAAACAGGCAACCATTCAGTCCTCATGAGCGACGTGCCGGTCGGGATCGATCCGGTTCATAAAAACCGATGCCTCCCGGGTGCCATCAACACGGGGACAAAATCAATCTGTGCACTCCCGGTTTTTGGCCAGTGTATATTTTAGTTTAAATGCACTCCGGGCACTGCTGCACATGGTGATGAAAGTGGGATGGGTAGGGTTCTCTCGTCTGTCGACTTCGTCGAAATACCAAAACCCGAGTGGTGGGAGTGACATATTTGTAGAGTCGTCAAGGTAGAGTTTTGCATACGAGTGCCAGGTGACACATTGCGATGCGGAAAAGTATCCAGAGTGGCAAGTCTGGATGGATCCATGAATAAACAATCAGGCCTTCGACTGTCAGGATGATTTATACATCACTACTTTGGTGCAATTGATTGGTAATTTGAAGGAAGTACCTATTTTGATGTAAAATTAATGGAAACCGAATTGTTGGTTGCAACAAAACAGTGGAAGGCGTTAGTTGAAAATAATTGTTTCTACACTCTAATAACATTACCCTTGTGAAATGAAACGTTAGGTTGTCCATACATTGAATGTCAATGGTCGATGCAATATCAAATGAAATGCTTCTCGACCCACCCCAAGTGCTGAAATGCTGCTCGATCAATAAACGATTCAACGGGCTCTTCTCGGTACATACAAGCGCTCGCAAGCCCTCGCTAAATGTGAATAGGAATCGGATGTTTTGATCACCCAAAGCCGTTCGTTCACGCTCCGTTTTAAAATCAAAACTCAGGTGTTGTGCAGGTCCGAGTGCTCCACATTCAACGGTAAGTAAGATTAAAAGCTTTTTTGCCAGTTACGAGATCACAGCAACAGTCAACAAGTAAATTGGCGATGTCGAACGGACGGACGATGTCCAACATCCAGCGATGGCAATCGATACCTGGCCGTATTGAATGCTGATGCAGGCGAATGTTCTGCCATCGAACCGCGAAAACTCGCGTTTGCGGATTCGTGTTGGCTTCCGTCTGCCATTGCAAATGGCTGATGTATCCGAGGCGAGAGCGAAAAATGAAAAACGCGTTTGATGTGCAAAGCGCACTTCAAAGCGGCCGCTTGTGCACATTTCCCGAATGCAGTTTCTCTTCCATACAACGCTGTTCAAACGCACTTAATAAAATTGGGATGCATTCGATGCAGCTTGCTTTTCGTTACGTTGTTCAATGGTATAAAATAGACTTAGTTAAACTTGCAACATGGCTTAAGTTCAACATTCAACTTCATCGGGGTTAGGTAAAATGACCTCCTAAAGTAAAATAAAAAATATTTCATGGTCTTTCGTTACTCGTAAACCAACCAACCACTTCATACTTAACCGAAGCTTGCTTTTGCATTTGATTCAAAGAACCAAAAGTTTGTTAGTATCCTCCGCTTAATTGTGCTGAGCTAATTGTGTAGCTGTTTTCTTTCATGTCAGACTGCACACCTTCTCCGCGAACGACAAGAGAACATGAAAAATGTAGTTGCACACGATTGCCCTTTTTTCAAACGATTTTCTAACGTTTCTGGACAGGGGGTTTTCTTTTTATTTTATTTTAATTTCCTCTTTCTCGGGCCACACATTAGGATGAGCTCAGAACGGTTGGGAAAGGGTTTGTTAGGAAAAACACTTTGCATAGACCGGCGGACAAAATAACCACCAACGTGCGCCTGAGGTGGTCTATCGTTTCACGGGTTTTCATGGGTGAAACGCGAAGTGGCAGACAAAAACATTACAAGCTTTTCCGATGTTCAGCTTAGCTTCACTTCCAATCTGCTGGTGGAATTGTTTTCCAGGTCCTGCGGCATGCGGTACGTTTCGGGGGGTGTGGAGTGAGGCTACGAGAAAGTGCCGCTGGGGTCGAGTTTGACCCCTTCCACATCCACCCCTACTCATTGGTCGGGGTGGTGTCAACTGAAGCTTGTAATTTAAAACGTCACTGTTGCTCCCACACATCCGGTGGAGCTCTTGGGTTCGGTTGACGGGGACCGGCTGCTTGGGTTACACGATCTACGCCAGCTAGAACTCGGTGGAAGTGTTTTTCGATGTAGTGCTGTTGTTGTTATAGCTCGTGGCTTGATGCTGTTTTTCCTCCTTCACAACAATGCTTCTGACAATGTTGCAAGTGTTTTATTCTAAGCTGCCCGACAGGCACTATTTTCCCGCCTTCCCTTCGTTCGGCTCGAACTTTTTTCATTCCAAATTAACCGAATGGAAAGTTCCTGCTTGAACTTGTGAGTGTTTCTGCTAAAGCTCCTTTGTAAGCAGAATGTACTTGGTATGAAGCGAATGCTTCACAAGCGATCGTGTCGTTCGGATGCTTTATCATTACAGATGCTCTTTACCCAACGTACATACGTGATTTTCCACTGGAATGCAATTTATTTATTGAAAACCAGTTTAGGTCGAAATGTAGCGAAAGGATTAGCTACGATTGTTCTCCTAATGTGGTTACTTTTTCAATACTGTTTTGCAGTTCAAATGCATCAACAAAAGAAGATCTCAACGTCATTAACATTGCTCTGCTTTTCATTTTTTTTTTTCACCTCATTGCGAATGGTTTTCTACTATGTTGTCGCTGGTTGAAAACCGTTTCCGTTGTTACCCGAGTATTGCACGAAATTGAATTACATCGGTTTTTATCCATCCTTTCTCACAACTGAAATGAGAAAAGACACAACAGCCGGAGTGACTGTTCTAGGGAAGCTTGTTTTGTTTTCTACTCTAAAAAATATTCCTAAGGAAGAAAAATGTTTGAAAAGTAAACAAAATGGACATTCTTTTCGTTGCTGTAGCGTTAGAAAGCGGTTTATTAGGATACACCTTTCCGACTTGGAATGAAATCCAACGGTTAATGCTCGAAAGGAATGCCGGTTTGTAGATTTGGATTATGTTTGAGCCATCTCACGAACATCATTGCAACAAACCTTTTTATAAAGTTGTTTTAAGGTTAATCAGAGCCGTAGGGATGTCTTACGGCGAGTCTCTTATTGCATAATTTGAATTTCTTCGAAATGTGCGAGTATGCCTAGTTGAGTTTTAAAACTGAGCGTATTTTTTAGAAGCAACCACAATTTAAAAAACCAAGGAGCAAGAAAACTGTCTCTGTTAATTATGACTTATGACTAACTTTACATTTTTATGTTACTCTCCTTCTTATAGATTATTTCTGTAAAACTTTGAGTAACACAGTTATTTCTTTCACACCAAAACTATGCATCTTTAACGTATCTACTAATTGTATAGTTAAATAATGCATCCCTCCTAAAGCGTGTTTCATCCAGGTGTCCGTGTGAAATGAATTTATTACTTAGCTGCTATGATTAATCACTGTACCAACGGATGCTGTCGCGGCTAGTAATGTGACTAGTCCGGGGATCGTTAATTTCTTCCCCACATGCCCACGCGCACCGCACGGGATGGCGCAACGGAAGTGACGTTGTCCATGTTGTCCGTGTCGCGTCCATCATTGCGACGATGTTTGGCACCGATTAATCACGCACCATTCCAGTGCTACTAGGTTTTCACACTGATTCTTGTTGAATCACGTTAAACACGGAAATGGTAACGCATTGCTTACGACAAGTTTTGAGTAAGTGTTCGAATGCATAGTTTTAATTTTACCCAGAGATTCAGTTTTGGTTCATCTCAAAAGCATAAAGTTTGTCTCCTTTTGAACGTATTATTCAATTTCTTCTTTCAAATGTTACTGAATCAAAACATTTGCAAATTAAAATCAACTTACATCTCAGTGTCTTGTTACACTCTCAAGTATAAACTCGATCATGAAGAGATTAGCATACTCTGCTAGTCATTCCTAGAATCCCAACTAATCTATACCTCCCTCAGCGCAACGATTGATATTCTCCAAAGTGTAAGCACTCATTAAATCATAATTGATGAGAAAAATTGAAGACAGGAACATTCGATCATGATACGGAAAGCGGTGCGACGGAATTGATTGAATGCTAGGTGACAATGGAAATTCACACACGACACCGCTGTTGGTTCACCGTTAGCTTTGTGATTGTCTCACCATGGAAAACCGCAATGATTTTCCTGGTATCACACCATTATCGCACTCTTGTACTTCACAGTGTGATGCGGGAGTTTTCCATTTCCATAACGACAATCAGACCTACCTGCTCAGTGCGTGTTACTGATGGTGACTACACCTTTTCCATAGAGGTTCGCGGTTAATGCTTTCTCCGTCGCGTGTTAAACGAAATGGGCGTATATCTACGGAAAATTACTGGTGCGAAAAGTTGTGTGTTTCGAAAAGCTAACGTTAGATCAATTGACATACATTGAAGTAATACTGGTACCTTACCAGCCCGTTTTAACAATTATTCGCTTCAGAATTATGTTTTATGTAAGTTTGTTTAATTTGTTGTAATCACTTGATTGCACTTGCTTGCCTTCTTCACTGGTTGCCTAGGAATCCACCATATCTTTGTTCGCCCATTTTCCGGTATCGGTTGCCTTTTTCCTGCCCAACGGCAAATATCTCTCTGCACCGGAAACGGTCTATCGATCGGTTGTTTTGTGACTGCTGCACTGGAACGATTGTATGCTGCCTTTCGGGAAGTTCTTAGTGTCAGGCAGATGCGTACCCAATCGAACAAAGATGATTTAGAACCCGATTGAACCGCGACTTACTAGTTGCCATTTTGATAACCAACAACGAGGCAATAAGTTGTTCTAATGGCCGTTCGTTCTAGGGAGACAAAGTGTGAACGTGGTTGGTTTAGCGTTGGTTGGCAACGCTTTTTGTTGGTGTTGGTGGTGGTTTGATTGTACTTGACAGCATCGTTACTCCATTTAACCGCATGATGACTGATTATAACGCATCAGTGACTTAAGGAGTAGTTTTTGTCAACGACTGAATTTGAATGTGGTTAATGAGTTTGAGTGAAAACGGTAGCAAAAATCTAAACTGAACCATTTTGCTGATCCATCTGCAGTCATCATGTTGTCGTGCGTGGCAAAGTGTTAAACCCCAGCGTGATGCATTGTGTGGTTTTCAACATAAACATATACAACAGTTTTCGGAAAATGGGATCTGCTGAAAAATTATAGTTTGAAAACCACAATAGCTTATTAATACTGCTATAATTATTTTTGATACAAATAAATTAACTCAGTGATCGAAGACGTAGGAGTATTTATGTATTTTCATAAATATTTTGAAATATGATTATATCAAATGAAAATAATTGAAAATGTTTGTGCATCTCTAGAAGTTGCCTTTCGTGTTGTTTGTTTCATGTACTTAAACAAACTTCATTTTAGATGATAGTTTTTGCCGTCATATAAAAACTTTCACAACCAAAGGAAGACTGTGAGAAAATACACAAAAAGCAAGACTCATCTTCTCTTCGGAATGACTATCATTTTATTTAGAAAACAAATGTGCCAAGCATTCTATTTAGCTAAGAAGTGCTACGCACGCTTTCGGTCGACCATTAGAACACAGAAAACATTTAACGATACCAATTAGTGTTAATGATCCTGAATGTTTTTGTCTCTTTCTGAACCGTGGGTATATCGATCTCTCCCCCTTGGTTCCCATTTCTGTCGTGAAGCGTGTCAAATCATCAAGCCTGTAATTGTCTTACGATGTAAGATTTACGCTTCGCCGTTGTTCGCCTGTGAGAAAAACTTCGCTCTGGTTGTGAGCAGATAGATTTACCTGAAGTTATTTGTAGCGACTATTTTGATTATTTTATCACTCATGCGACTAAGGAAAAATTCAACCAAATACGAGTTAAACATGAGAACAAATGACCCAGGCAATCCCGAGAATACATTTGCTAAGGCAAAACAATCCTTGGACAGTATCGCCATCGTTGCGCTTATTTTATTGTTTCATTCTACATTTACATGTACATTAAACATCGCGTATAAATTGAGCATGTCCGTGTATGGAAATCCAAAATATGGCCATCGTTTATTACGCACGATAAGCGTTTGTCTGGAGGTCATTTTGCATTCCGATCAGATTTAGGTGTTGTAGCGGATCGATTTACGATTGCCCCCACGGTCGATAAGATCGGATGTGCTAACCTTTGCGAACGAATACCTCACGTTTGAATTTTGAGCATGAATCAACCAACCTTCACAGCACTGAACAAACTCGGGGAAATGTATCATTTTTGAGTAAAGTTAAAAATTGAGGAAAACTAAGACAAAATCTCTTTTCCATTCTAACAGAGAGCAGTTCATTTCAGTTTATGAGACAGTTAAGGAAAGATCAAACAACTGAAAAAAACTGCCCTTCAAACAGGACGCTCTTTCAATCGAAGCCTGCATAATCCTTCTTAAACATCACGCCCAATTTTTTTTTGTGTTATTGAAACTAACTTCGGCTGGAATGATCTCTTAAATCTCTTCTCCGCCTTCCGTCGCGTTGACTGGGTAATGTTGAAAAACTTTTCACCTGCCACAGATACAATCTTCTTCTTCCATTCCCGCCTATGCCTTGGCAATGGTTTTATGTTTTTGTTTTGTTTTCTTTTTCTGTGGCATGCTGTCGTGTGAGACTAAGTGGTTTCATTATTGTTCTATGTCTTCCAATATCCCATAAATCCTGTCACCGGTCTTAAAATAGTGTCGAATTGTTGAATGGAAATTATAAAGAAGTAAAACTAAAAGAAAGCGTAAAATCATATCAAATAGAAAATAAGTAGCTTTAAAAAGAATTTCTTTTCACTGACGGCAAAATAAAGTCAAACAATCGATTGCGGAACGCAACCCAGATTGGTAACTCATCGGAGAGGATTCCACGTTACCCGTGCCACCTCGTGGCAATTATTGAATACGGTAAGTTCAAACTCAAAAACAAAAACAACGTTAAAATATGTCTTTGCCAGCCCATCTAGCTGTCCAAGTGGCTTTTGATAACACGCTAACACTTTACGCACGGCTTGTTTACAACCCGAACCGATGGTCAGGGTTGGCCGGGGTCAACAACTTTTACTGGCTGAAAATGACCAACAATAATTCAGGAACCAGTAGCGCACATGCTGCCCGTGATCCTTGGAGGTTGGTTCGATGTTCTGGCTTGTAATGGAGGTTGCAATGAATTATGGGTGGAAGTTTGCAAATTAAATGCCTAACTTCGTGCTTCAACCTGCGGTAACGATGGGTACGGCTGGAGGCAACAGTATCGAACTACGGTACCGAAAAATATTTATTACTAATTAATGTTGGAGTTCAGGATGATGGGAGAATATAGCGATAAGACCAAAGGGTCTTTGAAAAGTATGCGAAGTTATGTGGTCAAATTTATCAACAACGACGTATTATGTCAGAGCAATCACGTGTCCTGTTTTTACTCTACTATTGCGTTATTCGTTTGACGTTCTATACACAAGCTGCCAGTAAAATTAGAGAAGTTGTCTCCGTTTTTTTTTTCTTTTAATTTTGATCCCCCTCAAATATGCAGATGACAAGAAAACGTTTCATGACGGTTGATGAAATTAATGACAATAGCGTGAACCAATCAAGAAAATACTGTGGAATGCAAAGTCAGACTTTCATCCTGCAGTACACAAAACAACAGACAAGAGAACGAAGAAAATAACGAAGGTCTATCTCGTAAAAAAATGGAACACATAGTAATTTGTATGCAAATTTTTGGCGCCAATTAAATTTTTCTGCTGGATCTGCAGATGCTTCGTTTTCTTACCTTTCTCTTCCAGTTCAGTTTATTGAGAGCGATAAAGGTAGAAAGCAAAACCTAGTCATTTTATTTAAAATCGATTTTGATTAGCTTTCAAAAATTAAACGAAAAAATAATCCATCACTGGCATGCGAGGACTAACTTTTTAATCTTCATTATAGTGAGTGTTCTGGACAGGTTTTGTTCTCTTGATTGTATGTTTTACTAGAACACAATGTTTTACTATTTTTAAGTTTCGTTAATCTTGTTGGATTTCATGGTCCCTCAGGAGGCTAATTAGTAACATTACACAGAATAACTAATCATGGTAGTAAAAGGAGATAGCATTAGGCGAGTTTTAATAATTTTCCAAATTCTCTGTGTTTCTTACACTAGGTGTGTAAGTAGAAAAAATTCAATACAATGCCTAGCGTGTGCAAGTATGGCACTTCCTTTCCCACCAAGAAGCGCAAGGTGCGAGAAAGTATTTCTTCTTCAGGATGAAGAAAAAAGAGACATACTGTAGTCCGGAAAAACCGCTTATAAGGTGAAGGGGATATTCTCTACCAAGACAGAATGATGACTTCAATGTCACCTTTGTTCAATACTGGCAGCTTTTCGTTGCTATTTTTCAATGTTTTTTTATGTTGATCGCTTCAATTACAAGATGAAACACTGTTTGAAGTTAGGAAGCGGGTGAAGCACGTACCGTAGACATAGAAATCGGGTCTTACGGATTTTTCGCAGAGATAGCTTCGATTAAGAAAGGTGGATTTTTTCAATGAAAAAATTGAGGAACGAGAATATTTCAATCCTATTAAATAATGCTTTTGCTGAGTATTTCAGAATGCAACTCATGCTTTTGAAACCACTTGAATTTTGATATACGGTTATTAGATTATGTTTACTTAAGTCAACTTTTATATTCACTCAATTTGAGACTACTCAAAACCAACTGAAAATTTATGAATGAACGCTCTTTCAGTACAGTGTGAACTCGGGTTTTATCCTGTTTTCAAACATCGAGAGACAAACAAACACACACCAAAATAACTGTCGTAGTCGACAGACTAGTGTTTGTGTTCAAGTATTTCCCCTCCATTCATTCGAAAGCCGAAGAGTATTCGACTTTCCCCAGGCTTCATTCGCAATTTCTGTCAATTTTCGGCAGCAAACAGATGAGTTCATGAGTTGTACTCTCCTTATGAAGCGAAAAGGATTTAGTAATGTTTCAGCCCTGCTCCTATTTTTTAATGATGAAATCCAGCTTCATGTTGGATGATATTATCATAACAAAGTGCCGATCCGTAAACTTTTCATACGTCTATAACGAGACTGAGGGATTTCGGTCCACCCAGAAACCCAGATTGGAGGACGTGGAGAAACTGAAAAACTTGTCCAATGGAAAAGTTTACTCAGTCAAGTGGAACCTCTCACCAAACGAGGAACTCAAACATGGAGCAGCGACATGTTTTTTATGCAGCAGCTCAACGCTAGACGGCACGGAAAATCATTTGTAATGATCGTCATACTTCATGCTAAAACACCTTCAGGATGCTCTAACGTGTTTGTCTAGGGTAGACACTCTCCGTTGGTGAGTTATCCCAGATTCGTCTGTTGGAGAATGAGATGTAGCAGCAGCTACGGGGCTACAACATTTCTTACGATTTGTTAGCCTCTTCTTCGGCTCCAAGTTGGGTTAGGTCAATACTAGCTCATGCCCTTGAAAGCATTTATGACGATAGCAAGTCTTCCGTAGTACTTTTTTATGTTAAGGATGGCATCTCCACTCTTGTTAGACTTTTTTCCCTCCGTACTCACGCCTCGGCCCAACATTCAATGGGGAGAGTGGGGTTAAAACATTTGAGAACGATAAGCACCAGAACCGTAACGAATCACTGCGAACGTGATGGATTGATTGATGTGATGAGGCGTAAGTAACGCTCGGGATAGGCAAACGGTTGTCATAGGCTTGTAGGAATCAAGTAAATGGCCAAGTTCGTTTGATAAATGCTTCATACGTGTCGTAAGGGAAACCAAGAGAGGTGAGAATATTTAATTGGGTGTAAATCGCTACGATAACCGTTTTATCCGTATGTTGGGTAATTGTTTTATTTATATAAGGCACAAGAAAAATTGTTAGATAATCGATTTGGTTCAATTCAAATTCACTGTTTTCACCAGCGAAACGCCGTCGGAAAACTCTTGGGCCTACTCAAACATCCATTCGGTCTCCATTATCAACCCGACAGCTTCCGCTGATGCTTTTACTGTCCACTTTCCACGGTCCGATGATGTGTTACGGTCGCAAATGTCTTTCATCGTCAACGTGTCACCCACTCAATAGGTCGGTTGGGGTTCCTTTACGGGCTACGTGTCACTGAAAAGTCCATTGGCCAAGAAAGCTTCCCGTTGATGCTGTCAGTTCTAGACACATTTGTTTTTTAAGTTCGATTCGATTTAAAAAGTTTATGTTATTTGCCACCAAGGGTTTCTGAGGAAACCTCTCATTTGAAACCATTTTTTCAAAGAGTTGTTGCGTTGAATGGGACGCGATGGACAGTTCGATACGTGAGGGTGCGATTATGGTTGCTTAAATGGGCGACATTGGTTGAAAAGGTTCTCTAAAGGAAGACAATATCTAAGACGGCCTTCAACGAGCACATCTAAGAAGATGGTCGTTTGCTTTCGAGGACCATTTAACACCATTTTTGCCAAATTTTATCCTAGTACGTGTCATTATAACAAACCCTATATGCTTAAAACAATAAAAAAATGACCAAAATCGTATGTTTTTTAAAGGAAGATGTGCCAAAAACACCCTCACGTAAAAAAAGAGTGTTTACAAACTGCGATAGCACGAATCGACAATGTCTGTTCATATTCCCACAATTATTTATCGTACTTCGGCACGGATGCCAACCGTTTACTTGTTTTTCGGTGCACCATCCGATGCGGACGCATTCGAATTAAGCGGGTATGGGGCTTTGACCAGGAAACCCTATACTGGCACATAAATCCTTGTCTGGGAGGCTCATTTTTCATGAAAACTCCTGCCGACTACCGTCCAGAACCACCGGGACCCCCATCTGCCGGTTGAAAGTGTTAAAAGTACCGGGCGCCTCCATCGGGTGGTTTGTCCGCGTTCGGTAGACTCCCCAATTTCTAGGGATTTTACTTTCATCAGTAACGCCACCGTACCGATGATGCTATGTATATGTGTTCGTCTGTGTGAATGTGTGTGTACGTACACCCGCAAAGAGCAGATGGTCCCGAATAGAGTTGTTCAGTTTTGCCCGAAGGATGCTCTCAGAAGTCCTTGAAAAGGGTCCAGCGTTAAATAATGTGTGGCTCGAACCAACTAGTTTTGGTTTCGCCGAATCAACCTATCAAATTTGGTTGTAGGCGTAGATTTCCTAATCATGCAGCAGAGTGTTTCCTTTTTGGTTGAAACGATAAGCTATCGTGCGGGAGGTATACACGACCGTCAGGATTTTGGCGCACGATGGTGGAGTAGATGGTGTTAACATTTTCATTTGCGTTGGAACTTTATTAAGCGTTGACACATTGGTAAAGTGGAACAGATTACCGACTTCGATCTTCGAATTGGGTTAGTTGTTAGAAAAATAGAATGCTTAAAGAATTCTCATTTGTCGATCGGAGAAACTTTTCCTGACCGATTTATGGAATGCATCACAGTGAAAATACTTTCGATAAGAAATTAGTTTTCTTTTTCGCAATATGAGATGCGGCGACGAGCAAATTGTTAAATGCTGTGATCATTCTAGTAAATTACACAAAGGCCTTTTGCCCTGTCACACACTTTCAATTTGCAATTCCAGAACTTCTGGTCCATTTTCTCACGTCAGTCGTAATCGATGGCCACTGTTGGACGCGAGGGAGGAATTGACGTCGCGAAAATGTTTCTTGGCTATGGGAAGAGACACTTGTACGTCGTCGTTACGATGGAACTCAATTGTCTTCACGAGATGTTTTTTGTCGGTTTGTTTCAAACAAGGCTTTGTAAGTTCACAGCCTTGGAATTTCATTCTATGCGATTAGTAAGAAATACAGGAATTTGTCCAACGAAACCAATGGAAATAAAGTAAAGAACAAAATGATTAAGTAGAAAAAATTTTCAGGCTTACGAATTTCCGGACATAGACGAATGATGTTCCGTAGTAGATGTTTTTGCGGTTTTTTGTAAATTGGCTTGCAAAATACTTTTTGACAAAATGATACAGAACCCGTCATTTTGGTGGCGAAAATACCCGGTCTGCGTAGCCAGTTTCATGCTGTAGGGTATGAAACTGAAGCGAAATTAGGGACTGGTCAATAGAAAATGAACATTAGAACTCAATATCGTATGACATAGATTTTAGTATGTCTGTTCAGATCTATTGACTCGGGTGTAAGACACAACTTGATGATTTCGATTCAAATTAATTCACTTCTATCAAACTAGATGTCATGCTGTTCTAGGTCTAACATTAAAGGCGTTTTAAACGATTGCAACTTTCACTTAACAGCAACTGTCAAACACTCATTTCACTCATGTGAAACCCAACTTAGCACGTCTAAACGCGAAATAAACAAACAATTTGAGTTGCGCAACTAAAATTTCACTTAACGTAGCCGGGCTGTACATTTCTTTCACAGCAATGAAAGTTTCTTGACAGCTCGTGCAACTGACAGATTTCGAAGGCGTCAGCAGTATAAAACCATTTAAAATGATCGTTAAACGAAATAATCAAAGTCGTTTTATGCGATTTAAGTTCACTTTCATGATTCACAACGCTAAATGAGTATTAATATTAATTTTAGAGATGAAATAATACAGCTCATTTACAATTCTACATAGTTTGTTTACCGACTCATAATTGCCGGTTGACAGTTGGCGTTAATTTGTTGTGAGTCGTGTAAACGCGTGATGCGTTCGGAAACTTTCAGTCCACTGAAATGACGACGACTGAAAGTTTCTCTTGCATGAAAGTTGCTGTCATTTATCTGCAGCTTTAGAAACATTTCTCTTTTAATCAAGCTCTAAAGGTGTCCACTCATTGCCGATAGAATTAATTAGTAAACCTCTCTGAAGTATCCCCGCTGATTGATTAATTTTGTTTCCAAAGCTTCTCCCGATGATCTCTTCATCATAGGGAAAAAGAAAAAAAAACCCTAAGTGTGCCCAGTTGACATGTCTCCGACGTTCGGACTTGTCGCAGTCAATTTAGGGAAATTGACTCCTCAAGTCACACGCTGATGACCGTTTGTGAAATCGTCCTTCCCCTGTATTTAAACTCGCACTCGAGCAAACACGCTGAAGAAGTGCTGGGAATCAGGTCCTCCCTTAGTTGAATGGACGCTGGGTGTGGACGGTTATTTTCCGAATGTAACGGGTATGCTGCTTAATGCTACACATGGTTCACATATCGATTTAAGTTTTTACAGCGCTTTGAGCTGCTTCACTTTGCCATCAAGCGATAAAATGATTGGACGGGTTACGAGTATAGAAAGTTTTATTTCAATTTGGTTTAAAACCGAATCACTTTTTATTGTTCTGTTTGATTTGTGTAGTAATTTAAAAATATGTTAATGCTTTGAGAAAATACTCAAATCCTTAGTTATTAAAATGCAATTTCAATGTGTAAACCGATTTGTTGCACAGTTGGCTTGCTTCGCAAGGATTGCTAAACTTTGTTCTACCGATTAGACAAACTATATCGTGTTGTACGTTTTACGTAGTATACTTTGCTGAACTGTGAGATGGTAAACAAATGCAAACAAGGTTCAGAATTGGTATGGATGAGTAACATGAACCTTCTTGCTGAGAAACAACACTCCTTCGGAAACAATCAATTAAGCACTTCGAATAAACTTTACCCGGAAGTTTGCTTCCATGCGCCATCGTGAAACATAAGACGAAGAGTGCCAGGTCAACAGATGGAGCAAATCGTGTTGTATCGGGGCAATTTCGGAAATCTGGACAAATCCAAATGCAGCCTCGTAGTGACAGCTGGTGCTTTGTCCGCTCGATAATTGAATGAGCCTAAAGAGTTGTTTGAATCTCATTGCGAAGGGATCGATGCGTAGATCTGATTGGCATGGATTATCACGTTAGTCGAACAGTTCATTGGCGAGCTGGTCATTACTAACTCAATCTAGGTCAGCACGAGAGCAAAGTTCGTAGTGAACGATAAAAGCAGATTTCATTGACTTATGCCATTAGCCGTTAAGATGTTCACTGATTGGTGTAACTATTTACAAGTAACTAGAAAAATATCTGCTAGCGATAGATTTAGTAATGAAAGGGTATCAGAAATTTGCATGTAGTCCCAGAGACGGATTCTTATCTTAATTTTGAAACTTTATCCTTTTATAATTATGAAAATTGTGACTAATGTCTTTGCAATGATCCTTGATAAAATGTGTATTTTCAAGTACTATTATACTATTACAGTAGATTTGCTTTCCACGATCCTTTTTAAGAATACTTTGGACTTCGAAGGCTTCTGCAACAATCCCGTTGAATAATCTGTACACAGTATCAAGTGTTTTCGTAGAATCGTTTTGTGGGAAAGAAGTTTTGAAACATCAAAGTAAATGCAAATATCAATATTTTTTGTTTTTCGTAAAACTGCCGAAAAGATGTTTCCCTAGCAGGACTTTGTCTTTGGTTGTGAAATTTATATTCTCAACATGTGAATCCCCCATAGAGAGGTAGCATGATTTTATTTTTTTTCTCCATCTAACAAGCTTTCAATTTTCTGAGAACATCTCTTTCTTCACACGTTAATCTTTGTGTTTGAAGTGAATAACGAGGGTGTTTCTAGAAAATGGGAATCGTTTGTATTAAATTTCTCCGTTCACCCGAATATATATTACCCTTTCAACGCCTAAAAGGAACTAGCTTTCGTACAAAACTCAGATATAATCGTAAATCAATATGAACATCGCCAAGCACTAGAATGGCGTTCAAAGGGTGTATAGGACGGGCCTAGTATGTCTTCAAGAGACGCCTGAAAACAGTCGTATCTGTTTTAAAGCGCAATTTTCCATGCCAAAAATCACTGCGAAAAATGCGAAGCTAGTTGAAACCATATAGAGGATGATAAGCAATATATCGTTGTGTTTATTGTCTGGTTAAGTGAATTCTCTCTGAAAGCATAACTGAAATGGATACTCATTTCGCAAAGAATAATTTGTTTGTTTAGACTTATGTTAAACTTAACATTTAATTCAAATTAATCCAGTAATTTGATTTTTAACCTACTAATAGCAGCTTTCTTTTAATAAATAACGGATTACAGCAGCATCATAAATCATTCTGATTTAATATGAGAAACTGATAAGGTATTTGTATTTTTTAAGATACCAATTTCTAACTATATTTACAAATATAATCTCACTCTGAGCTCATTTCTGACGCATCTTGGTTTGTACTGTGCTTTTAGTACTGTACAAAAGATAGAACATTTATAGTTTATCGGAGTCAGGGATGGCGTGTCTTCCGAAGGAAATGTTGAAGGGGATGGGACAAAGGATGTGGTGTTGAATTCACTTGATTTTGGATGTAGTTTGAAAAAAAAATTGTGAATTGCCAAACATCACAAAACTAATGGAAATGAAGATAAGAATGTAAATTAAAAGGGATGTGACATGGTTCATTATGGTCCATTAAGCTGTTTGTGGTTTCGGACCATTCACTTTTTATTAAATTGAAGATCACTAGTTTGCTCCAATGCTCTGTGTAGTCGTAAAATAGTATGGCAGTTCCGTTGATAATCAAATGTTACCATGACTTTAAAGATTATGCAGTCCGAAAGGAATCAGTAGCCACGAAGTAATATGTATGACGCACAGAGTGATATTGGTTATTCGAGTGCGATTAAACTATGCAGACTAAAATTGAATTCATATAAACAAATATTTGATTGTGTGACCTAATTTTCTGGTGGCATATTCATACTTAAGTAATAAATCCTAATGACTCCAATTAGTATTTGCTTTATTATTTTACAAGGAAAAATGATTTTTTCTAGCATAGCAGACGGAGAAAAAATTGTATTGATGTTTTACTCACTGGTTTTACTTACTGGTTTTACTGTTTCTGTGATATTTTTCGAAATACAAAAAAAAAAAAACTAAACATGTCGTGAAGCCTGAGATATTGTGACTGGAAAATGCAACACAATTTCCACCATTTTATTGAAATACCTTAAGTTTCAAAAAATTCCATATTTCCTCTTTAAATAACTGGCAATTTGATGCTGTTGGTTTCCTATACAGACAGCAAAATATGGTGTTTCATTCGTATATTTTCGATTACTCACCACATCATGATGAAGGTGTCAACATGAATTTAGGGTAGAATTACAGTTATTTTTCGAACGAACATGCCCCGACGCCCTGTTGCAAGGTTCTGTCTATTTAAGTCTGTTCTGTGAACCGTCAAATACATATCTTTTTATGCGTTCAGTTGACATTCGCTTCATTCGCTAGTGCTGTTTTGGTTGCCCATTATTCGAAACGATATTATGAAGTATTTTAACTGAAATCGTTGGAAAATGTTGAAATGATGAGATTCATCGATTGAAGATAGTTACCCCATTACGCTGCGATGGACGATAGAGGCCATAACTATGTCGAGGGATTATATCATTCGCAATGAATCGCATAATACTAGTATATGCAGGGCACGGCGAAAATGGCGAAGACTCAGGTCTAAAAAGGGCGTTGTGCAACCTTTCCCGTGATGATATATTATTTCACTTCCTGGTTCTTAAGCAATCAGCGCATCCTGTGCACCTGGAAATCTACAATCGCCGTACGGAACGAGCACTAATGAGGGTGACAGGTGCACCAGTATTGGCGATAGGCAATTCATACATCAGCCAACCGCACTATTCGGTACTCCCCGTTTCGCCTGACGACGGGATGACGAGAAAATATTCATTTTGCACGTGGATGTGGATTAAGCTTCTGGTTGGCAGCGCAACATAAATGGTCTGTATGAGAGCCAATCGAGAAATCCCATTAGCATCAATCTTCCAGCGAGTCGGGAGGACGGCTATGACGATGATGGTGATGCGTCGCTGGCTTTGCATTTCAATGAGCCCGGAGTCTATGCAAGTGTTTGGGAAGGCTTGATCGAATGGAAAGCCACTTCATTTTTCTCGTTCCTCCGTGGAAAAAGCGAAACCCCTAACCATGAGTGAACATAAGTGAGCAGAATGCTTGGAGAAGTAAGAGAAGAATCATTCATATTTAATTCTGCCTCAAGTGTACCGGTGCTGTTTATACACTGTTTTAGCGATTCATGAATGATCTCATAGAAACATTTACTCTCAGTACTACTCAAGTGGAAGAATTGCCTCCGTTTCAGGTTAACGTGCGTTGAATGAATTCATGTGTAGGCATCGAACACTTCACCTACCCTTTAAGCTATTCTATACACTCGATCTTCTGCAAACGCAACGGTTTCAGCTAACGGATGCTCCGTTCGAGTTGCTGCATGAGATATGCAAATAATTGTTCCCGGTCTTTGAAGATGCCGGCCAGCTGACGATGCGGAGGAAAACTGCCCTGAGCCGATGGAGTATGTGGTTGACTAAGCACAACTAATTGAAATACTTTCATAATAGCTTTAGTTTTAATCGATTCATCTTTTCAAAGCATAGTTTTACTCACTCACCTTCTTCCTATTGGAGATGATTATCGACCCGAATAAATCATTTTACCGGTCATATGAGTCGGCTTCTCTGGTGTGAGCAATGAAATTGCATATTTTTACAGCGTTCTTTTGAACATTTTCAATCTGGAAATGACTGTGAAAAATATCGATTAACGCACCGGTTTCCTTCAACCGAGAGTTTCCCTTTGCGGCGCTGTTTTCTAAAGTCACAATAACGAATGTATTACGTTTTGAGAACCATGCAATTCAGTTCTCTATGCAACTGCCCGGGTTCATCGATTTTCGTTCGAAACCGGCTCAATTTTCGTGCTGTTTTTTCCCTATTCACCGTGGGACACACTTTAAACCCAGCCAATCCAGCGGTCGGCCGGAGAATTCTTACTTTCTTTTCTTGTTTTTTGTAGGAACCTTACTCACCATTGCACACGGTGAAAATTGCCATCGATTTGTGAATTTGGATCTATTGATGTCAAACAAAAGATGAAATATTGTTCGCATAACATAAAGCGGTTGAAAAGCTTGGTCGGTAGGGCTAGCATAGTTTTTCATGCAATACGAAAGGGAGAAGCCTGGATAGATAAAAAAATCGTAGCCACTTTTTCCAATCTAAAATTCCAAAATCGATACAATCACGCTGAAAAACTAACTTTTGCGAAAGTTATGTTATACTGTTTATCGGGTTGCATATTTTATGTTTTGATCTTTTTTTTCTCGCTTCCGTTGCTGTGAGGTACATATTTCATCGTGAACTATTTTAACTAGAACTGTCACTTCGACACCACTTAGCTTTATAAATTAAAGTGTGTTTTGATTTTCAATTGTTTGCCGACTTTTTTTCATTAAAATAATCAAATATTTTTTTACGGATGAAGAATACTGCCAAACTATTTTTTCTTTGAAATAAGTTAGACACATATAGGATAGTATTGAACAAATATGTCTAAACTGTCATACATTGAACGCTGATATGAGTAAATATAAATTGTGATGAAACCCATCTTGTCTGAAAATTAATTAAGTTGGATATGACTTCCTTGGAGTTATTTTAATTGACACGTTTTCTCGTTACCTTGACACCTGGCGTTACGTTTACACGTTTTCTCGAATAAACTCAAAATGGTGCTGACGGATATTGTCGGACAAGATTGTAAGGACTCGCTACTTCCTGAGCCGAGTATCGTACCATAAATCACCATTTTATGGCGTCTGGTAATGGAAACCCTCCTCCTACGCTGCATCGTCCTCTCGGCATGGAAGATTACAACAGAAAAGTGGGCTTCGTCCAGCAACGATCTATCCTAGGATCCTAGAAAACAAGTGTTTCTCCGAAGTCTTTCGAGCTTATACCGGTTTGCGCCATTACGCTTTAACCAACGGCCATGTGGTTTTCTTTCCAAGCTCTCGTAGGAAAATCCGGGGGTATGGATGGGTCGTAAGGGAATGGATAGGAAAGGTAAGATCGAGTAATGTCGTATAGCCTATGAGATGGACACAATTTCAACCACAGCAGTCCCATTGGATCTGACACTAATGGCGGCGATAACAGTGATGATCTAGAGCGTTTCTCAATTCGTACCGGTAGAGCATTGCTTTTCATCATGTTTAAATGAATTAGTTTTCCGTGTTTAGATTACGTTTTAATGTTTCATTGAAGTAATGAATTAAATCCAGTTGAAAAATACACAACGAAAACAACTACTAAAGGGTGTCCCAGAAAGTATAAGCACGATTTCAAAATTAGGTAAAAAATAAAACCTGTTCCAGAAACTGAAGTTTTGTTTCATAAATTGTGTTTTGGTTCTGTTCTGGACTATTTGTGGAAAAACAAAATTTAAAAAAATTATTCGTATGCTAATGACCGCACTTTTGATCTGTCGCCTCCGATATGGCTCAGCACATACTTGTCGTGAACGGTTTTCGACACTTTTGAACGGTTTTACACTTTTTTTGAAAACTGTTGATGTTTTCCGTAGCTTTAACATGTTTTCTCAAGTGTGCCTTCGTTAGCGCCCAAAATATCTCAATTTTTCTGGTCTTGGTCGACTCTTCGTCGAACTGATGCATGAGGGTTGATCACACAGCAGCTTGTCGTACAGCTTCCGGGCCCGATGTTTAATACAAGCAGCCTAATTTGCAGTCCGTTTCGATTTCTTTTGGATTTTGTACGATTTTAAATTCAATCTTGCCTTGTCTCATTGGTCGTTACTTTTTAACGTACCCATTTGTTGAGCCACATCGCGAATGGAACTTTCCTATTTTTGCTTGAATGCTTTTGCTCTTTCCCGGTTCAACTGTTGGTCGATAGGACCAGGTTTTTGACCACTTTTAAGCGTATCCTCGAAGCTGGACTCCTCCCGAAACTTTTGGATGGCGGTTCGTACGGCTCCAATACTCACACCTATCGATTTCGCCAATTTCCTTAGCGAAATTTATGGAGTCGAACACCATTTGTGCAGAACGCTTTTGCGCTTTTTGACGGAAATGCCTCGCATTTTAACAGAAACGGTTGAAAAAATAGTTTGGATGCACTATCTAGTAGGTTTGAATGTAATCAATCAAACACCCGAAGAATCAACTGTTTGGCGTCATCCGTTTTCCAGAAACGTAATTTAGAAATCGTGCTTATACTTTCTGGGACACCCTTTATTTTAATGTATTTGATCATAAGAAGAAGTTTAGCATCTTGTGTTCTTCCTTAAGTTTTCGTAAATATTCTGAGTTCTATTTTTAATATATTATCTGCTTGAAAAAATATTCAATTGCATCATTTTCTACAATGTTCTACATCTGGTGTTATTTCGATTCCTACAAATTCATAAAACGATTTAACACACCAGGTCCACCAAGCGCTAGACTCAGTTTCAGGTCTTGCATAATTTTCATTCTCCCATATGATAACTTTCTTGTGAGCTCCATAAATTACACTGTGCCTTTCACGTTATGCGTGGTAAGCAGGTTAGCAAACCGTTTCGAAAATCGGATACAGTTGAAGCGTTTCCACGCCCATGTCTCTCAGCATTTGCAAACGATGAGACATTTTAATAGCCAGTGAGGCATTTTTCCCTCCACAGACTTGGGGTGTGGAATGTTAGCATTTTCATGAATCCGCAAAACTGTGGTCATCTCAAACAGTGTGAAAATGGAGTCCAATAGTTTGGTGAAATTAAAGGTATAGATAGTGCAAAGAGAATGCATGTGTGTGAGCAGATTTAAGCTAGAACCTGCATACTACGATTTTTTATTTGAAGCAAAAAGGATGTTTGACTATTCTTTGAATGGTCGTAACGATCTTTAACGGAGTTGGTTTCACATTATAAAATACAGTTCAAGCGAGATGAGGGAGTTTCTTCTGAACTGTTCCGGGTCATATACAAACAAACTACCGACCGATCTGTTGCGGTGTGAGACTTATGCTTTAAGGACCGGATCACGACGGGTGTTTCAGTCACAACAAGAGACTCTTTTGACTTGGAAACGAAATCACATTCTTCAATGAAAGGCTGATCTTTACAAGCCAAGATGTGAACGACATCGGGTCGTGTTTCAAAGGTAACAAACGGCTATCCTCACTGCCGTTGGCGTCGCCTTTCTCGCACGGAAATAAGCAAGTGATACTTTCCCGTCAGCGCCTTTCAGTGAAGTGTGTCAGTGAAAATTGAAATCATCGGCTCGTTCGATGATATCTTGATGGATCAAAGAGGATTAGAAGGTGGCGGAGTGTGATGGTTGGGGTGGTTCTCGCAGTATCGTCTTCCGGTTTTGATGCGCCGTTGTGGAAGGGTAATGGGAGTTGGAATCGTCTCTCAAGCATGTCTGAGGGGGATGATAAACGAAGCAAGCAGCACAATAAAATGTAATTTGAGATTATTATGTTCGATCGGTCTGACCCGAGGCGATAGGCTGTTTCCATGACGGCGAGCCCGTAACGCGATACACTTCATTATTTTTATTTCACTGGTAGTAGGCGGGCTCAAGGACATTCTATTTTAAGTTTGAGCCAGGAGCAAGTTGTTGTTTAGTCTGTGGTTTTGGGAAATGGTAAAACATTTGTGTATAATCAAATTTGTGACATGCAAATATTGCCCTTGTTTTAAAAAGAATCCTGCTCATCCTAATTGATAGATGTGTTTAGGACCTGGATTGAAAAGATTCACACTTATTATTTAAGCACCACCTTAGACTGTTTAGAACAAATATTTGTCTCTTACACTATCAGCGTTGACTGTGAGAAAGAACCCAACGTGTCCCGTGTTGTTCGCCGGATTCCTGACCGTCCGGTTGACTTTCTTTGCGAATTTTACAGCATAATCCTATCTTCCGTGAATTAGGGCGGCCACAGCAACCGAGTCGTGGCAGCCCATTCTTTCACCGCAAAATCCCGGGGGATGATGAACAACAACATCTGTCACCATTACCGTCACCATCGTTAGCTGCTGGCAGATCAGTGCAAACATTGCACAAGCGCAGGCGGAAGATGTACGGTTATTTTTGTAGCGCCACGTTTCAAAGCAAACATGTTAATCCATTAAAACGAGAAAACTATTCCACGTTGCATCAAGAGGCTAAGACAGCTGTATTTCACCGACCTGGTGTGAAGTAATGCAGATGAAAGGGTGTCCAAAATGCTCGATCCGTTGTGAGTTTTGCCATGTGGTGCCATTGAGTTGTTTGCTCTGCAAATTATAGCTATTTAGCTAGGATTTATTCGTTCTTTGAATTTGGTATTCCTTACCTCCGCTCATGTTTGAGATCGTGTTTGCGTTGACCACCAGGGCAACACAAATTCCATCTGTTATATTTCGATCTAAACAAAGTTTCGGAAGTTGATCTCTATCACACCTTGAAGGTTTTTATTTATGGACGCTGAAACGCTGAAAAACTAAGTAAAATTCTTAAAGCAATAATTGTTTGAAAACATGTTTTTTATTCTTAAAAACCAACTATAAAAATATTGCTGATAAAAAGAACTACAAATCGCGCTGCTGCGCATAGTTCCACATACGTTCAACAGCATAAGAATTTAATAACTATGTAAAAAGACTAATTGAAAAATGGTATTATTTTAGCATCTTTATTCGCTATATCATTTAACCAGTTTTTTTTCATTCCATTCTCATAATCGTCTCTGGTGTCCGCTCCTCACAATTATGCAAATTCTAAGTTACCAACAGACAATCGCACTCAAATTTGTATTGCTAGATTGAAAAAGGTTCGGCCAATTTGCATTCGAATCTGTGTGGAAATTAATTTATTCTACGAGAGTTGTAAGTCGTTGCTTGCGAAACACAAAAAAGCTGTATAAATATGGAAAAGGCAGAAAACAAGTACGCGCCAGTATTGAACACCAAAACAGTTTATTTATGGTTTATCTTATTGACTCCATCTTTAAATGTTACGTACAAGGTTTATGTTGAGTTAAATTTTTTTTGAAAGTTTTAATTCACCGAAAAACGCCTAAAAATCACTGCCAATCCGATTATGGCTAGGATGCTGTTGATGAGAACTTGGGTATTTTTTATTTTATAATGATCCCTCCTAAATCCCATAAAAAGGTGTTTTTTTGCTTTTATAAGATTTATTTTATGAAAAACATTTCTTAACCGGCGTGAATTCAAATCAATCCGAATTTTCTCATCCGTCGCGTAACGTCCGGTCAACGAAAGGACAGACAAAAACGTTCTTAGTAGGAACTTTAGGGATGCCCTTTTCGAAACGTGACTGGAAGGGTAAATCAAGAATCGGTCAGAACGAAGGTAACAGAGTAATTTTCGATAAAAGTGATCGTCAATCCCAGCTGGGACGTGATAAAAGATTGAATAATTACCGTTCATATCAGAATCATTTGCATGCCTGATTTGGATCTGCTTCGATCAGTTGTCATAGAATTTATGGTGTTGAGATTCGAAACATAAATCAATGCACGTTCCGATACTTTAGACTTTATCAATTAAACAATACAAAATCAGCTATACCGCTTATGTATTTTTTTCATCAAAAATATTCTATTGCATTTTCTTGATAAAGTTTATCAACCAAAGTTTGTTTTATGACATCGAATGTTTTATTAACTGGGAAAAACTTCAGGCATTCTTTGACATTCGTCTTTGACTATGAGTGGTACCCTTAAAGCGTTTTCAATAGACTTTTAGTGATAGACTGTACACTCGCTACGTTCTGGTATGAGTACCTGCTATTGACAAATAAAACATAAACTAAATTTCTTGACTCTACGCAGGCGCGTGTTTTGCTAGAGAGGAGAAAGCAACTTGCGATTCGGATAATGGCATTCCTGCCGAAGTGCTATGGCAAGGTCCACAGTCTTCCATAAGATCTAAAAACTGCTGCTCGTACAAATCTGAATAATATCGTTAGGAGGATAGTGGTGAACACTGGATGTAAAACTGTTTAAAACTGAGTTTTGGAATTAAGATCTTAATAAATGCGCAAACCATCGAATTATTGGTAGAACGATACCGGGATTATTATGTTTTCAATTAAAGTGCTGTTGAGTACACAGACCAACCGATTTCCTGCAAGAGTGTCAAATATTCGAATCATCGCATTCATATTAGTATTTGCGGCGTATTTTGCGTTACATCTTGACTGAAGGTGAAGTCTGTTAGACCTCGCTGTCAAACCGGGGACTATGAATAGGAGTCTATCGAGTATGGATGGAGTGTCGATACTCCTGAGTAATAATCCTGCATTGAACCTTGCTAGATGGGGGTGGCCCTGACGCAGTGGTAGCGCAAGGAAATACCACGCCACAGGTGTGGGATCGAATCTCGAGTCTAGCACCCTTCGGTATTACGAAGGGCTGACCACCGACCTATAATATACCGCCTTTCGGTCACAGTAACTCTTTTTGGACAGAGAGGCCCTGTCCCACTTTGGAATGTTGTGCCACATAAGAAGAAGAGCCTTGCTTAATGGTTGTGACGACGTATTTATAATTATTCAAAACCTAATAATCGGCGTACGTACACTCTTTTCTTATGGCACAACGTGAACATTTTGTCTTAATGCACAAAGGGTTGTTAAAGTCTTTCGACATTTTAAATAGGGTCCTGTAGGCACGTCCGGTAATATACTTGAGGTGAAGTTTGGTCGTACACTCACATTAAGATATTTGGTAGAAATTCTCACCACATCAAGTGCTGAATGTGCTAAGCAACAGTGCATCGGTGCTTTGTCCTGGACGCCATTTATACAATTTTCTTAATGAATGTCATTGCCTAGGAATTTATAATTTGTAATTTATTATATTATCGCAATTAATGATTAACCGGGATCCATCCCATCAGAATAATATGAAAGGTTTGTTTTTTTGCACAAGCATACGACCTTCATCACAATACCGTTATAACCTACTTTATTTAAGTGACAGATGCTTCTTGCCATGATAGTACTTGGAAAGCATAGTTTTGATTACACGATCAAACCAATTGAATGTAACAGTTCACGGAATCGTACAAGCACACAGACATTTGATACAAATGGGTATTCTGGACAGCAAATCACCCGAAGACAACCGACAAGCAATACAATAACAATCGTCACATTTGTGTCCGTATGTCATCACAATAAACAGTTGGCAATCCGTTTTAACAAGTTGTGTCAAGATTGATTGCGTACTAGAAGGAAACGATAGGGAGTGATATTTTTGTTTAATTGGCGGCCTTAGGATAACTTTCGTACTTTCACGACAATGTGCTCAAAACGAGTATTTCTTGTTTTTGACCTGAAAAGCTTTCTTAAACATGTGTCTAGATAAAAAATGCACTGATCCCAACAATTGGGCTGTTTTAAATTGAATTCGAATAACTTTACCTCATTTGTGATTGACTAAAATATTAACTCACTATAATGCTCGTTGTTACCTTCTTTTAGTAATTTTTCTTCATTTAGTATTTATGAACGCTTCCGGGCTTGTGTGAGCTGTGTTTCATTTAGCTGATAGTAACTGTTAACGTTTATAATGTTAATTGTACTTTATCAATAAATTATACACTTTACACATATAAAGTATTCAAACATATATGAAATTGTAGAAATGTTAGCAATATGCAATTATAAAAGACATTTACGAAATTTGATTGAACTGTTCAGGACTAGCTAGAAAATTAATCCAATGTAACCAAAAGATGCTTGGAGAGTCCTATCATCGCTCGGCGTTGTTTTAGCTTGGCTAAATCGGTGAATGCCAACCCTTTCCTCAAGTTTTACGCAAGCGGTGTTTGCAGGAATGAAACACCTGTTTACGTAATAGTACGAAAATCAGCACAATTTCCTTAAGCGACCGGTCGTTGCCTTTAGGACAACCGGCTGAATAATGCCTCTTGCACAGGCTTTTCAAGTGAGTCACCCGCAAAGTACGTGAATAGCTGCCATTGTCTAGAGTTTCCGTGCGTGGGGAAAACAGAAATAGTCGCCATCGCCATTAGCAGATAATCCACTTCCTGCGGGCACAAGAAAAAAACCTTCAGCGTCAAAGTTTGCCATCTCGTACGTTACAGTAGTGTTGTGAATATCTCCTTCCCTCCCTACGACGCTCTTCAAAGCCAACCGCTTTGTGGATCATATCAATAAAGGCTTTTATGCTACAGGACGGTACGCAACAACTCCTGTATACTTCGAGCATCATCTGAGAAACGGCTCTTCCTCGTGCGTTGCCCCTTCGACCGTCTGCAACGACGATAACGACGGTTCGCTTACATACTGAGGTACGCATGACCGCCAAGTCGTAAGAACGCTGTGTCCATCCAGGGGATCCTTGAAGGAAATCCATTCCCGGCCGGAAGGCTTCGAGCGTGGCAAACACTCGCAATCAATTATCCATCGAGTTACCAGCAGAGGACAGGGGCTGGTGAGGACGATGGGAGTAATGTGGATTTTTGAAGGATGTTTGGACAAGGGTGCTAGAAAATCTACTCTTTCATCCAGGGAACTTTTCTTCGATCCCTTCCCAATACTCCCGCAAGCAAACATGACCTACCGAGGCCTACGATGTTTTTGAGGAGCTTTATATTCCTACAGAGCATAGAGGACAATAAGACACTCCCTGGCATGACTGTTGCCATTTTTTTCCTTCATTCTAAATAATTCAACAACGCTTGAACGCTGGAGATAGTAGTGACCTCCAAACACAGGTGAACAGATATGATAAAGAATGTATATTTTATTAACACACACAAGCTGTTTTTCGTTTTTCAAACTTTCCAAATTCATAATTACTCATTTTTAATTAGCATTTGTAGGAGTGTATTAATATTCTGACAGTAGGCACACAACACTTTCTTTGAAAGTCATAACACAATCGGGATACAGTACTTGCGAACCTGCTATTTCCCATCAACTCCTTTTTATGTTTCAAATACTCATCAACCATCCATTTTTTATTTCTTTCATTTGAGATGGTTGTGCAAACGGGAAACTCATAGCGAAAAGATGATAAAACATAGATGGACATGAAATACGTGTGTGTGTTTTTTTTAGCATTTCCACGGGCAATAACAGCTTGATTTATGCTGAAATGCTAAATAAATGACACACTCATGTAGTGTATGTTGACACATTGTCAACGTTGCATCTGCCGTTGCATCATGAGTCACGCTTAGTGAGACTGTGGGAGGAAATTTTCTTCTTCATGTGACAATTCCGACGTCATTCAAATATATGGGGCTAGTTATAAAACGAATTTCTTTATATTATCAATTGCTTGTAAGCCAAATAGTTTAGTTTTACGATTTCTAATATTCCAATCTGTTTGAAAAGTTTAGCAAAGTACATACTTGTTTGTCTATTACTAGATAATAAACTCTTTAATTCAACAGTTTTAACCATATTCAAACTCATGCGTAAGTCCTAACTAGATGTTACACTGAAAAGCTTAATAAATTCCTTTGGTATGCAGGACCTGAAAAGTTTCGCTTGGTATCCTACGACAGGTACTACAGGTCGTCTGCTCTCCTTTTATGCGTTGTGTGGAAAGGCTGCGCTCTTAAAACAGAAGCACAGTATAGTTTCCTTTAGAAATATTATTTTTTTGTGTTGTCAGGTACCGAGTGAGTTTTTTTCTTTTTCAAAGCTTTCATATTTACAGGCTTCCCTGAAGTATCTCTACACGACGACAACTATGCTATGGTAGGAAATTGACGGTAAGATTTTCCTAGTATCTTGCACTGTGGCATCTTTGAAACAATTTCATTCCATATAAAAGTATGCCCACTGGAGAACTAACTTTTAAACTTCAGATCGTCTGTTCGTTCAGTTGACTTTTGCAAGAGTGGGGAACATTTTTTTGCAAAGTTTCAGTTTTCTATGAGCGATCAAGCGCACCCAATGTCATTCGACCATCAACAAAACTTGCAGTAAGTAAAGATGTTTGCTTTTTGTGTAGCAAAACGCACCACGTTTGGTCACAGCTGTTTTCAATTTTATCAAACTTTGGCTTTACTGCCCCAACCACTTTTTGAAAGAAAACAAGAATTTGAAATGGGTTGAAATTGAAAAAAACCGATATAGAACTTTAAAAGACTAGGTGTTCGTTATGAATGAAAATATATTAAAATTATAGTTTATAATAACTGTAAACTTTTGTTGTGATTTGTTGCTATTCGTTCTAAAACTACTTCGATACAATTCGAATTAATTTGATAGTATTCGTAAAAGCACGATGGAAACTGTGTATAAAGAATTTCACTAGACACTAAAAAAGAGCATTCTACCAATTGACCTTATCTTCTTCTTCAAGTCGTAATGCACATGTCATGACACCATATAGAGTCATCGGTTTGCATAGAGTTAAAGAGTCTTATACCTGTCTCTTTTTGCTGGATAACAGTGTCAGATGGTGTTGGGCGAAGTAGAGTCAATAATTCTCATTCTCATGAGCAATGAGCTCTAATATCCATAAAGTTGCACACGAATCCAGATTTTGATAAAGAAATTTAAATTAAATCGTACAACTGACTATGGGCATTGAACCATAATTAAACGATGCAGATGTCAGTTTTATTACAAAATACCTGCTGTCCATACAAGGCAGATCTTAGGCGGTGGGCCCTTTTGGGTAAATCCTATATAATAATTTTCCTTCCGAGGGTCGACCAGGGCCCAACAAACACGCGCGCGAAAAGTAATCCATATTCGATCGATGACTGATTCGATGCCGCTACTAATGCAAAATCAGAAAAATGCGCCAGCCAAGCGACATTGTATGAATGTGAGAAATAAAAAGGGAGAGGTAGAACGAGACAGAGAGAGAGAGAGAGAGAGAGAGAGAAAGAGAGAGAAAGAGAGAGAGAGAAAGAGAAAGAGAAAGAGAGAGAGAGCGAGAGAGAGAGAGAGGGGAGGGGGGGGGTTGCTGTATGAATGCTGTATGTATGCTGTATGGTGGCTGTATGAATGAAAAATATGAAGTGTCAAATAGAATGTCAACACACCTTAAGCTGCGAATTGACGGATGCAATATGTTAATGCAAACAAATTAAAATTTGACATTTCTTCCCACTATGACAGTCATTGCAATTTTTCTATGCGTATTACATTGCAACATTGCTACCATCCAACTGGGGAGGTTAAGCATCGAAATATTACATTCACTGCCATTTTTGACAGAATTTCATTGCAGTGAAATATTTCATCCGTCTATCCGCAGCTTTTAAGCCCATGTTGTGCGCAGGCAGCAGGCACGCACATTCCCATGCACTAAGTAAGAGATGGTTTAAGCACGCCACACGCACGCGATTTGATTGCTGCAAACGCACCGGCCGTTGTGTGGATATACATTGTTCGTCTATTCTGTTCACAATTCGAACGCGCATCCCAATACATGTTTTTGCGTGCAGGAAACAAACAACATAAACATGCGAGAAGTGTGGATCGCTTTCCGCGGCAGAGTGTTCGGCCAGCCGCTCCGGTATTGCTGTTGTGCGGGTTGGCCGATTTACCTTCCGCGGAACGAAGCGTGTGAGAGAGAGATGGGGAACAACTCCTTCTACGAAAAACACAAGGTAGGGGATAGCAAACGGCAGAGTGTGCCGGTCTGCGAGCCGATACTGCGCATTTGACGAATCGTTGCACAAATGGAATCTTCCGTCACTACAAGTGAAGTAGAAAAGAACGGCAGAATGTGCAACGAATGCGGAACGAATGCTATGGAGAGAGACGGTCGTGCACTGGAAACATTCGTTTTTCTGTAAGCTCAGGTAGCAAACAATCGAAGTATGTCTCTTTAACTCTTTGCTCTCTCGATGTAATTCTCTTTATCTCTTCTTCTAATTTTTTATCCCAGTTGGAGAAAATTGTCCTTGGCGCTCGAAACAATACGCAAATCGCATTTTAGTTGCTAATGTGTTCGTTCATGCGTAGCAAGCGTTTCAAACACCGGCAGTGTAACAGGTTACAACTTTCAAGAAGTTTTGAAAAAAGGCTTTCATATAAGGATCATTGTAGCTTATCGTGCTATATTTATTTAGTTGTGTGGTATCTATAAAGTGTGCCAAGGTTTGTGTGAAGTGAACTTTAGAATATTTGGCAGATTCTTAAGTATATTTAGACACCCAACACACCCCCTTACACACAGACACACACATTTACGATTATTTTTTACAACTGACCATAGCGTAATGTCCGACCACGACGTTGCTGCGTCAAGAAGGCGGTAAAGAAGGCGCCAGCTTTATTCTAACTACAGGGCACGTGAAACGCCCGACGAGCGTGCAGAGCGGTTAGAGATGAGACGAGTTAGCACCAGACGCCTGCGAACTACAGGCAGGAAACGAACAGCACCTGGCGTCGGAACATGTTACGGCTAACATGGAGCACGAAGCAACAGTACCATCACTTACCAGAAATGCAGGGGACGGAACAGGACGTCTCCATGGGCCACAAGATCAACGGCAACGTCGAGAATTGGTATCTCGCCGTATTTTAGCGATTATCGAACGTCCGAGACGAGTGAGCCGTTTGCGCAGTGCTCTCGGTTACCACGACTGCTACATCTACCCACCTGAGGGGCGACACTTGCTACCACCGCGTAGGTCTTGCGTGTACTGTGGAGCACAGATATGGTCCACCGAAACGGGCACAATATGCTGTAACTCGGGTCAGGTTGTGCTACCCGCCTTTGAAGAACCTACAGCGGAACTGACAGAGCTGTTTGGACGCCGCGATTTCATGAACAACATTCGGCAACAGTTAAAGCGGGAGATCCTGTACGCCAAGATCAGACTTTGCTTCAAGCAGGTAGAGGGCCTGTTCCGTTTCGCATACAGGGCACACTTTGTCATAGGATTGGTTCACTGGAATGCCCTGCCGATCGCACACCCGCATACGCTCAGTTGTACTATTACGACGCACAGCAGGAGCAAGCCAATTTTGAAGCCAGAGTTCACGCACGAACCAATGCATTTCCGCAGGTGCAGCTCGAACGCCGCTATGTCTCGACAATCGACCGCGTTCTGACCCAGCACAATCCACTCGCCAGAAGTTTCCGTCATGCCCACGAGCGTCTTCACAATGCACCGGAAGGGGTTGATGGCGAGGCTGCCCATTTTTTTATTCGTACCCGTATCCCGGCGCTCGACCATCGTCGATACAATAGGCCGACGGCAGATGAAGTGGCTGGTATTCAAATAGTACCACCTGGTAGATTGCTCGAGTATGGGCGCAATTTAGTCCTGCAGGAACGATCAACTCTGCGATTAAAGCAAGTATTCGACACCAACCAAATGATTGATGCCATGCAGTACCCACTACTGCTCCCGGACGGTGAAGTGGGTTGGTCGAATGGGATACCTAAGCAGAGACGCCGTGGGAATAATCGACGGTCAAACATACAGGAGGTTGCTGATGGGACTGTGGATCCTGATCCAGAAAGTAACGAACATGGAACGTATGACGGAAGTACTTCCAGATCAAACGTTACAGTGCGCGATTACGCGAGCTATCGATTGTGTACTCGGGAAGGTCAGCCCGGATCCACGCTACTGCATCGTGGCGGTCGTCTGTTCCAACGGAACAATCAGGTGAATATGCGTGCGGCTGCATTATCGGGTCTCATCGATTTTGCAGAAGATGTTCGTGGTGACGCCCAGCAACGGTCTACGAACCAGCATGACGTGCCGGACGTGAACAACAACTTGATGAGTCGGAATGATCGTCAACTGGCAAGGCGTAATCCGCCAGCAATCGGCACTCACATCATTCTTTCGCCTTCGTACGTTGGATCGGCGAGTTTAAACACCAGGAGTTGCCACCGTAATGTCGAGCCCTGCAGTAGCGGCAGCTTCATTGGCCATCACACTGAGAAGCGTCAGCACCATTAGCGATAAAGAAAGAACAACCAGCTCGGAAAGGTTTTTAGGAGGTAGTGGTGGGAGTCAATCAGCGGGGTCAACCCGTCTGCTGTATCTCACAGAGTCCGTTCCCCAGGGCGTGGTACCCCTTACCTTGGTAAGAAGCCCGACAGTCCCTCAGGAACATCCCCTTACCCTCTTCAAGGGTCTAGGGGTGCCACAACGTCCGTAAAGAGAGATTTTTGTCCTTTCCAAACACCCCTAATGATCGCTCCTACACTACGGTGCACACGCGCATAGGGAACCGAGGTACGATCGATCATAAAAAAAATGCGATAAAGAACATGTCCCAATAGCCCCAAAGAGCGGAACCTTCTCCCAACATGACGACTTACCGCATCCTAAGGTCTATGGCAAATTAGTTTAAGAGGGTAGAGCAGAAGTAGGTGGGCATCTTCACATGCTCTGATGCTGCTCCCATGCTCACTTCATAACGGTTTGATCTCCCTGCGTTTATGAAACGCTTCGGAATATAACTACTGTGATACAGCTTTATCTAATTTTGCAAACTTATTTCTCTTTTGTGTAATTCTACTCTAACTGATAAATTCACTAGATGGGCTTCAGGAACAAGATGACAATTTGGGCTATTTAATTTTATTTGAAAAGACATGGATTGCCGACGGGCCAGGTACCTGGCCTCAAAAACCTAGTTGCGGTAATAAAATGGAACACTTTCCACCGATTACATAAAAACACACGATGCTTTTCGACATGTTTTCTTTTGTTTTGTTATGTAACGAATGAACACATCCAGCAAAAGTGTGTTAGAGCACAAGAAAACATCAGCATTGCCAACGGGTGTCTTTCAAGTTTACTCGGAATTATTGCGCTGTTGTTGCGCTACACATTTGGTCCAAGGTATTCCGTAATTGGCAAATACATTTATTTAATCGTTTCAACTTTTTAACTTCAACGTTGCCCCAAGACAATAAAGTGGTCCCATAACCAAACCCATCTCCTCTGGGAAAGATATTCACTCGAAAGTGCCATCTCGTCAGCAAAAGGTGGGAGGAAAAGTGGGCCTACGAAAGCGAGCACCCATATGGCTTGTCCATTTGAACTTCCGATACAATGCTCCGTTTCTTACGTTTTGTTTCATATAAATCCACAAGCCACATGTGCTGCATCTTTGTGTTCGTGAAACTGTACTGCAAGGGTTTTATGTGGAAAATAAACATAATGACCGCAGCTGTTTCCTCTCATTTAACTACTTCTTTTTTATTCGTTCGGTATAAAGGCAATCAAAATATGAAGTATTGGAGAACACTAAACAATGGGTTGTAACACTCTTACAAATGAAACGATATCTTTTCCCACTTTCCGGAAGCATAAAAGCTGTCTTCGTACTTCCACATGCAAATTTGCATCGCATTTCTGACACAATGAGAAAACCATGAATCTCGTCGATGAAGCTCAACTGTTGACTCTCGGCTCAATATGGAACACGTATTGCTGTGCCTCCATGTATTCCTTCATCCTTGACGGAAGTTCTTGTTTTAACATACAAAGTCGGCAATTTCGGGGCAAGTGAAATTGGAAGTATCGAACAGTCGAATAAATTATCATCAATCGAAAACATTTGCTTGGAGTGATTTGATTTTCATTTGAGCCACTAACACGACTGAGCAAATATTTTCCTAAGAGTTTAGTTCGTTTTACACCACAGTTGATTAGTTTGTTTGCAAAATGATCGATTTAAACCCTATCAAATAAAAGAAAGATATGCGTGTGCTTGACGCATGTGGCCATTGTATGGACGAGTTCATATTCTTTTTAAGCAAATAAATACTGGTTAGGTTTTCAAGCAAATAAATACTGATAATGAGGAATGTTTTTATCGTGGTTAAGTTCGAATTATACGTTTTGTTTTCTAAAAGATAAAGTAGAAAAGATGTATAAATTGAAACTCAATTATGACTCATTTCAACCGGCCAGGAGCATGTCATTCCTTGCGTATTCTGATTTATTAAATCAAGAAAATTTTTGTTCACACAATAATGATCACTTGTTCATTTGATTAACTATAAACATTTGTACAAAGACAAACATTATAAAGTGCTTTTGTTCCAATTCCATCAGTTTAGTCTCTCATATTATGTTGTTTTTCCAATCATTCACTTGCATAAAAATACTGGTTGTTGCCATTGAACCAAACATAACCTCATCTGGCATTCTCTGGACTGCAATCAGTTTGTATCGCAACGTGTATTAGTTTGGAGCAACATGTAAAATCTACATGATCCAAGTTTACTTTAAGCGAGCAACACGCTAGTGTTGGTTATATTGTTTGCATTGAATATATAATGATCTACAATAGTTGTAATCAATCAGGTATTTGAATGCGTTTTATGTACTAGTACAAAAGAACACTTTCAATGACGTGTTGTTCTTACACTGATTACTGGAATAGCAAAATCGTTGAACAGATTGTTTCCACTGTAATGCTTCCTTACCAATGTAATTTGTTTTTGTTATATTTGTTTTTGTTATTGTAAATAAAGGTCACATTATTTGCGGAGTGGACGAAATTGAAACGTATTTTTGCACAAGAAAAAGGTTACTCTAGTGGTTTCAGAAAGAAAAAAGTGCAGAGGGCATCTCATGAAAACACCATGAAAATTTCCTTGTTATTTAAACAAACGCCAAGCCTTTGCAAACCGGATAATTTAACTCTTACTCAGAATCTTGTGTGTTTCATTGACCCGGTACCGGACGGATCTGTTTTGTGGAACATATTGGTAACTGCACTCTTATTCCCGGTTTCGTGACTGTTTATCCTATTTGCCACTCAAGTTTCATTCGTTTATAGCTGCACATACACGTATTTCAACTTTGCAACACTCCATTCATCGTATTTTCAATGAAAATCATATTGTATTTGGTATTGCCCTTTTTTCGTTGCCGATCAAACTGGATGTCATTGGAGCGAAAAGTTTCGTTAAACTTACGAGGGAGCTTGTCGCGTTGCAAGTGGAAATACGGGTAAATAATCACTACTAAAGCGAACGTTTTTTTCCGCCCTTCGACCTTTTCGAATCCTATCGGCAACAACGAGTGCAACTCTAAACACCTGAGGTGTAAACGAGGGGAAAATGTGGTCAGCTCGTACAGGCCAGAGCTGTTCTCGGCGGTCAGTGAGTCGGGGTGAGCTATGACACCTACTTTTGGCCATCAAAGCTGTGCGATAGACTTCTGTCGCTGCACATATCTTCACCTGACTCGTAGGGATCCGACCGACACGAGTAAAAACGCAGAAACACGTTCAGCTTGGCCAATTCTTTTCCATAGAGCTGTATCGGTCGGGTTCTCTGTGGTCATAGGGTAAGACCACAGATACACACACACACACACATGTCAGTTTTGGGGTGTTAGATTTAGTAACGGTTCCTCGTAGTACCCCGGGCTTACGAGCAAAACTAGCGCTTCGGAATAGCATGACCTGAGCAGTCCATAGATTTATGAATAGCTGAAAGGTATTCTGAGCACGTTGCCCGTTCGAGCTATTTATACGATATTCCCTAGTTGTTCAACTCTGCAGATGCCAGAACTTAGTGCAGTCTGCAAAGGGTCATGACAGGTGAGACATTCACGTCACTCTCGGTGGTAATAAACACATTTGTGCTGTGACATGGGTAGGGGTGAACAAACACTTCGATAAACTAACCGAGAGAATCAGGACAATCTTATGCAGTGTATGGCAGTAAGTTGGCGTGTTATCTATGTATAATTTGATACATACCAGCTTAGCGTTTATCTTTATTTAGTACTGTATTGGATGTAGGTCTTCGGGGTATTTCATTTATGCTTTATGCTTCGTTGATTTATTGCTTATTTTTGTCTAAAAAAACGTCTGACGTTCATTTTATAAGACATGGTTTCTTATCCAACGAAGGTGTTGCTATACTGTGTGCTTTAAATTGCTTAAACAAATATCAAACACGTTGTTTATGACCGACAATGGAAATGGATTCAGTTTCCAAGCCTATTTGGTGCTCGAGTAGAGGTGATAAATTGCATCATTTACCAATTAGAAACATCAAAGCTCGTCACTCACTCACACTAAATCTCACTGACCGCAACCCCCCATCAAACTTTTAGAATGTGGCAGGTTTTCGGACAATAATGAATGAGGATGATTTAAATTTATTTGTATTTTTTTTGTGATTCTTTCAATCGGAGTAAACACTTTTTTGTTCTCTTTTGTATTTGTTTTGAAATAGTAAAAACGAGAGTGACAAATTTAGCAAACATGTTCGCTGTAAATCGTACTTAATTATGAGAACACCAAACATTCAAACAAATTGTTTTTTGAAATTTATACAAATAAGCGTTATGCTATTAAAAACGATAGAAATGTTTGTTTACTCAATGGTACATGCATACAGAGCGTTTGTGCTTGATGCTTTAAATCATTGACAAAGTTCAATAAATTTAAGCGTAGTATTAATTTTTTTTCAAATTCTAGTTTCGTCATTGTTATGGTTGGTATGTTCTGAGGTTATCTTTGCCAACCTGGGCCGTAAACCTTCTTTTGGACAAATGGAGGCGCCCAGTTGATCACTGTTTAGATACGATGGAGGCGCCCAGTGCTTGTGTTATTCTGGCAACATAACATTTTCCGTCGATTAATACCAAAAGTGAAGCAAACAACTTTAAAACCTTATTGAATTGCCAACGGTTGCCGTCAATTCATTGCTCGTGAAGGTCTCCAAGGGTTCGTTGGATTTAGATATCTCATAATTGATCTGCAAATTAAACAGGTCATGAGTTTTGAAGAAATTCTTTCCTTGGTTTTTAAAGAGAGATAAATTGCTTTATTTTTTCACGTTTTGAACAGATGCAAAGAGATGGAAAAGTGTGATACAAACAAGAGTCAGCAAACGATTTATCTTTGTCGGACCAGTTGGTCTCAATTTCCCCAATGTAATAGATGAAAATATGACGTGCAGTCGTCCAAAAGTTATTGTTGTAAAAGCACTTATTGTGCTATTGTGATGTTTGCAAATATATAAAACATAGTCGAACGATTGACAAGAAAAAAATTCGACCAAGATTACCCTGCCCTGCATAAATACGTCACTAGTAGCTTCTGTAGAAACTACTTTGCTTTCATCTTACCCCTGTGGGATTTCCGAAAAACCGTTCCGGTCTAGAACAATCACAAATATTGCTTAGAACACGATTTGAAAGACGTGCTGTGTTACTTCCTTTTCAGCGTGTTTGCCAAACACATTTTCATTAAGGAGGTGTAGAACAACAACGGATGCATAATTTCACAAAGCAGATGCAATAACAATATTGGCCCCGAATTCCATGCAATTCCGATTGTGCACAACACAATGAAAGATTGCGTCTGACACTGCTGGAACAAACAAATTTTTTTTCAGGAAGAGAGCAGCTTTGTTTTCTAGTGTGCCAGATTGATTTATGCATACAACACTATACGTGTGGTGTGAAGCTTCCATTTGTTTGATCACACGTCGTCTTTGATGTGCCCGGCAATATTCATTTTTCATCAAAAAAGGATATTGCATCTTAACTAAAACTTCTTCTGGTGTTTTCTTTCTTTTTTGACCCGGATAGGTTTTGAATCAATCCGACATGAATAGATTTGGAATGTGTTCAATTTTCACAGGATTAGGACAAAATGGTTTTCACAAACAAGTTTCAGCTTCTTCTTTTGCTGCCACTATGACTGTCCGAAAGTGAAGTACGTTCGATGTTTATATCATACATGTTCCTGTTAGGGTTCGGAAAAGGAAACTGAGAATTAATCAGTCGATAGAAACGATTTTGCATCAAAAAGCAATGCATGAAAAAGGCACCGGAAATCATCATCCTTCTTCTAAAACATTACTTTTAGTTTCAAATGAAATAAGATAGATAACAGTTGAAAACTGAAAATAAAACCCAGGTGTTCTGCAGCGCTCAAGGCAAAGCTTAATCTTGATCGTTTTGCAGTGGAAAGAGATTATGTGAGTTCAGCTTGATGTTTATTTTGTTCAATAACGAAGTGCTTATCGCATTTTCTATTTCCTTGAAAATCCTTCATTCTAATCATAGATTGATTCGAGTGTTATGTTCGACTGTTGAAATTATTTTTGAATCACTTTTTAAGTGATAGTTTTTCAACAATCAAACTAAGAATGCAAATGATCTAGAAAAGAAAAACTGAACAGATGTCAAGAAAAAAAGTTCAAATTAAAATCTCAACATATACAATACGGCACGTACCGTAAAACTATAAATAATAGAACAGCTGTTTGTACTCCGATGAGCATCTAGTTAAGGATACTTGATAAACAAGTTAAAATATTTTAAGTTTGCCTACTTTAAGCCGGTTATATAACTCTTCGCTAGATATGATTTCACTGACTGCTGTTGCCGGTTTGGGAAGCTTATATTTCGTTATGTTCATGTAAAATAGTGTTGCGCTTAGCGAGTTATACATAACCAACAGCTTTCTCGTTCTCAATCGCAAATCATTCTCTACTGTGCCAACATTTAACGTTCCATAGCGGTTTGTATTGTTTTTCAGGTTTGAAACATTAGGTGTATTTATAACGCAGCAAAAGGAGCTAAAACATATTTTAGAAGTTTTAAAGCTGAGAGTGTTGCAACTTTTTAAGATGGAGCAAAATTCAAATTAATCTTTACTAGTTGCATTGAGTATAGTTAAATCAATGTCGGGCGATATTTGTTTGGTGAAAATGTTAACGTTACCGATTGAATAGCCATTTGCTGTTTGCGTGTTGTTAAAACGTTTTTATTTACGTAAAAAAATAAAATGAAAGAAAATAAAATGTAATAAATATGAACCTGCAACCAAAACAAATATGCTGTATGCTCCGTACGTCCAGAGGCTGAATGGAATGCTAGTCCCAAAGAACAAACTTGTATGGCTACGGACCCTCTGTTGATGACATCTCCATCAGGCCATTTGTTCTGCCAAAGGTGGTGGATAACCATCTATTCAATACGGTTTTCTGTAGCTTGCAACTTGCTCCCAGTTCTTCTTTGGAAGCTCATCTGCTTTTAATTCCCTATTGGACAAATCGTGGGGCAGTAATTAACACTTTCCTTATGTAAAAATTATTATTGGGCCAATTCTATCAAATGAAGATTTTTTTAAATCTTAGTTCTTCGCAAGCTTTAGGTGTACCCAAAACGGTGCTTATGATCACGTCTAACGCCCCGCGGTAACGTGGAAGCACGGCTCTATAAACCGTTTAAGGAGAACAAACAACGAACTCACTTGCATACCGACAAAACAATGTTACATCCAGTCCAGGAAAGCTTAAAAGTTAATTTCCAATAAACTGGGCCTATCGTTGCCTCTGCTATTCAAACCGTTGGAGGACTTTTTTCATTCCTTTCTTAATGGTAGTGGTGTTTGTTGTTTGTTGAAAAAATTTGTTGAAAATTTGATCTCCTTCCCATAGAAACGTGGGTACTAACAAGAAGCCAAAGGAAAGCTTCCCACACGTGAGTTCTTTCTAGTCTGCCAATGAAATGCTGTTAACCGTCGGATGGATATCTGATGGTTTACAGCGGGGAAACGGAAGAGGGGTCTAGAGCAGCTAAAATGACAAAAGTTTTTGATTATTTTACGTTTGGCCTAGAGGTGCGATTTCTTTTATTCTTCTCCTATGTTGGTAAGTTGGCTAGCGAAGTAATGCGAAACCGCTGCTAAATGGCACAATTTTGAACCTGCCACTTTCGGTATCGTTATGGTTTTTATGCTGCTATCATTTCGTCTTTTTTCATGGTTCTAAGAACTCGAGGAGAACAAACACTCATTTTGTTCACTTGAATTATGGTGATCAATTTTGTATGCCCTGCAACAACCACCAAACGTTGCCTTTTATGTCCAGGTGTTTAACAAAGTGAATAATTTATTACGATGCTGGTATAATTAATCATTTGCGAATGCTGTCGCGTCCAAGGTTGATATTCAGTCGCCCATTCGCTGACGTCGATTAAGCTCACCCTGCTTCACTTTCCATGCGGATAGTGACGTCGTGTCACGGTTATCGGCGAGTAAGTCGACGCGACGATTTTTGACAGCAATTAATCACGCTTGGAATGCTTCACGGGATCATGTAGCGCGAGATGACTGACACGGACATGCCTGTCGAACACGAGTCAAAGTGAACTGAAACATTGGCACAATGTACCGAACATGAGAGGTTTGTTGTGCTTTAAGTAATGCGTGCTAAGCTTTTTCCTATTAAAAGAAAATGTTGAGCTTGTACATTTTTGAGCTACATTTATAATATATCCTTTGCTTATAAAGTCTTCACCGGAGCTCAAATCAAATTATTATCAAATTACACAATCGTTTACAGCAAAATCTTCAATTATGTATCAATCTATGTTAATGAAGATCTTTAGTTTTTGGATGAACGTCGGTATCGAAAAACCAAACATTGCGCAATCTTGGTATCTTATTATTACTGAAAAAAGTCGGCAAGAGTAACGACCGAACAGATTAGCTGCCCGAAGTTTTACCCCCGACACTGACATGATGTTCCGGGAGTTTGTGGGCCAGGAATCGTTATATTTACATCCCATTACTTTTCCGGGAGTCTGTTTGTGTGCCATCTAAACCGAAACGGTTGTAGCGGTATGTTAAACGACAGGTGACAGGCGCACCAGGAAGCGGGATCTCTTCTCCTCACTGCCCACGGACGGATTTTCATCATTGTCGTAGACATTATTTTTCCATTACTGCACGCTGCGATCCCTCCGCTTTCGCCGTAAGGCAACATCGGTGGCGTTTCCATTCTGTTCCATTTTTTTCCCGGCTTCCTCCATTTGCGCATGTAAGCGAATTAAGTAGTATAATTATCAGCGGTAAAATCGAACGTCATGTAGCGATTAAACACTATTGGTAGAATACGTCACGGAGTCGTTTATTTGTTGTAGTAAAACCAAACGAACACTTAAGCTCTGTTCAGTTGGCTTAGTGAGGATTTTTCTCGCTCAAACAAGTACTGTAACGTTTGGCAGTCACTTAATTTATAAAAAGGTGATAAGCGCGTAAGGATGAGTCTACTCTAGTGAAGTGTTCTATTTTGTTCTATCAAACACTTTTATCAAACACTGATTGATGTTTTAGTGTGACTCACCTTGCATCGCATACCTTAATTAGTGAAAATTGGCTTTAAATTTGAAGTCGCTATTTGAACAAACTATATTCGTTCATTTTGTTTAAACTACTCGCTTCAACATGGCCACTTTATCCCATGCATGATACGTTCCATACACCAGCGGGGGCTGCTGTCATCCATTATGACCCGGTGTCGCACATGACGTGCCAGAGAACCGACGGTAGGTTAAGTGTAAAATTGTTCCCGTGGCAGGCAAGACGGCTTTCGAGTCCAGGGTGGCACGATAGCATATGGGAAGCATTTGTTGGCTGGAATCAGCAGGGGACACATTATCTTTCGATCGCTCAAAACCAGAGCTGGCATCTCAGGGTCCTTGAGGGAATGGTAGTGGCCTCAGCGGAGACGGAACGGATCGGCACAAACCGGTTCGTTCATCAGCTTTGCACTTTGAGATCGTGTCAAGTCACGAAACGAATCGACGCAACAGCTGGAAGTACATAAGTGGCATCGGTTTTACCCGTGAAATATGGTTCTCCCTCGAAACCTTTCCGTTCCGGTATCGGTGCACGGCTTGAGGAAACTAAAGAAAGCGACGACAGATTCTAGTGGTAGAAACTGCACTCTATCTCGCCAAGTCTGCTGCTATCGATGATTGCTCGGTTGCTTCATGCCTTTTCGGCAGACGTTAAGTATCTTTTGATTACAACTGAATCGATTGTTTCCGAGATTGTGAGCCCATATGTTGTGGCGATCGGTACACAACTCTCACGACGACGTACACAATCTCGAGGAAAACGGGCACATCGGAAAGCGACTGTGAAAGGTAATACGGCAGATGCCTGTTATGTAGCGGATTCCGGGAAATAAAGCTTTAACCACATTGTCATACATTTGATGAAGAGAAATAGCCTTTCTCGGGAAGCAAATTGCATTGGAACATTATTTTCAAGCAGTTTTGTCTGTAATTGTTTTTTTATACTCAAAAGTGTATGAACTCTTTCAATACCAATTATAGATATAAAGCCGAAAAAAATGAATGTAACTTTTATCTTGGCTTGGCAACATTCAACCAACTCAGTTGCTCTGGACTGAATGTTTTTCACTCTATTTCTTCTCAAACATGACGCCCGTATCTTAAAATAGATAATGCTATGGAAGAAAGATGAAAAAACCATAACACAAAAGAAAAATAATTGAACCATTGTTTAGAACTAGCTAAAATGAATTAAAAATTTAGTAATACCAACAAAGTAATATGAAAGTTTTATTAAATACAAATACAGTTGTATTAAATACAAGTCATTTGAGCTTAGTGTTTGTCTATTTAATTTTTTACCTTAGTTGGTTTTAATTAGTTAAAAAAATAGTTGAACAATTTTAAGCAATGCAGTCACATGTCGAATATTTAAAATAAACAGCATCGTTATGGTACGTAAAGATCACTTGACTGGATTTCAGTGAGCCAACGTTGAAGTATAAGAGCTCGACAACACGATAACTCGTCGCTAATTCTGGTGTTCAAATTATCTTTTCATTTTCCCGTACTGAAACCATGGTTGTTTTTTTTTTATACGCTGGACTCGAATAAAAACGAACGGAGGTTTCTTTCTTCATAGCATAGTCTAATTTACCAGGAGGGAAACTCGAACACATACTATTACGACGAACATAATAGCACCAGTAACAGAACGCAACTGGTACGACGTCTCGAGCGCCATCGTTCACTTTATAGGCTTGATTTTAATTAAATGAATTCATTCGGTAATTAGTTGCAGTTCGCTACGATCTTCATGGAAGAACGTTTTTTCTTCCTGTTGCTGCCACGTAGTAATCCGAGGCCCGGTGTGGTCTGAATATGGTCAACTCCAACCAGGTTGATGGTGCGATTCGTTTGAATAGAGCAGGGCCATTTAGTAGGGCTTCGATTACGCCACTCTCGGCCAGGCTGAACCTGCGGGAAAACTAGTGGGGTATTTATGTTGCAGTCACAGTGGACGCATGGAAAACTACTGCGTGCTTAGCGCCATATAATTATATTAATGGGCAAATTTTATCGAGTGGAATCTGAGCACAAAGTCGGCTAGCAATCACCGTTCTACCTACATTATTCTGCCGAATGAACTGCGGATAATTGAAGAACAAAATTCTATTCTACGACTATCAAACATTTCAATTTCATAAATCGATTTTACGATCAACCATATCCCCTCAGTAAAGTATCCGGCCTTGACTGCAACCATTTATATCTAAATGATTTATATGCGTGCTGCATCACACTAACATTTTAGGCACGTTTGCCATTTGCTTGTCGCAGAAATTGAAGTTTTCCACTGTAATGGAGGCGTAAAAAATGAATTTGTAACCTACTTCTGCACACCATCACAAGTTTCCACCGTTGCCCGAAGTGTTTCCGATAAACTTTTTACACTTCGCTCTAGTACCGTACAACCCCATTGAACTGGTGCGGCCATTATGAGCGTTCTGTGATAAACGGCGCCGGTAGTAGCGATCGGGCTCCATCAACGCCATCAATATGGTGTTTTACTAACGCTTTATGTCTCATCAAAAGCCCATTAAATCCAGTAATCTATTACACGTATTGATCGTGGTTGTTAGAGCATGAAACGAGAAGGAGAAAGAGAGAAGTTGCAGTAGGGATCGAGAAAGTTTTTGAATAATAATACTGGAACGAACCCGGGAAAACGTTCGGACCTCAAAAATGCGGTTATTACGCTGGCTGTGGAGAGATGAATGGCAAATAACAAACGGCACAACAGCAAACAACGACGGTTGATGTGGCCAATTTGCTGAAAATGGCACAATTTTTCACTTTTCCGACATCGATTTGACAAATTTTAATGAACCTTTTCAACCAACCCAAACGTGGACAGGAAGTAAATTCCGAGTGCCTGCCAGTTACCGGGTGCAGCTTTCTCCTTACCCAAAACCAAATGGCATTTACGCATTTTGACAGTTTCATAAACGGCTTGTTTACATCTCGTTCAATTCGTAGGTTCAACTTTGACTCCCTAACGACCTTCAACTCTGCAAAGGAAAACTTATCCGCCACCCTTCCAATCGAGGCCGGGAAGCTTATAAAGGCAAATGAATTACCAGCCTAAAAAGTTTGCTAATTAACAGTGAAAAGTTATGACGCTGCCACTGAGAGGCCGTTGGCCCGTTTTTATATTTTTATCACTGACACAAGTGAAGTAGTATCATATTTTTTAATTTTGTTGTTGAATTTAATTTCCTACTTTGGTCGATGTTCTGAACATTTTTTTATGAATGTCTATGAACATTGAACATGTCGATTTAATGTCGATAAACATTGAATAGAGTAAAAGCTTGCGCAAATAATTGTATAAAGAAACATTCCCCTTTCCCCTTGACAACCTTTTCAATGAGTAGGAAAAGACATAAAACCCGTTCCCACGTTCTTCTAACACGTGAAACCCCCTCTTAGAAGTTTTAGAAATTACGTGCGCAAATCCATCGGCTCGTGAAAATGGCATATGACTTCATTTTTCTTCCGTTCTTTGCCTTCTTCGATTACAACAACTTTACATGTTTGTTCAGCACCCGGTTCCTCGGGTACCAATTGAAGCAGATTAATTTGAAGCAATGGGTCCTTTGCTTTTTTGTGTTTTGTTGGTGGGGTTTTCCATTGTATACGAGTCAACGCTCATTCAGTTCATACAGAGAAAAAAGTCTCGTACAGCGACAGCGACTTTCATTTGGCAGGTATTTGGTCGGAAAAGCTGCTTACAGCGCAGGTGAAGGTGAAAACTCTTTTCCAAATAATGAACGACGAACCATGACAGGTTTGGTGCGACGTGTGGTTTTCATACACCATAAGGTTTGCTTGAACGACGTAGAATAGGGATTTCCCAAGAGTGGTTGGATGAAAGGAACCAGATTTAATGCTCCTGTACGGAGCGATTGGAAATCATTGGAAAAAGAAATATACGGGGAGGATTACAAACATGCTGTCGAACGTCTCATTAGGTGCTTTCTTGTTGCAATTGACTCTTCTCTCTTAAAGGTACATAAGTCTGAAGGACTGTTCATGTGAACTCAAGCTTTAGATCTGTTTCCCACGTTTGTACAAATATTATAAAGGGGCTCGAAAGAATAGGGTGCGGGGGAAGCGAATTTGGCAGGTGACGATAATGTCAAATCGCTGATCATGACCAGCTTGCATTTATGAAGACGCGAACAAAAACGAACCCCAACGTTCTCATTTTCTCCACGACTAATTTTTCGCCATTGTGAAGGACAGGATTAAACCGTATAATCCTTTGTCATTAATTTTAGTCGTCATCGACACGCAGCTCACACTTCAGTTCTTTGGTAAGCGCACTGCAGAAGGTTCTCTTGTCTTGATAGGCGAGCCACCCGCTAAAGGTATGCCAATATCATTTTTCCTTCGGTAGAGGAAGAGCCGAAAACAGGGAACGGTATAGCGATAAAGTGCTGTGTGGTATTTTCGGTTTTATTTTAGGGCGAGGCTTAAAATCGTTCTGTCACGGTTGTAAATGAAGCGTAACGAGCGTTTGGCGCAGACTTGCCGGAAATAATGAAATTATCATTTCACGCCCAACACCATCCGACAACAGGCAGCACTTTTTTGGCAGCAAAGACAGCGTTTTTGCTTTTGCCATTTAGCTAGCCATAGAAAAGTGTAAGGTAAGGGTCTGGTCGTTATCATTACCCGTGCGAAAGTTAGTGAGAGACTAACGAACAATCCGATAGACCGTGAAAGTTGCTTTTGAACTGATACCATCGATGAGCAGGTGAAACATCCTACTTAACTGGATTTTATTTAATGATTTCTAATTCTGCATTATTGAATATGAATAATGAGATTGTTTTACTGCATATGGGATGCGAATTAACCATACAGACATTTAGAAACTTTAAAAAATATAATTTTTGACGAACAAAAGAATTTTGACAGTTCATATGGACTAGAAAAGTTGTATAAAAATTAGATACAAACAATATTTTGTAATTTTTAACTATGTTACCACTTAATACAATAAGTAAAAACGAAACCAAAAAAAGGAATTCACAAAAATTGGGCAGAAAAAGTAAAATAATAACTGAGTAATATAAAAACATCCTGCCTGATTTAATATTGTGTTCGAAATTCAATAACACCTGGAATTGCAAAACTCTCTTCCGGTGTATCTCTTATTATTTCCTGTTCTGCATTCGTTAATATTCAACGACTAACAAATTCCGAAGAAACATCCAAAAAATATTCTTGACGTTGGTCCTCTTTTATCCGGAGAAGATTAACATATCCTTGCACGGGTTGGTGGTAAGAAATGGATCGAAAAAACAAATGACAACCCAGTGCTCTTTGTATCTGTGGCTTAGTCTAGAAATTGGAGAGAAAACCATGTGGGTTAAAAGAAGAGGCTTGTTTGAAAACGGATAACCGATTCAACCTGATTTATACAGAATCATAACAGATCCGAAAAGCGAACCGTGTCAAACTATTCAATTAAGTTTTGCATTATCACGGAATAATCTTAGCAAATTACGTTACACTCTTCAGCGGTTTCACTGCGTTGATCGTATGATTGAGTTCCTATTTAATTTTTTTCCTAGCATGCTTGTCGTAATCGATTATCATTATGCGTTACGTGGCATAACCGATCACCGTGGAAACCTCCGCTCCGTATCGTGCGTGCACGGAAACCAATTTCATTTGTTTCCTCCATTTTTTCCCTTCATTTCCTTCCTCTCAAATTGTCCTAACGAGCGTATGGAGCAAAGTCTCGCTCCCCAAAGGTATGATGCTGTTTCATAAGGTGTGCTAGAGTTTGATTCCCGGTCGTTGAAGCCGTCTGGCGGAGAATGTCGTCACACACGGAGCGGAAAAAACAATAAATTATTCGGTCCAATTTCATCAATCGTCCGTTGATTGACAGGTTGAAAAAGGCATAAGGAAAAAGTAGCTTAAGTTACACACGAAGGCAAGGCAAGGGAAAGCAGTTCTGGCAACAAGAAGAACTTCCTAGAAAACCTCGATGCTGTCGGTGGTTTTTTCCGTGCTGAGGATTTGTACATTTTTATTTCTCCTTTTTCCACTTTTTTTTGTTTGGGTTGCGAAAAATTCTCTCAATTCATCATTCGAGCCCCAAACCCACAAGCGGTTGTTAGAGGTGAAGGTAAGGGGACGTTCGTAGCCTCGCTACGGAACATATGAGACAGTGAACTTTGGCAGTGGCCCTGAACGACGGCGAACAGATGAAATACATTAGCTAATACACACTTGACACAACAAGGTTTCCGCAGGGGATGACAATAGTAAAACTGCAAGTCGACGGCGAACCATGAGAAGGGTACGATTACGGGTAACAACTTCAAATTGGATCTTTTTGCTTTTTCTTTAAGACTTACTAGATGTAAGTTTTGTGGTAAAAGATGCAAGTGATAAATGGAGCGAACGGAGTGCTGAATTGATTATTTTACATTTAATTCGTGTCAAATGACAATCACAAAACTTACCAATCTTCGAAACATACATTTAAATCCGACGGCTTCAAACAGGAAATCATTACTGGAGCAACATGATTAGTGTGACATCTCAAGTTTGAGTGGTATTAAGACCAGTATCGAGAAAATCTTTGTAGAAAAATGAAGTGTTCATTGCAAATGATCGATTCTGAAGCTTCCAAAGTGTCTTTGTAGGATGAGCCTGTTGCAACACAGACAGCTTGTCCGGCTTTCGATTTGTCTCAAACGATAAGAGGTGCTTAAGAAAATGACCATTATATCTTTAAACGTGCTCAAGCGCAGAAAATTCAATAGGATGCAAGAGCAAAATGGTGTGCTGTTGATTAAATCGATTGATGGTCGACAAAGCTTGTTGTTGTGCTAAGCTCTGGAAGCTTAGATTACTGTTGTAAACAGTTTGATTCATTTGTCTTGTCTTTGACATAAATCAAAGTCGATTTGATCGACTTTTATCGATAAACAAAACCATCCTGATCAATTTTGATGATCTAAACGTTAGATTCTAAAGTATCAGATTGAGGACTTTGATCTTAAAATTAAAACATTCAAAAAATTCGAACAAAAAAAGCATATGCATAGCATATTAAAAATGAAAATGTTTATAAAGTAGTTTGTTTTTGCATAACTTACTCACAGTGCCATTAAAAGTGATCGGAAGAAGTAATGCTACGCTATTTACATACGCTATGTACAACCTAACGAGATGTTTTATCATCCATCAGTAGCATAAAATGACCATTTCTTCGACCACTAAAACTTCCAGCAAAACTATGTTTACCAACTTACCCATCGTCTTCTCTGTAGTAGTTTATGCAAAGGAGATGGGAAAAGTTTTACCCTCGTCTACGTACGTACGTATGGTTTGATATCATCCAGGATTCTACAGTAGCTTTGCGTAAACTTTGCATTAATAAAAGAAGCAAACACCATTGACTTGCTCAAGAAGAGTGGTGGGTTAGCATGGTATGGGATTGCCAAAAATTTGGAATGAAACATATTTTTAAAATTGTTATTTGCGTGATGTGATGTGGATGAATTGATTTGAAGAAAGAATGTTGAAGTGAATTTTATTGAATAAAAATACTTTCTTAATTGATCAATACGTATTTTAAAATATGCTGACAAAGATCCAAACATCTATTTGGCACGCATCAACAAGTTCATGCTACCTGTGCTTGTAAAAACTTTCATTAAATCCATTCTACGTTAAATCTCCAATTTTATCTATCACATTGTAGATAACAGCAATGCTATAATTTATATTGAATTCTATAAAATTTAATCAACATAGAAAACTGTCCCAATGCGTTGGATGCTGCCTTTGCCGTTGTCTTTTAGATTGAGGCACATTCTTTTATGATACCAAAAAGGATCTTTTCAAAACCCCCAGGTTATCTAGACAATCTAGAAGTGTACGTGCCAAAGTGAGCAAATGACTCGTTTTCGACCAAGTGTTCTCTCATGTAAGTTTTCAATTTTCCAGCTTGAGATAGAGTACGACAGTAATGGGATGTATGAAGTCATATTAAACAACCGGATATAAGATTGAATCGAATACTAGGGAAACATACTTGAATAATACGTATACTCAACTGATAATGCAATGTGGGCGTAGACTTTGGTTCATAAACAGAGCCAAGGACAAAGGATTTAATTACTGCGCTTTCGAAAATGGTACCTCTTGGAATATAATTTTTGCTTTTCCTCTATATAAACGAATAAGAATATCTGCTACAAAACGGTATTACGAAGCCAACGTAGCTACGATGCTACGTTGCTGGTCGTATTGTAGTCATTCCGTTTAAGTACCAACTATGAAGCAGGTGTGCAGCTAAACTGTCGTCCCGCGAAAACCACCTTCCATACGCTTTTGCGCTCACTCACAAAGCAAATGGATACCGGAAAAACGGGAACATTCTCACTGGAAAAGCTGCATCAATACCAACATGCTAGTCGGCAGGATCGGAAAAGTTTTCCCTGCTTGTCTGCAACGTGGAATAACGTGCTTTTAGCTTTTATTTGTGTAATTGTAAGTGCACAACAAATAGAATAAATTGAAACAGATACGGTCTTAGTGGTTCTGCCCAGTCGAGCTTACCGTGAAATATACGATTGGTGCCACCATCTATAGCATTGGAAGATTTCCTCGAACAACGTTTCCCATAATGTAATTACCAAGTCTCGGAAAGCTCTCGCAGCACCATTTTAGTTGCACTGAGCTAAAACTTTCAAATACTAACCACTTTTCCATGAAATGTTTGCGAAGTGTGCGTATGTCTGATGTCGCATCCAATATTCTATCTTGGCTTATATTTTAGTTGAACTTTATAGTTGCAACATCTTTTAGTTATGCTTTAGTCAGTACATTTGCCAGTTTTTTTTTCTTTTTCAAACGTACTTTATTCAATTTGTATACATCTTAAAGTACTAGCCAAACATAAGTATATCAATTAATTTGATTACTGTTACGCATTGTTCCCGTGTCAGTTTTCAAGCATTTGATCTACTGCAATTGATATGAAATATTGCTGTTAGTATTCATTACGCTATAATGATAAACTCTCTTACACTGCCTACAGTCGTGGCTGTTAATATTCATGACCCAACATCACTGACGGTATCAAATAAAAATTGCTCACGAAATACATGTTTGCGCTCATGACAAATGCGAATAGTTCCCGGTGGGCCTACGGTAATAAGCAGCTGGTCGACATTCTCTAATAATTCCATCTACATCCGCCACTGTGACACTTGCGCCTACGAAGCCATTCTAACCACTTGTCGAGAGAGTCTTCCGAGAGTTGCGAATGTCCGAGGGCCGGAACTAAGGCAATAAATTAAGAGGACGAAAGTTTATTCCTCGTATGAGCAGTGGGCATAAATTTGGCCATTGCTAACTAACTTTGTCGAACTCGTTACTGTGGGCTTGTTATAATGGTGCCGGTGCCTTCAAAACTCCCAGCTCGACATTCTCCAAGCCAGTTGTTGCCATTATCGCCTCGGATTTTTGATAGCGTAGTAAATTTAATCCCGACGACAAGCGCCAAGTCTAGGCAAGTGATAAATTAAAGAAAAAGTTTTGATCCTTAGACTGCTTAAATGGATCATGAGGCCGTTTTTATTGCCAAAAGGCAGGCCGTTCCAAGGAGAAACATCATACTTCCGCTGACATTCCCATTGCTACGAGTGTTTTACATCTCCTCACAGAATCGTGTGTCGGTGAATCTATGCTTAAATTTTATTTTCTATTATTGAGAACGCATTCGATGGTTTTTTATTTGGCGCAGCACGTAAATGACGTTTGAAATGTAGTTAGAAAAAATATTAAATTAGAATATTAAATTGACGAGGTACATGAGACCTAGCATTAAAGGCTAGTTGATTAGTCAACACGGGAAGGCTAAATATCATCCCCTGTTTATTTTCCAAGCACACGATCTCTTGTTATTATTTTATGTAAACAAATGTAAAATAATTTTAACTAGCCGAATTTATTTAATCATTAGTTATTTCATGTCCGTTCGCCCTTTTCACTCCAGCTACGATAAGTAATGTTTTTCTTATGCGGATCTTTTACTGATTACGAAAGTGCCATAAGGAAAATCTTTATCAAAGTTTAGTGGACTTATCTATCCTTACCAATCATAACGACAGCATTGCCACGTGACCCATATTCCGGAATCAATTTTCCATATGCAATAGTTATGCCTGAAGACGCTGACTATTTTTTATTCTTAAAAGTACAACATGGCGCTTCCGAGAAACTTTAGTTTTTGCCGAGCCATCGTGAGCATTAAAGAGACTGCGGAGAAACCGAGTGCTTCTGCAGTAATGATACGTTTGGAATGGATTTTGCCATTCTCACTTATAAATCTCAACCCCTTTTCGACGCCCATAAACGAAAGGATTTCGTGCAAAAAGTGCACAATAAACGTAAATCAATACAAAACACCAGCCGAAACCGGTAGAGTGGCGTCTAAAGGGCGTGCACCCGAACACCCCGGAAGCCCCTTCGGTGTGTCTGAAAAAGCTGCCTGACGAGTGTATTTGCTAGTATTTAGACCGCCTCGCTTAAGGAGCCGGAGAAGCCTCAGTTCCGGGAAGAACCCCGGAAGCGTTTTGAAAGGAAACCCTTCCGGAATACGAACAGCTCGCAGCAAGAATCTGACAACGCCCCAAAATGGCAGGCTTTTCCGGCGAAAGTAGACAGACCCTTGCCTGAATGACCCCATAAAATGCAGCAGATTGCGTTTTGGGTCGAAATCATAAACAAACATCGCAAGCAAACATGGGAATGGATTATTATTTTCTTATACGCAATGTTGTTTTCTGGTAAATATTAGTTACTTTCGACCTTTCATCATAAAAGCTGACAAATTGCTGTGTTTGTATCGCCAAGGCTTGTACGACTTTTTAACACACTTTTCATTGTCTACTTTCCTCACTACAAACAATTCTATATCGTTCACGCAGTAATTCACATTTACTACCGGAATTCACACCTTCGCGTTTTTCCTTCTCGAGGATGATGAAGTATCGCTCTGACAGCGAAAACACAATGAAAATCCACTTTCCAAATCAAATGCGATGATAAATTTCAAATAAATCAACACTCATTGAGCATTAATTCGCTTTCAATCGTGCATCGGAATGAGCAGAGCTCCTTTTCTGTTCACACAATAATAAAATGAGATTTTTTCTTTCCCACCCTTTGGAAAGCAAGTGTTGATGGTGAGAATTTCTAGAGAGAAAAATACACCGACCTGGAAAACGGTTGGCACATATTCCCAAGGACACACCGATTTGTCGATATGAAACGTTTGTTGTGGATTGCACACTCATCCCTGGAGTGTGTGCACGAGAGTCTCCACGTCGCCTCTTCTTCTGAGCCACCGTCTTGCAATAAAGAATGTTTTCCAACAGCAGTAAACCCAATCCGAGCCTCCGGAATGCCTGGCATATTGATTTGCGCGCAGCAGTCCGAAGGCAGCCGGTTCGTGGTTCGTTCGTCTGGCTCGTGACCGTATCGAGCCTATGAAATATGATTTGTGTATGCAATTTATCAGCATTTCCTCTGGAGCCAAGTGGCAGTGGTAGCAACGTTTGAACTGAGGTGCACAGGGAAAACGGAAAAACGCGGTAGAATGATGCTCGATTTTTGCCTCGAGCAACGGTGTGTTTTCGGCCGTAAGCAGTCTTTCACCCGGGTGCTATATGATCCCAGCACGGACAAGAATATGCTTTGTCGTGTCGTTGCACCAAGCATCTAACCCTGCCGTGACCAACGGATTTTCGCGCCAGGACCTTGACTATACGAGGACAGGGTAAGGCGAGGACCAATGACCTGGTCGCCTGTCGACATCGAACGACAAAACACTCAAACCTTTCAGGGTGCTCAGATGAAGAGGGAAAATGATGAAAATCGGCAAATGAATGGTACTAAATTACAGACGAAATGGCGTGATATTTTTTTTCGTTATCCTCTCCTCGAAGTTGTCGGAATCCGTCGGTATCGTGAGCTTTGTCGTAAGCTAGATCCTGCTCGGTCGTTTGGTCGGTTAGCTCTGCAGGGATGGCTTCGATGCCTATGCAGATGATTGGTTGAACATGGGTCCGCATATCGATCTTTTTCTGATGACCATGCTGACGGACGCCGGGGAAATAGGGAACGGATGAAAACAAAACTGATTTCTGCACCGCTAGCTCTTACTTATCGCGTCCGTAACGGTAGGTAATGGAGTTTTCTTGTCACGCAGAATAAAACATACCCCAAGAAACTGTTCAATATGAAACCGCATGAAATCACTTTTACCCGCATTGCAATTGGCTCGTTTAAACTCGTGAATGAATCGAGTTAGTAAAGCATTTTCTATGCACTTTTCTAACAAAACTTGTGAGTTCGCTTTGAGGATACCATTTTATTGATACTAGTTTTAATATTTTCAGAGGGGTTTTCTAGTAAAATAAAATTACTTTTTGTTTTGCCGTAAATCATACCTGAGAATAATATTTAAATCAACTCTTTTAAAATGCTGAAGTTTCAACAAAAAACCTTAGCACACGGTAGCCTCGAAAGCTTTCATTACTTTTATTCAAGAAAGTGTTCATTTGTGGTTCTTGATAATTGCATAGTCGGAATGGTCTCGAATGGTAGCACAGTCCGTAATCCTCTGTTCCCACAGGAAGCATTAGTAACACGTGCTGCCGGTTCACGAAAAACACTTCTACGCCATTTTCCATAACATTCCACAGATGCTTATCGTTCTATCTGTTGTTGAAATGTATCCAAGACGTGCCTGTTATGCACGCTAGTTTCTTCTGCTTGCTGAAGGCGTCGGTGACGTTTCTTAATGTGGTCTTCCCCTGATGGTTGCAATATAGTTGACGCTCATCACTTACTCCGACAATACGTTAACCATTCACAAATTCACAGCCCGTTGGTTGTCGCCAGTTTGTTTTCATCTGACCGATGAGTTGTTGGAGCAATGTTGTAAAACATAGTTCAGCAAAGTGCGAAAAACTGTTATCCTTTGTGTTCGTTCATGGACAAAATTAATATTGTTGACGGCGACGAGACTCTACGTGGATAAAATAAAACAACAAGACAATGCCGTGAACTACAAAAAAAAATAAAATAATACCAACTGAAAAATAGCATAAACTTTCGTATCAAGTGCAGCCGGGGAAAACGTGAACATTAGTGTTCATGACCGAACGTTCTAATGGCAATTCCTAGCATCACATCGCTTCATAAAATGCTCCTTGTTTTTTACGAATCTTTCAATAAACCGCCGAATGGATAATATCTGACAAAAATGTAACAAAAGCCATTAGTTTGGAAAGATTGAAAACTGCAAAGTAATGCCTTTTATTTCTTTCATATTGAATGTTCTACGGAATGTTAATATTTATCTACGGTATTTGGAGCAAATTGTACACATTTGGAGTAAAATTGTATGCCTATAAAAAGAAAATATTTAAGGTATCTCAGGACACCAGTTGCTTCTAAGATAAATATTGAATCCAGAAACAAAAAATAATAACAGTAACTATTAATAATCAAACGAAACACGAAAGTCTGGTCTCATCCAACAGCTCTACCGGGTTGGGAACAGCACCTACACAGTAACTAACATTTTTCATTCCACAAAAACTTCCCCGGTAACTAACATTTTTCATTCCGAAATGATCATATCGCACCGCGGTTCGGAGCGACAATGATGATGGAGATGGTTTCAAGTAAAGGTGAGCAAAACAAGAACTATAAATTTAAACAAAATGTGATTCACCTTTGTTCAGATCTATAACAAGTAGTAGTAGTAAAAATGGTTTAGAGAGTCTTTGAGCCGGGTGGCCTCTTTCACCTCTTGAGATCTATAACAAGATAAACGAAGAAACGGATCGTAAACTGTTTTATTTGTACGGTATAGTTTTCAATTTTACTCAGATCGAAACGAAAATTAAAGGACATTTAAAATATTGTGTAAATCTCTCATTATCTGAACGACTATCGTTACCGTTGAGAAATGGAGTCCGGTAGGAGCTGGAAACTGCCATCGGTCACACAGAGCTAAAGAGTTCTATTATAAACCGTTCAAAGAACTGTTAGTTAACGGCTTTCGAGCTGTATATTTCGTCAAATCATAATCGAACGATTTGGAATGTGGAAAAAAGTAACTCCTAAGAATCGCATACACATAATTCTGTTGGAGAATATCATCGTCGACGAGCACACCTGTTCGAGTATTAGTTTTTCTGCGAAACTGACCTAAAAATGACATCTTCCCACCACTTGATTTGCCTTGGATATTGCTTACAAATATCTTATGATAACTCCGCCATTCTCAAACCTGTGTTGGGGTAAGAGGTGGGACTCATCATCATCATCATCATCATCTTGCTTGTCCAATTGATTTATACCGTCAATCTATGCGACCACTGCATCTGCTCGACTTGTCCAGCAAAACCCCATTTGAAGCGAATGAAAATTCTCGAACCAGGAGAAAAGCAAGATGCTTGGAAAAGCTCGTTGAATAAAACATTCACTTCTCCATACCTCGACAGGTTCGGTGCAACTTCCGAATGCAAAGGCACGGGACCATCACTTTCCACCAACACCGCCGGGTAATTTCACACCATTTTCAAATTCAATGCGGCGGAAAACTGCACTTCAACTTGAACTTTTCCATTCGAAGTTCGGTGAAAAATTCTCCACCTATTCCCGTCCCTCCTGTGTCCACCTGCGTTGCGGAACGTTTGCAATGGATTTCGATTTCGACTCTATTGATGTCAAACCAGAGATGAGATATCTGTCAAGGAACAACGACACGTGTAGACACAGTTTTCACGGTGCATTGGGAGGATGAAGAGTTTGGTGGGTGGTGCATGGAAACATACTTTCCAACATGGGTTCACAGTCCCAAAAACAAACTAAGCAATCACATCGAAAACCACTCTTGGTCTCTTTTTCATGCACAACGTCGAGAACTACATGCTTGTCAATTCAAAAATTCACTCAGGCGCAGCTTTGCGATGTATAGATAGTTGTTAGTTTATTTTCTAAAGGGCCATGAATGCGGCATGCGTTAGGGAAATATGCAACTAAAAATATTGCATATTGCATTTGCGGCATTTTGCATGCAGTTTCCATAATTGATCTTGTTTTGTTCAACTACCGTTTCATAGAGGGTGAACTTTTCTTTTTAAAATCGGTTGTATGTAGGGAAACAATTTGGAAACCCCTAGCAAACGACCATTATTTTCCATCATACTTTGAAACTCGATGTACACAATAAAGTTGCATCATATTTCTTCGGTAATAAATAAAAATGGCAACATCCGAACACATTGACAAAGGCACTTGAAATAGGTCTCTAATAAAATGCATCGCAATTGCACCCTGCGTTTTATTAAAAAATCTTCATCGACACGTGTTGTGCCACAACATTCATTTTCCAGGGGATTACAATGCATTCATCATGTTGCATTCATCTGTGAGAAATGTGGGAGTAGAGCACATTTCGATATGTCGAATCTATTCTGAATTTTCGATTTGGATACTCTCCGACCATCCCATGGCGTTGATCTATTGCAGAGTGACAATAGCACCATTCGGGCTGAATCTACAGCATTTTGTCAAGGAGAAGATTCTTTTCCTAACGTTTTCTGTCGATGATCGAATTTGCTTTAGGAAGTGCACATAACACCACTTTACAGCTTACCTATTTTTTTTTCAATAATAGATAAACTCATACTACGATCTTGCGTAGCTTTGTATGGGTGATTTTTCTAGGTTCCCTGACAGCTGGTCCATCAGTGTTGCATGTTATCTTTTGGCGCTGTTTTGTGCATCACGTTTAAAATTTTGGAGATTTTCATTTTCTTCCCATGTTTCTCTCACATTCCCCAAAAGCGACTTTGCACAGAAAAGGATGTAGTGAACTTTTTTAATTTCCGCAACTCTCTCGTAATTCATTACACAAATGGAAAGGAATGTGTCCTTGCGTACACTTACTTTCGTACAGCTAGTTGTAAGACATAAATCATGCCATGCATTGACGAAAAATGCATGGTCAGCACTAGGAAGAGTTTCTGGCGTGACGGATCGGTTCAGCTGACTAAGGTTGAGCGTGTCCTTCAGCAGCTTGGAGTGTTATACGTCCTGCCGCACAACCTTTGACATAATGTTGCGACGAGCTACTTGCATGAAATTGTAACTTTGGCGAATGCGTGAAAATTTGATTTTCGGCTAGTATCATCAGTTTGTTCCTCCCTCGTTTAACGTGGATGGAACATGAACAGAATAACATAGAAATGTCCAAAAAGAACGCCTCACACAAGAGAAGCATGAGACCCGTCGGAATAGACAGTGAGTCAGAGTGAGAGTCTCTCCAGATGACTCTTGCTTCTTTTCAGTAGAATGCATAATTATTTTCATGGGGAGTTGGAGCAAAAAATGACGCTGCAGTCGGGCGACGGGCGCGTTAGCTTAGAACAAACGTGATTTGCCACGTACCGACCATTATGCAGATACGGTAGGCAGATCCACCAACTTTGACGTCAGCCGGGAGTTGGCCCTGTCGTGCCGAAATTACTTTGCAACAGAAAATTAGCATGCAAGAAAAAAGAGGCTCCGGCGCGTGGAACAATGCAATATCTATCTCTTCCGGTGGGTGGTGAAATGAGCTTGCTGGCAGCATAATTCCTGCTAGTGAAAGTGCTCTCTTTCTTCAGACCATAGGGACTTTCTGTCAAACAACCGTTATAGGTGGGAGAACAAAATTTAATTTTGATAACAGATTAGAATCCCAATGTACGAGTAGCTGTTCGAGCCATGTGTCGAATGGATTAGTGTTGTATTGTGTACGTATGGAAGCAACATCGTATCACAATCTGCACAAAATCATGTCGCAAAATAAGCTGCAACGGAGCAAGTAAGGCACGGACCAAATATCAAACAGATGTCAGCATCCGATAGTATATAATCCATTGACAATAGTTTTGTCTCTTTCTCAGGTTCTTTTGTAGTGTTTTCTAGTGTCGTTTTCAACAAAAAACACAATTGAGTGGTTTGTTATTCTATGAGATTTATTTCTTCATCGTTCCTTTCAATTTGATGTTCGAGTATTGTACATCGCTATGTTGAATGAATTATCATCCTACATGTAAATAAAAAACAAATCTTCCATCTAATCCCTTAAGACAAATAACCTTGTAAAAGAACGGACTATTCCTGAGGATTGGTTATGTTTGTAGTTCCTTTTTCGTTCCACTACTCTTCTGCCAAACTCGTTTCCACGTGCTGGAAAAAAACCAAGACAGGGTCAAAGAGAATAGACCAATATCCGCAGGTGCCCGATTAGTAAGCAATTTCTTTCGATTCGATGGAGATGCAATCAAGCGGACGTTATCCTTCAATCATCCCCCGTGTGAGGTTAAATGGCACAGGTGAAAATTTAGGGATCGATGACGCCGATCGGACCAGTGAAGGAATTCGACATCGCTTCGAGCTCGTTTTGCAACGGTGACTTTCTTCTTGGTGAAGGGAACCACCAGCATACCAACGCTGTCCGGAATGTACCAACGCTTCAAAAACTTCCTCTTTTCCTTTTCGTCCTTGGCCATCGATTTGGACGAAGGTAGAAGACGATGGTTTTCAATAAGGAGATGCTGCCGTAGGCCGGTTAAGCAACGAACAAAGCGTAGAAAAATTCATATATTATTCCCTCACCGTCACTTTTCTTCCTCCGGAAGCGACAGGAACAATGTTTAACGTCATACCACCGAGAGTCGTCCTTCCCTCCGGGGGTCATCTGTTGACCGACGAATTCAGCAGACGTTACGAAAGGAAGCAATTTCATCCTAGGTTTCCCTAAGCGGAGTCTGGTAATGGAAATAGATTCACTAACCAGAGGTTGATGGACATCAAGAGAAGCCTCCCGAATATCGATCACCTCGCTGCAGGGAAGGTTTTCCTATTTCCATTTTCTTGCAAACAAGGTCACAGGGTATGCTGAACACTCACATTTTTTTGTTCAACTGCGTGGAGGATATCAAGCTGTTTTGCAATTTCTTATTTGCCGAACCATTTTTCAATGTTTCACCAAAGAAATGGAAGGAACAAAAAAGTCACGCGACAGTAACCTTGAAACAAAAATTGAATTCTTCCAACAGCTTTAGTCATGGTTCAGCCGCCATTTCCGATGGATGACAAAACTTGGATGAACCCACGCAAGTCCACCGGGCAGGGATAGCTGGTTAAGTGTTTAGTGATAAATTGAAAATTTTGCCATCTGCATCGTAAGGACCCCTTTTATTTTGTCTGCCTGCCTGGCAAAGCCTTCAGTAGCTTTGGTTCAGACTTTCAGAGGCGACGTCTGGAAAATTTTGTATGAAAAAAACCTTCCAAGAATACAGAGACAGAATCAAAGGCCAGGTGTGTCTGCAAGCTGGCAGAAAGGCATAGTAAAATGTAATTTAAGATTATGTTGTTGAAACCAAAAACCGGATAAGATAATTCAGGTGGAGGCTTGGTGAAAACTTTTCCTCATCTGAGGTAGAGAGATGATCCGAATTTGTGGGGACGTAATAGATTCAAGAATATTACCTCCGTAGTCGTACTGTCGTTGCTGGATCAGTGTGCTGGCCGATAACAAATTTCGTGGCTGATAGAGGAAGCTTTACGGCTCAGATAGCTTCGCACCGAAAGACAAAGAGTTAAAAAGTGTCTAAGTGTCTATGTGGGCAGGTGTCAAGGATCTTGAATTGAAGGAGTCTGCAGAAAAAGAATGAAAATGTAAAAAATAATGTTTAGTTTTTCAAGGAAAGTTGCAGACAATTGATATAAAAATTATGTTGAGTGAGGAAGAAAAATTAATCTTTCCTGTACTTTTTACCATCAAGCAAAATTCCTCAAATCGTTTATGATCTAGATGCGTAAGTTATTATTTCTTACACAGCATGAGCTTTCCGGGACAAAATGAACCCGTCCTCTCTTTCAACAACTTTAATACCTCAAGGTTGGTTGAACAAGGTTGATTTCGCACTGGTTTTTACTGTTGTATATGTGGAAACATTTTGATCCATTATCGGGGGAAAATCACACCACATCGTAACGCTGGCTCTCATGGGCTACGACAAGGCAAAGATTCCATCCATTTCCTTTTCTGATGACGTTAAGGGATGCTGTGTGAACGGCAGATGCACTTGCTCGTAATCCTCGTAGGAGAATGCAGGAAACTGTTTGCGTATTGGATGAGCTTGCAATGCTAACAATGCTGTTTTAGTTTTATAGTGAAGTGAATAGCAGATCTGGTATTGGAGGAGCAGAAAAGCAGAAAAAGAGGATAACTAGTTCTAGTATACAATTAAAAATGTATTGCTTAACATAGTTGCAAAAAACTTCAATAAAGCTGTGTAATCGCATAAAAAAACTCGTCGAATCTTAGTTTTTCCAAGCTTAATATTAAGTATTGTGGCTAAAAACATGACAAACCAAACCCCTTCTATCGATTGATATCACATAATACAAGAACTTTACCAAACAGCCATTGATTGTGTTTATATGTCCTCCACCAAACATTCCCAACTCCCACCAGTAGTGCATACATTCATAAACATAATTAACGTCATGTTTGCACATAAATTAGAACTCCTGGGCATGTAAACAAGGTCCTATCGCCAAACACCGATGGCTAAACATATGCACTTTTGCCAAAACTGGAGGCGGCGGAGTTGCGGCGTGACGTAAAATAAATTACTAACGTATCCCGAACTCGATATTCTCAGGTCGGTTGCATTCCGCAGTAGCCAACAATCGATTGACCTCGAATCTCTTTCCGGTCCCACAATATGGAGAACACAATGGACGGGCCAATTGTCATCGGAGAGGTAATTGCTAATCTGTGTCAGTTTCGGGAAGCCGGGGAATGAGTCAGGGGATACCGCATCCAATATGTAACCAATTTCTGCAATCCGATCTTAGCTAGGTCTATCGAGGATGAGGACAAGTGTTTCTGTGCGAGGGATTCCGGACGATTGTAAGGAATAGGAACTTCGCCTACAAGTACTAGTTCTACCGGGTATGTAATCATATACGTTCAATAGCACCGAAGTCATTCTGGGTACATTTGGAGAGATTCATGCCATCGGGCATGATTATGAGGATGTCAGAAACTCTATCACTTTTTGTAACTAAGAACAAAATCGGAAAATTTATGTCAATTTATTCAAAGCACCATTGAATTAAAACACGGGTCACTCGCTAACATTGCAAAAAATATTTATTTTATATTTGATGATATTGCAGTAAAATCTCAACATTTTTTTTAATCAAATAACTGGTAGTCACTTCGAAATATGCCCAATTTATTTAAAAGTTGTCATATTCTATGTGAACTACTTCTTCATGGCTTTCGATACTCATCTTCGAACACCAATTCTCTTGCGAGTCTCCCGAATGTAGAAAGCAATCAGTATCCATGAATACTATTCTCACAAGCTTGTAGTTTTCGCTCACATATTACAAACGTAAATTAAGGGAAACGTTTCGTCTTCCAGCTCAAAAATGCGTCAGATGATAGTGAAATACTGTCTTCGCGGTGCATGAAGATCTTTTTCTTCGTCAAGTGGGCTCTTCAAGCAGGGAAAACCTAGTGCAGCTGCTTACGAATCCGCATTTGCATCTCCGATCTGAAGTGTTCCGATGCAACGTTACCATTGGTGTGTGTTTATTTTTTCTTTTATTTCCTTCAGATCTTTTTTCTTGTGGACTCGTTTTGCTTTCCACTCGTGAGACAAAAGAAGAACATTGGAGAAAATAAAAGCTCCCAACTAACACGGACGAAACCAGAGGTCATTGAACGAGATTTTGCCAACTGTTACTTGCCACCATTCCTTAAGCTTTCGCAACTACTTTCAGAATAAATTTTCATTAGACGACCCTCTTCAAGAAGGGTTGGATTTGTTTTACTCGACGACTTTTCTCCGTTCTCTGCTCGATTGTGTCCCAAGGGCAATATACTTCTCCCAACACCATACTATACTGCCGTTGCTTTCGTTCTCTAGAATGTGGAACCCGATGAAGTAGGACTTTTGTCATTCTGCGCGAATGGTGTGTCACACCCGGCTGGAGATGGTGCGGAGTTTTTTAGATTACGATATTAGATGAAAAGTCTCATGTGTGGTACGAGATAAGTCACGTTTTTCTTCCAGACAACTAGATTGAATGTCACCCTTGATTGTGTGAATTTTGTCCCATACCACTTGAACAAAGTTGTGAAACTTTGTTTAAAGTTTCGCTTAAGTTTTGCTTAAGATTAAAGTTTTGCTTAAGTTTAAAAGGAGGCTTTTACTAAAATTAATGACTATGGAGTGCTCAAAAAACATTGTTGAACCAATTTGAACACAATTTGAATCAAAACCCAACAGCAACTTTCTAGCATTTATTCAACAATCGGCTACAGAAATGCACCGTGCAAGGCTTGTGCAGCCTTGAAGAAAGTGCATCCAACTAACTCTTGCCTCAGAGTGATTTTTAAGCGGAAGGAAATAATGGGAAAAGTTCTGAAGATGCCATTGTGAAAGTCAGTGCAACGACGCAAGAGCCTAAAAATCCCGCCACCGATGGGATCAGATAAACCGAGTTGTAACTAGTTTAAAGTTTTTCAACCATCTTTTCCAGCACGACTTTGGTTTACATGTGACTGTGTTTTCTCGCCTACATAGCTTTACCAAACCCCAACGCAAACACCTTCGACCGCATGTGCTGAAGGTTCGGGTCGAGAAATTTGGGACCTCAGTGTGAAACCCGGTGTGAAACCCGGTCTCATAAGTACACGTTTAGATTTCCCCCTTTTTCTTTCACAAAACAAAAAATTCGTCCTTGCGTCGTGCTGGTGCGACCTTTCACCTAAATTAAAGACCTCCCAGCAGAAATGGTTTCCATATGGTGCTCGATGTTGGTGTAATGTTCCACATTGCTTCCACAGGTTTGGATAAGGTTTCCTGGATCCGTGCATCAACTACGCTGGAGTGGTTGAGGTCCATGCCTTTGCTCGGGTTACCAAGTGGCTGGTTGAAAATTTACCTAAGGTGAGAAGCGGTCCATCTTATAGTCGGGATTGTACTTCACCCACCGTAGCTGTGGTACGGGTTTTCCAAGCGATGTTTCGTGTGGCGCTTCTGCTACGTTGTGACCTCGGCAGTGATTTCTTTTCTCTTTTCGCCATAGGCTGTTTAAACACCTGGGCGATAGGTTGGGACATGGGCGTTAAACTTTCCCTTGTCCGTTCTGTTGCAAGGGCTTAACAAATGCGAAACGAAACTCTGAATTCCAGTCTCGTAGCGCCTTTCGAATCGTCAGCAATGTTCTCGCCGGCAGCTGTGGTTAATGGGAAATGTCACGTCCCACGGCTAGTAATTAGCGAAACGACGCACGAAAGCAGTAACGTGATTCCAGGCCTTGCTCGGGTGACCGAAGAGTTTCCAGATGCCATGGATGTTGTGTTTCAGGAATCCTGTACGTATTTATAAGATTCTGTTTAGAAATTTTATACTGTGCAAGTTTCGTTTAATTTTAAGATTGGTTTCGTTTAAGAAGTTGTGTATTTTATTTGTTTTAAATTAACTTATTTTGTTTTGACCAATAATGCTTAACATGTCTAGGTTCCTGTTAATCTCCGGAACGCTGTTGCAAAGTGTGGACTTCCTTAAGGTATTTAATAAAGCTTCACAAAATGGTTAACTAATCTTCCGATAAGTACCTTGTTTCCAACCTCTTGATCAAATTTCATGACTAAAACCATAGCGGAGTTGTCTTCATGGTATGACATCGTTAACGTCTTCATATAAAACTGAATCCATTGATAAAACGCACACTGAACCGTTTGATCGTTGATTGTATTGATTTGCGGCGTTGCTTACGCAATGCACAGTGAACCGATCAACTCACCCCATCGCAACCAGAAGTGTGAATGCAGGCTATCTCGTTCCTTAAAGAAAGCGGCTTACGCTGTTGGGGATGGACATAGTCGCAATAGAAGTGGGTGCATCTGCTGCTTCACGCGTAGTCTAAACCATAGTCAACAATCTGACCCGAACAGGATGTAATTGAAATAAACCCATCGTCTTAAGAGATTAACGTCGTAAACAGTTGCTTGCAGAAACCTGCCTGCCACCCTAGGAGGCTTTCTGTCGTTCCTCGGTCTCCTAGAGCCTTGCTGCATGGCTCGTCCACATCAGCCGTATCGAATGGATGAAGTTCTGATAGCTACTGAATAAATAATTCCACTGAGGCACCATGGGGGGAGTGCGAAATAGTACGCCATCTGGTTCGGGCAATCGTACACTGAACTAAGATACTTGCATCTTGCAACGGACTATCGCTTCTTCATATTAGGCTAATTTCTTTCCTGGCTGCTAAAGGCGAATGGAACTGAGTTCGCATGGATGCACACTGCTGAACTGGTGCTCATAAAGTAGCGATTCTGATGTTCCTTGCAAAACCGTTGCCGAGGGTTTCCCTTCCTTGCGAATACACATACACCCCCTTTTCTGGTTGGATATAATTATTGGAGCGTACAGACATAATTCTTGGCGCTTGATCTTACGCACTCATAAATTATAATTTATTTGAGCCCGCTTGTCCGTGTCCTTTTGACCTACGTTGTCTATTCCGCAAGCTACCGAAATAAGATCGCATTCCGCTTGTAGCATGGCAACGAGATTGTTACCTGTTTAATATCCAGTTTGTGATGGGTAGTATCTTGAATTTGTTGTGATACTTACAAACTTGAATTTCGAAACTTTCAATTACTTGGTTAACAGGATTGTTTTCAAAGTCACATTTTGATTCAAGAACAACTCAATTCACAGATCATTTTCAGCATCTTGTGGTCAGATAAGTACTAGAACCACTTACATTAAACGCCTCCAGCATGAGAAAATAGTTCTTTTCTCGCCTAAACCACCGTTAAAAACATGATTTAACCTCCGCAAGACTCCACAACGACACAAAGGTTGTACGGTTTCCACAGTCCACCAAGTCCACCAATGTCCTAATGGGGATAATAATCTCTAACGATCTACAATTTCGTACGACTTTCGGTGCCAAAGCATGGCCGTAATTACCAACCCTTCGGTGGAAGCGGTTGGCAGATAGGAAAGTGTTTAATTTCGCACTAAATAGACTCATCCACAGGAAAGTGAAGAGTGTTTCCCGTTGGCGCTCTTTAGTTGAACCAAGTTTGGGAAGAATGGTGCTACTTTTTGCGAAGGAAACTTGCGATTTGAAGAGAGTGTGTACTCTGAAACTGGCTGAAAAGAAATGCAGCACTTCTAACTATGAACTTTCCCTGTTAAGTCTTGTTTATTTGCAGTAGAAACAAGTTCTTGAAATACATACTTTATATGTTAATTTTACTATCCATCATAAATCACACCAGATTGTTCAATCAAGTACTTTTATTTATTTTGAAACAGTTCAGTGCCAAGGAATTGTTCACTTTACTTTGAACAAAATTTTACAAACTCCTACACCACAAATTCTGAGAACGGATACAAAATGCTGATTTCATAAAGAAGTTTTCATTCCCACCTGTTCGTGTCAGTTGACTCAGGAAAAGTATTCGGGACGAGCAGCTGGTAGGGACGAAACCTCATTGTAATTTAATTTAAACAAAATCCTTCCTCGCCAGAAAGACAGCAAGCAGCATTGCTATGAGAAATTAAGTTTCTTGACGCATAAAAAGGTAACCAAGTTGACACTGTCACCAGTTTGTGCAACGAATCCTTTTTAACGGCCAACCGGTTTGGAGATAAGAAAGTTTTGCTTGTTCCCGACACGTTTGTGTCTATTTATGACAGCTGAAACAGAACGCAACACACTGTCCTGTTACTGTTCAATTACTTATTCCAATTCTCGAGCTCTTTGTAGAATTCATGTCACAAATTAAAATTACTTTACATATCGTTGCTGAGCGTTGGTGGAGGAAACCAAGGCAAAGTAATGCCTCAACCTTACCGCATCAAACGCTGTACCTAATGCTTAGTCTACACGAAGCGCAAAGCAACCTTTGCAAACGGTAAAATGCTGTGAGTTAGCGGTAAAATGCTGTCAGATGGGCAGTCAACTGTCAAAGTAAGCGAAAATCTGTTTTTCGGTCGGCGAGTGAAAAATAGATTTGCGCGCCTGAAGAAGAGTACCGGTGGATGGAAAATAGTTGTTTGTGATGATGTACAGTGGTTGTTGATAAGATTTCGGTGTACACAATACCTCTGTGCTGTTTTTTTACAATTAAAAAATCAAATCAACATTGAATGCGCTTACATCTGCATCGGCTCACGAATAGGAACGTCTACACGAAGCGAAAAAAAGTGACAGAAAAAATTATATTTTCGCCTGTGTTTTCAGAGTTTTGCGCCTCGTGTAAACTAAGCATAAGATTTATACGAGAATATTTATAACTCCCGTGCTCAGGTTCTGAAACCGTGCAAGAGCATTGTGTGAGGAAATTATTTATTGGATTTGTTGCTCCTTCCGCCCCATGAAGATGATGCTGGTGATCATGACCAGGATGAATCTTCTTCACCCGAGCCATGGTTAAGGCTTTTGTAACGTAGACCGAAAACGGAAGCAATTAATCCTATGCTCAAGGATTGCACATTGCCCGTCTTCCGTGCTCAGCCCTCTGCAGCAGTACCGTTTTGTTTCCTGTTCTGATTTTTCCAGCTATGAGACCATTCTTCCGGATTGGTTCCGGGAGAAGTTTCAATGGACAAACTGTGGAAGAAACAATTTCGCTGCCAGATGGAGTCAAAAGTGGTCCGCCCAAGCGGATGGTGTAGCAGCTACATCCGATACAGTACACCCACTTAATAGGACTTTCTACGTAAACGTTGATTAGATGGAACATTTGATGGAACCATAATTCAAACTGATTAATGCGTAAACTTATTGCAAACCAAAACATTCTCCACCACACGAAACGATCAAAAAGGCAATTGGTGAGTCGATAGATTTGAATTGAAACGTTCTGCTAGCAAGCGCAGAAGGCAGCTAATGAAAACAAAACCTGACGCGAAACCATTGACGTAATGCGATACGATATTTTTTCAATTTCAACCATAAAAGTGATTTAAGAAAGTGGAAATCTATTATGTGTTATTTATTATGCGAGGCAGAAACGGCCTGGAACAGTAGCATTGTTTAATTATTATGAACATAAATTTGACAAAGTTACAGAACGACTCATGATCTAAACATCCTGTACATGTATGCTTTTGATTTCAATGTTAATGAGCGAACTCCAGTAGATTTTACATTTGCTCCACAGCTTCAAGTGCGTCGTGCAGCAAAAATCAAATCAAACGACCTAAAACACCCTTGTTTCAATTATGATGAGTCCACTTACAATGCTGCTGCCCTCTACCGAGGCCCGGTATTTTGTCTCAGCGTCAAGGTTCATGCTGGTGACATAAAATAAAATGTCCGTTTGTGCCCGCACCGGCCGGAAAGGTTTTGTAGTACCCGTTTTTAATTATCAATTTATTCATACGAATGTTTCCTGCTGGTCAAGTCCGGTCCGGTTTATCCGGGTTGTCATTTCTTCTGAAATGCATCGTCCCTGTTTTTTTTTGCAGACCCTTTTTTTGCCAGCCCCTCTTCGGAATGCTTTGGCTTTAAATTCCTTTCCAGAAGTATCCATGCAAGTGGTCGCCAGGAGCACCGTCAAGCCAACCGTACAGATGTACTCGAGGTTCGGGAACAGGATGAGCAGGCCAAAGACCGGACCCGTTTCATCCACCGTTCCGGAACCGGCTTTTGCCGAACCGAAAAAGGAACGGGAGCCCGTGGCCGTGATGACGGCGGGACTGAAGGCCTTGGTTTGTGGTCTAGTCCGATCTAATTGCATACCACCGTGTGCCCGGGAAAAGGTGCAAAGGCACACCCAGGGCAGGCGAAACTTTTTGCTACACACACCCTTCGAATACGAGCACCCTTACTATCCCTTCTCCATGCCGCATCTTCCTGGCCATGACGAGCCTTAGCTACTTCATTTCAATTGCAATACCGAAGCGAATAATGTTGCTATGAATTATCGGTCTTATTCATCTCGTTGGCCTGCCAGATACTTAATGCGGCGCTCGTTAGGATGTATCTCTACCTCAGGTCGAAAGGATTTTTCTTGCACCGATGGCCATTTTCGTTATGCTTCTCTTTGCTTCACTCGTAAATGACCGGCAGCAACGGCCGGCTCAATATTCAAATACTGACTCATCCGACGAATCCGGGAGATGGCTTACATTCGAAGCAATTTCGCATTCGGCCAACGTATCTCTCCAATAAATGCCTCAACCAGGAGCAGAGGCGACTGTGCTGGATCGGTTCGGACCTGAATGGAGGAAATGTTTTCCATCTAGGACAGAATGTTTCTTTTTAGTGCTCATTTGCATTTCAAGTGCCTTGCATTCTAGTCTTATTTAATTTCAAGCGTAATTGCCATATTGAAAGCATTCAAATCGGTATGGAATGAGTTCTTACAAGTACTAACATTCTTTTCAATCAAGAATGACTGACCTACAGTTTCATGTTAGTTTTATTGCAGGTGGTTGAAAATGAATATTTATTTTTGACAAAGTATTTATCTTTCAAATCAGTCTTTAGCATCACGGTGGTAAAAATGCAAGTCTTGTAAGTAACACATGGAAGAAAAAAGAAAATATTTGAATTATGTTATGAAAATTTATGTTTCCTTATCGAAATCTAAGCTTTCATGATCGAACGCTATGCTGAGGTAGATTGTGTTTGGCCTGTTTGTCTTACGACTTACATAGAGAACGTAAGCTCGTAAGTACTAGGCAAGAGTATAGTCAGTGTACCGTAATAATATGAACGTTTCACTTTCTGATAGAGCGATATTTTGTGAATTTAAACCTAAACTACACATATTTTATATCGTGGTTTGATAATTTTTGTTGAGTTTTAAGAATCTGTAAAGCTTACTAAGTATTGCGATAGTAATACAAGACTTTCTAAAAGCTGTTCAAAATTTGAATGCTACATCTGGGATACACGAAAAAAACTCACCCCATTCACCTTTTTGTTTGCTCGCAGTTGGTTTTCTAATCCATTTACTAAATCCTTCGATTTCTGAATTTGATGCCGAGCATAGTGGTGCCGAGCGCGGTGGAAACTATTTTGCTTACTTTGTCCTTTGTTTTGCGTCTCTCTAACATGACCCTTCGAGCGCCAATAAAGTGAACATGTGCTTTTCCACTTCTCATACACGGGTCGCGGCGACAGAGAAAGGAAAAAGAAATTTCATTGGCAAAACACACATGTAGATAGAAACGCTCCATAAAGTCAATTCCAGGCGAGCATCGCAGCACGATTTGCACGAGGTGTGAAACAAGTAATACGTGGTGTAAATAATCTGACAGCTGGCATTGAGCAAACACTTGCGGTTTGGTGGGGGTGAACAGAAAATAGATTTTCCGGATATCCCGCTCCTCAATACATTTTGCATTTTTTAGTCCAACCACCGGAAAGCCCTTGGCAAAATGTGCAATTTGATCGATGTTCGAATATCGAGCTGTGATATTTGCCCCCGGGACACGTACATTGGAGTGAAAGGTTGAAATTTATCGTCACAAAATAAATTCCTTGTGGTTTTCATACATTGTTTTAAGAGGTATTATTTTTTATATTTAGGAAGAATATTCATTATCTGGTTCTACTCAATCACATATACTCGTCGTGGTTATTTTATTCACATTATTAATTCAATTAATTTTCCTTTTGCACATTTGTTTCAATTATTTCCTTCCATTTTTCAACCATCAATGTAAGTATTATTTTCTCACCAAACCCAAAAAAAATACTTATAACAAATCGTTCCCACACTGGAGCATATCCATTAACTAATGTGAGTTTATCACAATCGAAGAAGTATGCATTGTTGAGAAAACCTCAACAACAAATGATTTCACCCATTCGATCTCTTTCCTCTCCAAAACACCCCAAAAAATGTTACCTTCAATCCCGTCTTAGTTGCTTCTTTCCTTCGAAGCATTCGATGATCGATGGTTTTCAATTTGATTCTTTTTAATGTGTAAAACACTCGCTTGGTCCATCATGATTGATGAACGAAGTGGGGCGCGGGTGCCACTTCGTTTGATGAGGGTTTAAAGCAAACTAAACCTCTTAACTTCTATACCAATCGCATGCGCATTACCAGATCGGAGCAAAGTGTGTTGGAAGTAAGTTTAAGAAAGTGCCGATGAATGTTTTTGGCAAGATAAATCAAAAGATACCGGAAGGAAGCAAATCTAATCAGTACTAAAAGATGTACAAAATGAGCGTTCATCGAATGCGTTCAAATGGAAAAATGGATTCAAAACTGTCCATGACCTACTCTTTATTGAATGCTTCTAAATGCTTAAAATAAAAAATCAGCTTCAAGAACGCAAATCCTGCCAAACAATTAGACATCGGATCGATAAGACGGTAGAACGTCGCGGACATTCTTTGATACCTGCCGAAAAGTGAACCACTGAAACGCATCGGCATAAATCCCTAGGTAAATCGGCGCAGTCATTGCAGCCATATCGCTTTCAGTAGTGTCCGCCTGGATTCGCGCCATACCGTGCCCCAATAAGGAAGGTCTAATAGGGACAGCCTCGTGCGAGCTATTTCGCCCATATTTGCATACGAATCTCGCGGCGCCATAAATCGTTCATTTCCATTTATGCAAATTTAAACGATCGAAAAATGCCATGTGCCTGTGCATCGCGGGCAGGAATATCGCATTATTGCGCCCGGTGGGACGATCGCATAGGTTGGTGAGCAAACAATGTTATGCTTAGTCTGGGCGATCGATAAACATTCAATGAATTCTGAAAAGGGTTTGCATTAGAGGAGGTAGAATTATAAATAGGTCCTTCCATTCTTCCGATGCACTCGCTTGTGGGATGAATATGGTCGCGGGGACCCGAAGCTAAAAGATTATTAGAATCAAATCAATTATAATGTCGATTGTCCTGATTCTATAAATGGTGGAAATTTCCGATCGCTAAGGGGGTGCTTATGATGTAATCCAGAAAAGAAGTGGGAGGATATGGATAGTTTTGGATATGTAGCCAATTCATATAGTTACAAATTGGTTTATGCACTTTTTAATTTGCATTGAAATCAACAACATACCCTTTATTTACTGTTGATTAACACATACGTACACAATTTATATTGAATTGATTTATTATTATATGATATATTTTCTTAGGGGTCCGCGACAGCCGAGCGGTAGCGCCGGTTATAAAATCGTCTCATGAGCGCCGGGGCTCACCACCTCGACGGCGTGGGTTCGAATCCCAACCGAGTCCGGACCCTCCCCTGTACGAGAGGACTGACTATCCACGTACTACAACAGGTAAACAAGACTCGTAAGCCCTTAACGGGCAGGCATGACCAAGAGGTCGTTACGCCAAGAAGAAGAAGTTATTTTCTTAAAGTAGTTTTAAAAAAACAATCAAATTGAAATAATACCCAGTGAAATTTACATGAAAAGGTATTATGTGCCAGACGTCCTCATTGAAAATTGATAATGAGCTACTACCGATATAGAAGGGAATTTTTTTGACTCATTGTAATCTATTCACATATTTTCCCATGCACAATCACACCCTTTCTTGAGAAAAACTAATACACTATCCCCAATTAAATAATTAATAGGTCAGTCACGTTTGATCTGATTGAATGGCATAATATCTTTACCTATGCTTCATCACAAAATAGATGAATCTTTACCATGCAAATGGTCTTCTAGACGGTACTTTCAATTTACAATCTGATATGGTTCGATTATCAAGCTGTACAAATATGTTATGATGCACGATGAATCTAGGTACTGTAGTACAAATCCATTTTAAATCTACACGTGATCGAACTCTACTCTATGTTTCATGTTATTGGTAATGCATTTGTGCTTGCCAGAAGTAGATTTTAGCACATTTTTTCATTAGAATGTAATGTGTTTGCTTCTGTTTTTTATTTGAGCGGTAATCACGGAGCGCAGGTCAGACAGGGTAATTAAAATAATTAATCCTTTAAACATGTCTTTTTTTTGTCCACCACCATAAAAAAGAAAAAAGAAAGAATTTCTTATCATTCTAGCCGCTTCTCCAGAACGTGCCAAGAACCTTTAATTTCGCTTCGTTTGTAAAATTACAACTTTTAGTTTTTACCTTGAAAAGCCCCTTCTTTAAGATATCCGTTGAACGGAACCAGGGAATTAAAATGACTGATTGATATTAGTTAATTACGCCATTTAGTTTGTTTGTTTAACCGTGCATAAAATGTGCCATTTTATATTAAATGAAATTGAAAAGATGTTTAAGGTAGTTTAGAAGAGAAACATAATTCACAAATAAATTCACTCACTTAATGTAACTTGACTGAAAATGGGACATATTAAACGACATATTTGAAGAGCAACCGCCAATGCAAAAAGAAACGAATCAATCTTCAAGAAAACGATCCGTTTTTGTCGCGCATCTTTACCGTTTCAAAGCAGGCGTTACTCAACATCGACCCCGCCGAAAAGTGTGTGGCAGATTAATTTAAATCCTTTATTTTCAGCAGCCGGTATGCCTTCACATTTTCTGAAAACGTGCCGCGCTTTGTTCGACATGGGAAACCGGGACGTGCTTTATTAGACAAAAAAGAAGAAGCCAACAAAAAATAACCTGATAAGGGTTAGCTCTGCAAAATAATGTGAAAACGTGCTACCATCTTAGGAGCATTTTTCTTCGCCTCCATTGGGACCCAATCCATCTACAGCGATGCCATTTCGGTAACGCAACGTCAATATATGGGAGGGAGGGAGCAACCTAGGGGTGGACCATAAACAAAGCCGTACGGCGGTTTATTTTTCTTGAATTGTCTGCGCCACAATTCGTGAAGACTACCTTTACCTTCTCATTTTTTAGGTTGGCCAATAAAATAGGCAATCTAAACGTTTTGTTAAAATTATAGAACAGACAATTGTCTTCAATATTGCTTTACCGTTTTCTTAAATGTTATTATCACTGTAAATAACAGTATCGTAGACAGAAAAAGCAGCTCACTTGACTTCTTGAATAACTTGAGTTACTCTTGGAAGGTCGCCTATGAACAACCTGTGTACAGGTTTAGTAGCCTCCACAATGAACCGATCCATTCAAAGCAAGTGTGGACCAGGGTTTATGTTGGGAACTCAGCCTTTTTTGCTGCCCTCTCAGCTGCGATATTCCTCCCCAGCTGAAGCCGAAACCTCGACGACCGCATGCGCCGTCGCATGTGACCGATATTTTGACGGCTCGCTACGCCAGAACTTCAAACCATCTTGGCACGGGCGGCCGTCGGCCATTGCCACCGAAACGCAGCCGTCAGTCTTCGGGCGTTCGTGCTTCCTGCATGAGTCTGGTTCCGTGAGTGTGCCGTCGTTCCGGGGTGGCTCGCCAACATCCGTGTGGCCCAAAGAGGCAGAGAGGCGTCGCGCGGAACGCTAGCGGTGGTGAGTGGTGATAGGCCCTGCCCAAGAGGTGGTGGAGAGGTGGATTGAAGGGCCAGGTGCATTTGGTTGTGTTTTAAGCAGGCTCGAGTATGTCCTGTACGCTAAAAGGTGCAGGCCCTGGTTTACATTGGTATGCGCATTATGAATGGATGGAATATCGGTGCGTATGGAAAAAAATCATAACAAGTGTGTGAAAATCCCGGAAAATGCGGACCATCTTTTGATAGTCCGAGAATGGTTGTTCGCAACTGCAAGTAAAAGCTCCAAAAGTTCAACAACGAGATGTAAAGTGACAGCGTGTTCCAAGGAGTCTTGTAACACTTACCGGGTGGCAGTGTATAGTGTGTCTAGGTGTGTGTATGTTTGGTGCATTTGTAACACAAACCTTTGAAAGGTTTTGCATGTGTTGAGTGAAAACAAAACCGAAACTAAATTGACAAAGAAAACACGTCCCTCCTTGCATCGAAGCAACGCAAAGAAGACTCTTACGCTGGATCGATTTGTGCCCGGACGTTCTACTGCATAAACCTACACACATGTACCGTTTGGAAAAGCAGATGGAAGACTTGTGAAAACATTATCAATTCTTCTGAAAACGGGAAACAAGAAAGCATGATGTGGTGAGGTTTGTAATTTCGACAACGGAAAATCCTTTTCGGTAGTGGAACTGTTGTAGTGAAAAACAGTTGTGACTGTGTGAGTGAACATAGTGAAACAAATGTGGCCCAGAATTCTTTATGCTCCAACCCTGGGGATGGCCGAGAAGAGCGGCAGAGAGAGAAAGAGAGAGAAAGTCAACGGAAAAGCCATCCGTTGGATGTGTTTGTGAGAGAGGACTTTCTCATTTCAGTTGGTGCTGAAAGCCTCGATTCCTCTTTTCTCCGGCGAGTGCAATTTTGTTTTCTTTCTCATCCACTGCTCTCCGGTTTTCCCTGGTGATGATGAAACACCCGTAAGCGGAGGACACCCATGGAAAAGTTTTGCCAGCTGCTGAAAATTGGATGTGACATTTCACCGATAGCCAGTTATCGTCCGCGGAGCGTAACCAGGCATAAATCTTTTTTTGCTTGTTCCGTAGATCATTTTTCTAATCCCAACGTATCGTAACCGGTTCGCATCCGTGTATGTATTTGTTTGCGCTTTTACATGTTAGTATGCGAGGATGTAGTAAGTGTGCTGCCTCATGTATGGGGAACTATTCAAGTGAAATTTAAAATCATCACTAACTAAGAAAGGCAGAAGTTATCTTTATTTCAGTACATCAAACTACATAATAAATTGTGTAGTTCGCTCTCTAATTGTTGCCAGAGGTTACGTTGAGAGTTGTTATATTTTCACGTTGCTCGTGGTGCTCCCCGATGCATCGGTTCAATTTTCTTTAAGAAAAATAACTATAAAAATAAGTGGTAAAGTTATTTGCAAACTCAAAACTCTTGTTTCATACTTGATAAAGTGCAATGCACACCCCATAATTTCAAACTAAATATACACCAAACTCTCTTCACCATAGGTGTAACGATAAATCAATAATCTAGTGCATTTATTGAATGTTTATTGTCTGGAGAAACGTCACAACGGTGAAACGGTGTTATTGGACAAAAGATACTAAGCTCATTTGTGTGAGAGTATTTTGCTGCCAGAAATGTAGATTATTTTCCGATTGGAAAAACCCTTGCATTATATCGGTGTGATGGACCGTCGTTGCACTTTTGGGTGGATTGAAAGGTGTGTTTACTATTTCCCTTTCGATTTAAAGGGTTGTTTCATCTCTCCGATGACTTATTAGCGATCAGCGAGGGAATATGTAAGTGGAAAGTGCTACGTTGAAAATATGATATGATAACAACAAAAAGCATGTGAATGGATTACTCGTTTCAAGCCGTCATAAAGTTTACTACAACACATAAATTTAAGGTAAGCATATAAGCTCAACTTTAAGGTTTCTCATATTTTTTTTTCATTATCAAACAGTTCTTTATCAATACGCCTTGATGACCAATATTACATGAAATCAGGGTTCACACTTGTGTTGCAGCCATCATTATCAGCTACTTAAATATTGTATCTAGTTTCACTTTTTGGAACCATCCATGTTACATTTCCATAAACCCTCGGTAGCAGCTACTCCAGCAAACACCAGCACGTTCCTCTTATGTGCTCGAAACGATGTTTGCCTTGGCGATAAGCTAAAACCCCCGTGCCCGCTAGTGATGCAACTGCTTAGCTCTGGCGGTTTTATGGCGCCGTGCATTTGCTTACTCACGCGAAACAGCGTGGCTCACTGGGGAAAAAGGGCATGCATGCATGCATCAATATGTATCCCGCCGATCGAAAGCAAAGACGGGAAGAACAGCCTGGCTCTGGGGTGCGAGGTTTCCCCGGTAGATTTATTGCATGCTTAACCGTCACCTAGCGTGCGCCGGTCGCAAGGAAGCGTGTTGTTAGTGGGCGGCAAGACCACTAATACGAAACCCAAACAACTTTGTCCTTTGTCCTTTGGCCGTGACGGTTTGGCGGATTTTATCGCAATAGGAAACCGATAACGCTGTTATGCTGCAACCATTTGTCCACCGGTTGGGGAGGGTTCTAAATTTCCGCAGCGCGTTCTGATTTGGAGAGAGGGAAAACCAACACCTGCTGCTGGGGTATCGTATAAGAAAAATGAAACCACAACACGGAATTTATACAGATGGGTTTGATTTGAATCGGTCCGGGAAATTGTTGCGAACCTTTGTTGTTCTGATGTTTAAGCTTGTTTGTATTCAAGCGCTTGTTTGTAAGTTTTACGCATAATAATATTCAAATGCTATGCAAAGTGCTGATTTTCTAAGGATTTATTTCCAACCGTTAAGCATCTTATAATAAAAAATATATTTTTCTTGCATAAACACCGCTTCTTTAGAGTTTTCTTATTTCCGGAACTTAAAAGCGGCTGTGAACCTTACCGAAAGCATTATTCCTCATTTGAAGGTGGTCTGTCTAAACGAACCAGACTCCCCTAGTAATGGAATCTGAGCCTACAGCGAACTACGTACAGAAGCATTACCATAATGTATTACAAATATTTACCAACTTCTTGCTTTCCCCCGGCAATGGCTATTTAAGTGCCCCAAAGTCGAAGCATGAACATACATTTTCAAAGCCTCCTTGAAAGAGTGAGAAAAAGAGAAGGATGAAAGTCATGTCCGGTCACCAAAACCAAAGCGTCGTATGCTCCGTACCGTCATGGGAACATTTTATGGTAGGGAAAACGCAGACTTTGTGCGGATGTGTATATTTGTCGTGTACTTATAGCCTGCACTTTCCGTTAAAGCTTTTCGCGAGTTTTGTTTAATACACCTATGTTTTGATTTCGTAAGACTTTTCTTCATACCATCATCCTGTCCTAAAGTGTTTATATGTGTGGGTGTATCTGCATTGGACGCTAACAGCTTTTCGGTGCGGAATAAACGATAGATGCTGCGTTTCGAATTAATGATTCAGCAAACCGCACCGCTAATTATGATGTCCTCAGGGAAAACGATGCCTGCGAAAAAGAAATACCACCGAACCCAACCAACCAGCCCGAATCGTCAAACACCAGGCATAGGACTCGCGGTTATATTTGTTTGCGAGTGTTGACTGACGGTAGCACTGTAAGAAAATTCCTTGCCCTGTGCAATAACCAGGAGTCGTTATAAAATTGTGTTTATTTTACGTTTGATTACATTTGAAGTACGCCGTTTTACGCAAACTGATATTGAGATGATTTATTTGAAAAAACTTGAATGCTAAAAGCTTGGAAAAATGCTTTGGACTTGCAATAAGTGAGTAAATTCAGCATTTATTGCTATCCTGCTTCCTTCGGTTATTTCCAAACGGTACTTCCAATGTACGATTTAACGTACATAATTCAACAAATAGCCATCATTAAAATAAGTGAAAAAAGTGGGCCGGTTAGAAAATCGGCCCATGAGCGCCGGGGCTCACCACCTTGACGGCGTGGGTTCGAATCCCAACCGAGACCGGACCCTCCCTTGTACGAGAGGGCTGACTATCCACGTACAACAGGGAAACAAGTCTCATAAGCCCTTAACGGGCAGGCATGACCAAGAGGTCGTTACGCCAAAAAGAAGAAAATAAGTGATTTTAACGAAACACGGTTTGTCATTTCCGAACCAACTCATTTCATTTATAATGACACGCTCAGTATCGGTAATGTCATGCTGAAGTTCCAACGGTCGCAGGAAGACAGTATCGACCTCAATTACATAACTCTGATGTAGGTTGTGTTTCACGGAAATGGTTAATGGGTCTCGAGTAACAATTACCCAATTTTATTGCCCATGGCATGTGGAACGATTTCGGTTGCATGTCGATGACATCGATTTTTGCAGGCAAAAAGAATCGTTTGTGGTAAGGGAAGTTGATGGATTGTTCGTAATCATAGTTCTAAGATGCATGGTGTAAAGTAGCCCTGTCGGTTGCAAACATGTTCAGCACATTTGAGCATTAATTGCAACATGTTTACCTATCAATTAACGAGCAGAATTTGCAAGTATACGAATTTCAATGCATTCGTTCTTTGTCTGAAGTGTTGTGAGCACGATGAAAGGATAAGTGAGAATAAAAGGAACTTTTGTTTTGCCACAATACTATTTTAACTGTATTTGCAATTTATTTTTCTTAATATGTTTTTCATGGTTCAATAAGTGTTTACATATTCGCTGGTCTTTAACTAATGGTTACGATTTTTAAATGTACAGTAAAATCTTGTCTACTTCAATATTTAAGACATCTTTTCTACCAGACCGGGTTTTGCAGAACCGAGGTACGCGTGTACAACATTTTTTCTATTAAATCACTTATGAGTAAATCGAAAACGAATTTCCTCTTTTAGATTCAAATCGACCAACTCATAAGGTAACTTTCAATCTTTCTTTCCCATCGCTAGCGGTAAAAGAAAAACAGAGATTCTGATACTACCCGGTCCCAACGGTCCATAATTGGGCTCCAAGTGCTCGGTACTACGACTAATCCGTTTTTTGTGCACCGCATCGGAATTGAGTGTCAAGCCAGCCCACATCGCGTTCCAATTTTTTTCTCCGATCGCGCTCTTATCTATTGCGAGTTCGGGTCCAATGTCCAGCTGGCAGCTTAGCAGCAAAAACGTCCCGCAAGAATGATGCAGTCCTGATGGATGTTTGTGAATCCCTTCGTCCGTGTGCGTTTCACACTTTGGCAAGCGGATTTTTCAAACCAAAGCTCGAATTTCGATGTGAATGCTACGACTCGTTCCATGTATGTGTGTTTGTGGGTGTGTGTACGTGGGGCTGCTAAAGCTCGCTAATGGATCTGGACGTCCGAATGTAGAACGTACGGACTACTGGGATCAAGAGGTTTCCAATTTCAGCGTTGTTCTCCATCAACCTTATCGATTCCCTGACACACCTACGGTTGAACACACGGTTGGTTGATGGCGAACAATTAAAACAACAGGAGAAGCGATTTGACGTGCGATTTAATCATGGCAATACAATCAGCTGCACTACTGCGAAGCACACTCTTTTGATATGATTAATTGATGTTTTTACACTCCTCCTCTAGCCAAAAAGTTCTCCCATGTTTCTGGTATAAGCAGTGCTAATAGCACTGTTTTTCATACGTAATAGCAACAGTTTCGTGCATGACTTGATAAACATTTCCACCTTATATCGCTACCAATGTACTCGTATTTTCCATTTAACTTTCATCGACCATTTATTTCCAACAGTAGAAAAGTGACACTTGACTTTTTTTAACAAACACACCGAAATCCGGCTTAAGCCTCGCCCGCAACCTTACCATTGCGCAGCCAAGATCCGAACTGGCGTGGAATAATATCGAGCACCTCCTCCCGGGCGGATGTCCGAAGTCTTTCGACCCCTCCCACAATTCGCGGAATCCCGAATGAGGTTGAAAGGATAAATGAAGAATGAAGATATGAAGTTACCGTAGGTTGACACCTGGCTGAAGAAGTTGAGGCCAAGAGCGGGTCTTAGCATGAAATGTTTATCCCATTATTTCCGGGAAGCTGCCTCCACCAAGTGCTCATTATGTTTCATTTGCTACGGTGACGAATCGTCACCCGCCGGTTTTGATTACGGATGCGGATGAATGGGACGAATAGGTTGGAATAGACACCAGAACGGCGTGGTACACTCCAGTCACGCTCTGGCAGCGATATGAGACGTATCTTAACGGTAACGTCCTCTTAGAGGTTTCGTCGAGAGTCCTCATTACGTAAGCAGACCAGATCTTTTCGCCTTGCGTTTGTGGAAGGATGGAGAAATCTGGGTTGAAATGAGCCGTCAGTCTAGGCTCATCAGAGATGAGATAGTAAAATTATGAAGTATCCAAGCGTAATTTCATTGGATTAGTGTGGTTTTTATCGAGCATTGGTGGAAATGATATAGCAGAGTCATTTGCAGAGAAGGAAACATGAAAAGGTAGAACCATAACCTAATCAGCGTTTAAAATAATTAAACCGATATTTTGATTAGTATTTTAAACAGCTTTAAAATTCACCTCATATCTGACATTTATGTTAGGTTGTTCTTAAAATTCTATAGCTAGCATTTACAAAACTTTCAAACGTTCAGAATCATTCTGCGTTTTGGTCTTACGAGTTTTTGTCGTTTAAACTTTAGAAAAATGTATTCAACTTTGACATTTTCGTCCAAGCAGCAAGCTATCTCTCAAATAAAGGGATTATTTCCCCCAACCACGGGTATGTGAGTTCAGCATCAAGTGCGCTAAGATGCTTAAGATGTGAATAAAATTTCAACCACATTTTAAACCGACCATATTCTACCAATTTAACGGATGCTTGTACGAGAGCCACATCCAACCAGCTGTCGCTAGCATAACTCGCACACAGCTCCTTCCTGCCAGTGAGGGTATTTTAATAAATTTAGCTTATCTCTCTAAAGCCAGTGATTTATGCAACAAAATACATCATCAAGAGCAAAAAAACCTCGAGTTGAAGCAACCTCTTGCCTGGGATGAGTTTTTATGTTAGCACTTCTGGTTTTCGTTCGTTTTGCTGATGTGGAACGATGTGGCAACATATTTATAGTATAGAATATTATAAACAACAGAGCAGTAAGATGGACTTGAGGAGATCACAGGGACGCATTACATTCGCTGCCATAAGTAAGAAAACAAAAAATAAATACGAAACGGGTGTTAATGTTGCCTAGCTAAAACCGTTGACTGTTAAAGACAGTCTGCACAGGTTTGCGGATCTAAAATCATGTTATCTTAAAATTTTATTCGATGAAATTATCCTCCAAATTTTTATGATAATGTTTTACCCAGAGAAACCAGAACAATCGATTGTGGTGGTATTAGGAGAACAACATTTTAATAAATTCTTGCTGCCACTGTCTTCCTACATTCTCTCAAGTTATTCCGAAAACCCATAAGAAATTCCTCGCCGTTATCCTATCGCGCGTGTTTCGCGTTCGTTATCAGACACACAATAAAATTAACGGTAATGCTAGTGGTTTTCTTGCAAGCTATATTGCCAAGCATAAAGCTTCATTTGCCTGTTTTCGATTGCGAATTAGATATGCAAAATTGAGACAGCATCTCTATGGGTAGAAATTCTTACTTGCTGCTTGAAAGCCACGAAAACGTGCCGTTAGAGAAAAGCTTTATTTGTTTGAATTTTATTGATCTCTTTGAGTTCAGTTTGATAAAGTTAAAATTAGTGACTAGTTTGATTTTACAATTATAGCTAATTCCTATTAATCTAAAGCACACCGCAACACCAAAATAAATATGGAATAAAGAATAGAATATGGCCGAGAAGAATGTGTACATCTATGAAAGCGTCTTATCAGGGGTCAATGAATAGAAGTCCCTTAAATTCAAGTGAAATTTAGAAAATAAAGTAAAGACGTGTACATGGCAATGAATAGCACATGATCCTTATTTGAGCAAAAAACTTTTCGATAAACAAAGCTACATAACTTACAAACTGCCGTTTATCTGTAAAAATACATCACACAGTTTTATTTAGCGAAATTTTCTGCACAAATCGGTTTGAGGTTTATAAAAACGGGCTAAAGTTTTCTATTTCTGTTTCAAAACTTCAATTTCTTTTATTCATATTTGCAACACGCGCCAAGAGATGTAAAAAAGTTGTTCCTAAAAGGACTAAATTAAAAAAAAAACAGATCCGCTTGATGAAATATATTTGTTGTTTTATTTGGCTAAAACTAATTATATATTTTGGAATTATTGTAACGTCCGTGTAGAATTTCTATAATTTCCAGGGAAATGTACGATACAAAACAATTTTTTCATTTCATTACAAACCACCTTACGCTCTAGTTTCAACAAGACAAGCTGTTGGTGTTAAACCTGTATAACACGAGGCACAAAGAATGCAAAACAAATGTGAGGATAATGAACGAATAAACACCAAAACCTCACGTCACTAGAACGTTTGTTGTTTCTAAAATCCCTATGTTTCAGCCAAAAATGCAACCAAAACAAGGTAAACCGAGTGGAGAAAGTGCAGCAATCAAACAATTCTCATGAATATAGTATACCCAGCTTTTCGTGCATTCAAGCTTCAAGTGCTCGCAAGACAGGTTCATCTTCCGTAGAAAGGAATCCGCCTCTAAATGATGAGTCTAACAATTTACAATGCTAGCCAGTGCTCGGACAGTGTTTTGTAAAACTCAACACAACAATCCATTACCGCATAGGGTAACAAACATTGAAAGCACAAACATTTTTTGGGAAAGTTGCTGGAAAACCGAAAATCAAACACAAAAACCCATGCATTTTTGCCTATGTACCGAAGGCCCTCGTGTTTTCTAATTCTATGATGTTTTCAGTTGAAAAAATGTATACCATACATGTTTCTGCAATGGCAAATACTTTAAATCCGCTTTTCGCGAAATGCCAACGGCGCGGTTTCGTTTTTCCCGGCCCGTTTTCCTTGTCCTACTCTTTTTTGTGTGTTGTTGTCATTTGTTGTCTTTCTGTCATTGCAGAATGTATGTAGAATGGTATGTAGAATTCAAAAAGCGTCCCCAAAAGATCCCCGGGCGGTAGGATTAAATGCCCTCGACGAAGGGAAAAGAGTTTTCCGGGTGAGGTTTGCATGTTACAGCACTGACGCGGGATGGCAATGTTACGGGGAAAATGGTGACACCCGGTCTGTGGCGGACATTCACGTGTACGCGGGACCAGCACACTAATCTGGCCCCGGGGAACAATGGATATTTTCCTGTTTGTAAAGTCCCTCGAGGAAAACGGGTACTCGCTCATCCTCGCCGCTTGGTGTCCTCTTTCCTAGATCCCGTGGGTGGAGTATGCAATGGGGAGAAAGGGCGCAAAAAATGTGTCCCAACCCCTCGGGCGTGTCGGAACCTCGTCCTCCCCATTCAAAGCTTGAGATGGGCCAGCAGTACCGCACAACTCACGCGTGACGCCGAAGGAAATTAGTTGACACATCATGTGACGTTGCGCTGGGCATAATCACGTGAACCCTATTATTGCCGTCATTCAATTTTCCCCTGGAAAGCTCTCTTCTTCGCTCGAGAGATCTCCCTCTTCCATCCTAAAGCACAGCACCGGCACCTACCCTTCCCGTTTTCGGTTCTGTTGAAAGAAGCAAACAACAAAAACATAAAAATGGTGCGTGAGGTTTCGAGTTTTATCCCATTCTTTGCGAAGCGTACCTTCTCCAATATTCTATTATTCACATCCTGCCTAATATTTCCAAATCTTTTCTCAACAAGCAGTTTTATGGTTAATCACCTCATCCTCCCTGAAGTGAAAATTTGACCCTAGCCAGAACAGGACAAAAACCCACATCAACACACCCAAAAAAATTAAAGCTTTCTCTTCACCTCGGAAAAGCCACTCCAAACCCGGTCCCCTTCAAAACCCGCAGTTCACCACTTCTCATTGTTATCTACGTTTATTCTTTTTCTCATCTCGCCTCAAATCGCTCCACTCACTTTGCCATGGACCATTCCGTTCGTTAGCGCTTGATGACGGTACGGCCCAAACAAAAACAATTTATCAAAACCGAAAATCTGCACGGATCACGATATTACGATATTAATTTCGTTCGCTTTTTCACCGCCCCAGGCGGCTGTGCTAAGTTCTTTTGGTTGGCCGCACGTGAACCGCATGTTCGCGCGCACATGTAGAGATAAAAGATGGTGGGATCTGTGTGGAGATCGATTGGTAAGTTTCTCTTCCCTTTATTCTCGGGGTGTTGGTTGTTGGTTGTTGAAAAACGGAAAACCACACGCAACCTGCGGTTTGGAAGGTTATATATTAATTTTTTGCTGCGTCGGATGTGTTTGCGTATTTTCTTCTTTGGCGCTACCGCGTTAGGTTTTTTTATGAGTTTTCTTACCCTTATTTGCATCGAAAAGCAGTTACGTGTCACCTTAACCCTTAGCTTCAATTAAGATATCCGGTTCGCCGTTTGGCTTTTCGATGCCTTTTCGAAAGTGGCCAAGAAATGTCTTAATTTAGTTTTGTTTACTTTGTTTTTGTACTATGCGGTTGAAGCCCAAACGAAGTTTTTCGCCTTACTCATTCCTCCAATCTAACGAAAGTGTGTAAGAAGTGCGAGCAGATTACGGAAGAAACTGCTTTCGCACCGCAGCCTCTTTACATAAGGTCTGACTTTTTAGAGGGTATGAAGTTGACTATCACAAAGTGGTGTTTGCTGTCCGTTCCGTAAGTCGATGACTTCACTAACTGTTGGGTGCTGGATGCGCTGCTTCACCATCTTATCACGTTCAGTGCACAAAAAACGTACGCAGGCAGCTCATTACGAAGATTGTCCCATAGTCATCGCCACATAGACTTACTTTTAGGTTATTGACCAGATTTTGCTCACTCATTTTCTTCTATAACGAACTGCTTCAATGAGTAGTTCTAGGCAGCTTCCTGTTTGATATTAAAGGATTCATTTACTTATAGCGCTACTGAACGGAACAAAAGACAATAAATTCGTAAACTGTGTTGAAAAAATCGGTAACACGTGTTCGTCTGGAACAAGTCGAACGGAATTACCATAAGGTGGACAACAAAGGTCTATAAAAGCTTTCTGAAAAGAGTTACACAAGCTTCGTGTACTCTTAATGGACCTCAGATTCGTTTCGCATTCATTCTCCTTTTTGGCATGATGGTATCGCAAACAATTGCGACAGGATGGGGTTTTCCTTTTCTTGCTCTCAAACTGGAACTAAAACCTCCGGCTAGTGCTCAGCTATGCGTGCTCATCCATTAAACGATGGGCCGGCGAAAAGGCGACTCAAACGAATTGACATGATATGAGGCATTGAGTAATTGGATTAACTTGTTTACGAGCGATTCTTATCGTTAGGCCTGAGCAGTTGTCGTTGTTCCCTGCTGTAGAAGATTTGTGGCTTCCATTTCGGCTGAGTTGTGCAGATCTTTTCGATTGATTACTCCTTCCAGAAGAATTCTTGACTACGTGCGGTACGCACTTGGCTGGTCTGCAATTTGGCTTTGGTTCAACTTATGTCGATATCAAAGAGTTGCGAGTTGTCCAAAATTCGAAAATAGAACATGTTTTCTGGAGACTTCTACTCTGTTTTAGGATATAACATATCCATAAACTTCAGATTGTTGGCACAGTAAGTCTTTTTGTCAGGTTTTAAAACTGGTTTGACGTACCATGTGAACGGTAGTTAAACTGAATGTTAGTCAAATATTCAATGTGATAAAACTATTGCTGAACTTGCCGCTTGTTTAGTAAAACGTTCAAATTTTACAGTTTTGGAAAGCATCACTCGGTTAATTCAAACGATAATGCTTCTTATAAGAATGAGTGACAATTAGTGAGAATATTATGATACCATACGACTCGTTTCCGCTATTAAAATGGGTAAGTTCAGCGCAGGGTTCTCGCTTTCAACTTGAGGAGGATGCTTGCAGCTAACAGGACTTTCGCAACGGGAATCGTACTTTCCCGGCAGCTTCTGATATTTCAAAAGTTTTCCAAGTGCTCCAAAATTGTTATCCAAAGAGTTTACTCATTTCTGCGTTTCCGCTTCAGGGCGTCATACCACAGATGATAGCAATGTAGAATTGCAAGTCGCAAGATGATGATACTATATGGAGCGGTAGCATAAGGTATCCGAGATTTCACAGGCCACCATTGCCAATTGACAAAGAATTTGATGGTCGGAAAATCTTGGTGTCTGTGGTGCACACCATCTGCAGCTTTTTGCAGGTGGTTATGAAATCCTTTTGCCTGCCTAACGAAGAACGCTCAGCAATTAGCAAATACCCTTTGCATAACGGCTGTGTAGTTGCTAAATACATTTGATGAGTCTTCTGAACTGCAAAGAGATTGAAAACAAGTTAAAAAGAAACAGATCATTTAATATGAAATTTCCTTTCAAACATTTCAAATTTGTATGTAGATAAAACACATAAGATTGAAGCACCTACTACTTTATTGAGCACTTTTAGCTTTTACTAGCATTTATGTAGTTTAGTTTGATCCATTTTGATAAGTATTTCTAAAAGAGATGTGATGAACTACTAATTCCTCTTAACGCTGAAGTGCACGCGATCAGTACATAGAAAAAGACAACAGTAGCTTTCACGGCGGATTTCTTTGCAAACCCAACTATTTTGCGTCATCTCAGAATTGGGACTTTCCAGTCCAGTAATCAACTCGTGATTTCAAATTCAGTATTTTTTGAGTAACGATATTATTTCTAACTCACATATCGTTTCATATCCATTAGATCATTCCAACTGAACTTTACTATTGAAAGAAACTTGTGGATCCCAGGAAATACTCAACAATGCGGCAAGGCATTAAATCAAAGAGTGGAATTTGGTCTATAGAAATGTGATTTATTATTGCTTTTCTTTCATGATCAGGAAAAAACCGATGACGTGGAGCCAATATGAAAGAACAGAGATTTTTTATATCAATGAAAATAAACGTATACTTTCAACTGAACGATGCTGTTAAATGTCTGACCATCATGTAAAAAGGGAGATCGAATAAAAAAACTTTCATTTCCTCTGACCACATTTCATAACTAAAAAGCTCACTCCGAGAAGGCAACAAGATCCATCATCGAATGGATCAGAGCATTCAACCAAAAAAACCCTTCGCAATGCATGAGAAAGGTCTCGGTAACGTTCGCTTAATTTCATAGGAGTGGGAAAATTGAACGTATAATTCATCAGTTCAGTTGGTAGCAAACGAATCGCCTCTAATGCCGTTTCGCAAGGACACTATAACTAACGAACACTGCTGAAAAATTCATGACTATCATCGATAGGGACGCGAAGATAGCGCGCTCGCTCCAAACATGTAACGCTATAAGGGCGCTTTAAAATTTAGACGACGTTTGCTGAATGGAGGTTTTGGTGACAACATTGAAAATCCATGGAATTTGGAATCCTTGCCGAACAGTTGTGCCGAGGTCCTAGTCACTCATTTTGCCCATTTATTCTAAGATGTAATTTGGGATTATCCATCGAAATACCTTGGACTGAGCCACATAACACGACAGAGAACAGCAGGGTAGAACGGTCCCTGACGTTCCTGCGTGGCAGAGAAGAGGTATACAATTACATTCCGTATATCCGTACCTGAGCATTATAAATTTTGCAACCTCTATAATTCAGCCTCATACAAAGGATATTTTAATTGATTCAGGGATATCCATATCTCGTAAAGCTATCTCTTTGATGTTGCATGTGCTCTTCCTCCGAATCACGTTCTAACGAAACGTTATACAATTGAAAGACATTATCTTAGCGTTGGATGATTGAGTTATGTTCAAGTAGAAAAGGGAGTTCTCCTTGTTATTGTTGTCCCTTACCAATTAAGCAGCAAAGGAATCAATTTACCAATTCTCATCTATGATGTAGAAAAGATAGCAGTATTGTCACACACCACCGAGCGAAGCTTCATTCATGATGGATCCATATTCACTTGCCCGAGCAAGGCTTCATTTCTTTTACATGCACTCACTTGGCGCATTGGACAAATTGGAATTTCATAGAAATCTCTTCTCCTTGACACGATTCTCCAGGGGACCGATATTCTTTAACTGAGCACTTTGTAAGACTTTATGGTTGATCTGGCATTTAAAAATATGAGCTAAATTAATATTAATTTCAAGAAACAGCAAATCCGTCTTTCAAAGATTCCACTTCTTCTGAGATTAAAACTAAGAGCTTTAGACAATCTCCCCTTTTTGTCCAACGTGTAGTGGGATTGTAAGAAATCTACAAAGGGGGATCGTAGATTGCTTAAAATCCTGCTACACGTGTGATTTGACTATCTTCACACTCCCGAGACGTAGCAAGAAGGCAAAAGCTCAGACATGCGTCCCTTGAAATTCTGAACGTTCTGCTTAGGCCCAGGTGAATTGGATCGGCTCGAATTTCACGATTCTTATCATTGTAGCAGGAATATAACTTCCTAGTGTTGATAAAAGGGTCCCTTGTTAGGAAAATTTTCAACGAGGTTGTATTTAGGAAATGTCCCTACAAAGCGTAGTATAGAGAAATACTCACAGGTTTCTAAGATTAATGTTTTATCTCGTTTGCAAATAGATAAAATGTTTATACAAGCCATTGTCTGTATCTTTTAGAATACTTTCTTTTTGCACGGGACAATTAATGCAGCTCGATTTTTTGTTTTCTATTATTCCACAAACAAATCCACCCATTATAATTAAACATTCATCTCACAGTGTACATTGGAACATCACCCTTACCTGTCCTGGCCAGGTAGACTAAAGAGCAGCTTAGCAAACAAAAATCGTAGCCGTAAACAGTGTGCAACATACCTTCCCTCTTAGCACCGTTTCCTCCGGGCACCGAACAACTCATGGTTCATTTGGTAACCTTACAAAAATATACCGCAGCTTGAAGCCGTCTTACCAACGGTCATCTTCTCACGCGTTGGTGCTGGTACCGATTCTGCCATCTGTCCATGGTCCGTGTCCGTGTTTGCTGATGCGCCGTAAATAAACATAATCTCGCCCGTCTTCAGACGGCCGGATGTTTTCGCGCACTGAGCCATTTTCGCATTTTCTCCAGGATAGCACATAATTCTGCCGGGCGCTGATGGATTATCCTGCCTCTAAGAAGCGATCCATCTTAGCGCTACGTTTCGCGGAACCGCTATCCCGACGGGATAACTTTGGGTGAAGCAATCGTAGCCGTTTCTTGTGCAGGAAAACATTTCACAGATGTGCACTTAAAATAGGGACTTATAGACAGAAACGTCTGCGAACAAGGATCAACTTCATCAGTGCATTTTTCAACTTCGTCAGTGTTTGATAATATTGACCAGACAAAAGCATAAGAAAAACTAGAAAAGAGATATCTTCAATGAGTTCATGAACCTTGTAAAACAATTTCTTTTGAATGATAGCCAAACGTTAGAGGCACAGAGGGAAGAATTGACCTTTTTAAATAGCATCAAATAACTCGTAACGATTAATTAATTTTTCTCTCTGTTTGAAAATTATTCAATTTTTGTAGTTGTATTTCACACTTTGATTAATATAGTAATTTAAAAACAACAGCAAATGAATAGTGTTTGAAACGTCCGTGCGGTTATGCATAACCAAATGAAGATATCGATGAGCTTGAACGAACCTTGACACAGCGGTACAAACAACATAATACGACCAGATAATTTTTAATTAATCCCTCCACAGTGTAATTCTTTGCATCAAAAGTGAATTCAATCACGTGACTACGAACACTGGCGCCAATATTTCTACCGAAATCTCTTTCCATCATTAATGATTCATATCCAAATTACCTACACCTGAGTCGTGCCAACATAAAACACCGTCACGAGGAATAAGCTTCACAAAAAGAGCCACTAATTAAAAATATGTCACGATCAACCTTAAGCTTCGGTGCGACTGAATTAAACCGATAGCATGCAGCCAGCAACGGCAACGGGGTTTCCTGTATGCATTCCTGCGGTACAGGTCTGGAGCGAGCATGATTACCTAAGAGGATGAGTATGTCGAAGAAAAGTGATTGGATTTACATACGATATCGCGTTTCACTTTGCTACGGCAATACGCCAATACGGCTCAATTGATAGCATGAGATAAAATTGTCTTTGAAAAGCATTGCTTATATTGATATATTCACATTTGATTCACTAGACCCGCCACTTTTTAATCACGATCAAATAATTAAAGATATAGCAAAGAATTGTCAGCTTGGCATGGCACTTGCTACTTCTCATTAGCAACACTCTAACTTTTCCTCTTTCTTTTCTGATTCTCTTACAGATCTCCACCTTGGCCAACCTAAAGTGAACTTGCAGTTGTTGGCGCCTCCTGGAAACAAACAGCCTAATTACGAACCTCTAATGGAATCACGCTTTCACACGAGTCACTTTTGCAGACATTCTACTAGGAAACCACAGTTTGTTCAGTGAAAGTCGTCACATCAGTGCAAAACTCCTTCCGCTATCGGTTGGGTGGTGCGCAATAAGATCCCAACGACACACGGCGTGGTAAAAATATCGTCCCGGAAAAGGGAACGCTCCGTGCATGGTGCTTATTAGTTGTCAAGCTACAACTTCAAAAACTCCTGCTCCAACTCAAACCCCCGCCAGCACCACATTTGCTGCCGATGTCGGGCATGAGTTCGTTTGTGTCACCGCCAGCGATCGTTAAGTGTCAGTGTTTATGATGCTCGGACCAGATAAATGATACAACGTGGCGGTGCTGGGCGCGTCCGGTTAGCGGGGCGTCCGACCAATCAGTGCACGGGTATGGCACGAGCACTTCGTTGGGCGGCGGAGGGAAAATAACATCGGAGATAGTTTCCAGTGAACTTTACGCCGAGCCGCTTGCCAAGCGCTGGCAGCTCGTGCTTCGAACGACAACGACGACGAGGAGGATGACGTGGACGATAGCGCAACGATTATTGCCTAGCGATTTGTGGCAATTTCTTTCCCGTGCTCTCGTGCGAAATCGAACCCGGTGCCACAGTAAAAAAAAAAGGACATTTAAAGTGTGCACCAGCCACGAAACGTCTGTAAGATATGTCACTTGGCACCGTTTGACATCTCCGCCCGAGCTATATGTGTGTGTTTGTACGACGGCAATCATTACTCGCAGACTAATGAGACGAAATAATGATATTGCTGCACAAAGTTGCACCAAGTGGCACCACCACTTCGACTCCGAGGCGTCGATTGCTTTCCAATAGTGCAGCCTTCTACCGAAAGTCTCTTTACCGATCGGATGTAAATAGTGTTCCTCGGTTAGTACAAATCGTTCCATTATTATTCCTGTCCGATGTACAATATTGTCCATACTTTTACATAGCGGAACCGGAAGCATCGTTAGTGTAAACGAAGTCATTCAAAGAAAAAGGAAAAAATACACAAACGGACAGAAAAATGATGTTTGTGAAATTCCAGTACTTCTGCATCGTATACTTTCTGCTGGTGCGCTTCCTTAACGGTGCCGCGATGGATCTGTACAAAAATTCGCTCCACGGCAAACGCATCGTGCAGACTCGATACGGCCGGCTACAAGGTCTGGTATTGCTGCTGGAAGGATACAAATTTCTCAAACCCATCGAAGCGTTCCTGGGCGTACCGTACGCCACGCCGCCAACCAAAATGAACAGGTAGGTTGATATGTTTTTTTTTTAACATGGAATGGAATCTTAGATGTAGACAATCCATTTCCATTCGAAAAGCACCAGGCGTCTCCATTAGCAAGCCATTAGGTTCACAAACAACCAGGCATCTCCATTTTAGGATTTTTGAATTTTTCGCATACTGTTTTACGCTATCAGAGAATGTGTTTTGAATCAAAAGCAATAAAAGTATGAATGCATTAGAATAATTCAGTCATTGTGAATATATCTTATTCTACATTGCTAAAATATTAGACCCAGGAGACAACATCTTCTTCTTCTTCTTCTTCGTCGAGGATTTACACCAGTAGGGCTATTGAATCCAGCTTCCTGGGCGTTCGCAAGCTAATCTGGTGACATAGACCTCTATTAATGTTAAAGGACCGGCTTCTAAGGCCATATATCCTTTTTTCTGTGTGGTAACTTATTGTGTTTGTGCTCATCTATAGAATGTCACTTGTGGCTTATCATTTTGTTAACTTCACCTTCTAATTTGTACACCTTGATATTCATCACTGTTTGTGTTTTCTGTTTATACTATCTGTCTGTAGGGTCGACTACCTTTTCTGTTGAGACAACATCAACACATATATTTTTTCGTCCCCACTGTGACAAAATTTTATTCTTTTTTGAACATTTTTTAAGTCTCTTGAAAAGGGGTGTCTTCATTTTGACAGCGTTTGAAACGGGTCTTTTGAAGGAAATTTTTGGGACGATTTTTTTCGTAAGAAGTTTTCTCAGCGCAAACTTGTCGTGAAAGGGGTTTCGGCAGCTTATTTCACGCCTGAAATGAGGTGATGAATGATGTAATTTATCAATTAACTACATCAACGCATCACAGCATCGACCGTTCGGGCTATTCGATTGTTTTTTGTGCAACTTCGTATTCTTCTCTAGTGGTCGCCAGATCGAATGATAAACGGTTGGCCGGCTAACTGAATAAAGGTTGTCTTTTCATTATTACTTTCCATTCTGAACTAACCGTCCTATGTTGATTACGTTTATTCTTATTTTTTAGATTACGGAGACATTTTTTTTTTTTTTAGATACCAGAGACCAGCAACCCTAATAAACTTCTGTACATCAATCAAACTTAAACTTTCAAATGCCATTTTCGGCTTGATTACACTTCACTAAACTTGTAATATGGCCAAAAATGCTCGCATTACAAATTTTTCATTAATTGAAATAAGCACCATGCCCGAATTAACACGCACCATAATTGTTTTGTTGCGGTATACTTGTGGTGATGCGTAAACTTGTAGCTGCCATAATTAACCTTATAGGTTTATGGTACCATAAAGTGAATACTACTAAAAAGCCTCTAACATCAAATTACTTCCTGTATGAAGAAAGCAGCCACTCTTGGAGAGGTGTGCAGTAAAACAAATTGGTCATTTTATACGAGCGTGACGACATAAAACAATAAAAAACATTTCTTCGCACAGATCATCAAACAAAGTTTCTGCTGGACCTGGGCCAACGTTATTTAAATTCTTTTGCATTGAAAGATTTAAAGCCGAGAGCATATCTTTCCGTTTCAACCAAGTGTCAGTTATGTATGTGACGCAAAAATAATCATTAGCCCATGGGTGAGCAACTTGAACGATGAGTAAGAAATTTATGGGGCATAAATATTGGTCTGGTGTTGGTACGGTTGATAAGACGGGTTAGGCATCGCTAGATTTATGTTGGATTGTAAAAGACAATACCTCGGAAGCATTGAGCGAAATTTGTTTGTTTGTGCATTCTGTATGAAAATGTCATAAACGTTACAACCTTTTTGTTATATTTCATTGTTAGAATTATATGCACTAAACAAAACAAATTAAACAGGACCAAACCAAACACGGCCCAGAAATATGCTTTTGACATAGTGATAGAATTTAATTATAAAAATATAACATTACAAAAAATCTCTATCATTGTAGAGTTAGAAAAATGGTAACCCTTGTTAAAGGTTTTTCTTTTATTGCTGTACCAACAATTTTCTCAGTTTCACTCCGGAATCGGTTATCACGTCATGCATCGCATCCGATTTCAAGGAAAAAGATTTAGCATAACAATTTTACGAACGAGCACATTTTCTCTCTACTGTCTGTGACCCATCGACCCTGTTTCCATCCGTACGATGGCTCGCAGCATTTTCCTCCGGGTGATGGGCAACTATGCCTCCAAAGATTCTTGTTGGTCACGCCACCCCCGGTGGGATTCGTGGAATCGGCGACGCGCAATTGCTGATGTTCTTCTTCTTGGCGTAACGACGCTTTGGTCATGCCTGCCCGTTACGAGACTTGTCTTCCCTGTTGTACGTGTATAGTCAGTCCTCTCGTACAGGGGAGGGTCCGGTCTTTGTCGGGATTCAAACTCACGCCTTCGAGGTGGTGAGCCCCGGCACTCATGGGCCGATATTCTAACCGGCGCTACCACTCGGGTGTCGCGGCCCCTAATAAGCAAATCCATGCAAAACGAAAAATCTCACGTTCGCCCCGTTGCATACAAAGCTCCGTTTGAAGGATGGTATTATTGGTGTGGCTTTTCTCGCTGATTTTCTCTAACATTAGAAATCGGCTTCATTATTCGGCCAGGAAAGAAGAGAACGTTGCCGGAACGTTGCCGCAAGCTAATCATTGGTGTCGGTGCTTTTTCAAGAACACTACAACGAAATAAAAACGAAAACCTCAATTGAAGTGAAATGCTGAAGGTTTTGGTTCTGCTGCTTCTTCATGTGGCCATTTAAACCCGTTTCCTACGAAGGCTGGTCGAAAGCTGGCGCCATTCAATGGGTCTAGGGGACCAGGAAAAAAGAAACAAACAAGTGCCAAGACCAACGCCGCCAATCAAGTACATACGCATCAACTAAGTAACGAAATTCCAAAGCAGCGATGTGAATCGAAACAGAAAAGAAAGCAAAAAGGCCATTAGTGTACGGCACCAGCCGAGCGGCGCTTGCTGAAGCAGAACGATCCATAGTAAACACGGAAAAGTGTAAGCTATGCAAGATGCCTCACCCCCACCAGCATCGGACTGACTTGCCAGCCCGGTTCTAGGTCAATCCGGGGCGTTAGTCATGGCCTTGCGGATTACTTTTGACTATTTTTCATTTCATTTAACATTCCGCAATTTTGCTCAATAATTTTGCCACCCTTACGCGATGAATAGGAACGAAACATTGGAAGAAACATGGAAAATTGCGTCTGCTCACTAAAAGCACTGGTATCCCTACTGGACGTGAGAGAAGTGCGCAATGAAGGCACTTACAGCCCTTTCAACCGACGAGAAAGAAAAAATATTCTTCCCTAGCAAGTAACCGAAACGGATCTAAAAGAAACGTTTGATAAACATTGCACCACGAAAATTATTAACAAACTTGTTTCAGCGAAATTGCTTGCTATTCCCCCTACTTTTCTCCACTTGTCTCTGCCATTTCCCCGAGTATAATGCATTCGATTCTTGGCTCGATGGAGGCGCCCAGTTCTTCATCAACCGAATCGATTAATGGAGGCGCATGGTGTTTTGATGCCAGGCACCATTCTTTACCCGCGCCCATTAGTACTGTTTCCAAGTATGAACCAGTCTAAAGTTCAAATGCGCTAAAAGGTCCGCCGGGTGACATTGCAAGGCGGAAAATTCATGAAAGGCTTACTACGACGAATAAGTTATCGTATTTCACGCGCGGACACCTTCCTTCATATTTACAGTAAAAGGGGGCTCAAAACGTAATCTATCATTACGGCCGTGCCGTCGATTGCTCAATGATTTGTATTGATTCGTGATTTATTCCTTTCCCTATGATAGTTTTTTTGTTTTTACAGTTTCGTCAACAGCATAATTTTGTTTGCCTTGATTTGTTATCGAAGGTCAAACGCGTGTAACTAAGGCTGACGTTTTCTCAAAACAAATGACTTAAGCTGATCGTAGATGGAATAAACCAACAGTATTTTAGGATCAAAAAAGTATATTAAGTGTTCATTAATTGTCGAACTGATAATTGTGAAGAAATTTTTAAATTATCCAATAAGCAGCATGTGGTTATTAATTTGTAGCTGTGTTTTTTAAAATGTACTTCTTCTTCTTTCTTCACTGGCCCGCTCGAAGTTGAGCTCGTCGTGCTGACATGGCCTGGTCACCAATCGCTTTCCTGGTAGCTCGGTCCATGGCTGCAGCCCTCCAACCCCGGTCGCATCCGATTTTTAAAATGTAATGTTTTGTGAAATTCTCCCATTAAGTTCAAAGAGCGGTTTTTTTTGCGACGATCCACAAAACTGCCCTCAAATCTCGTTCGATGCTCAAAGACCTGGCCAGTAGATTGGCCAGGATAAACGTTAAATCGTGGACCATCGATCTAAAGCAAATAACCACCACCACTGACAGCATGTCCACAATCTGCATCACCAAGCCCCGTCCGAACCAAATGCGTCTTGCGCCAGATTTCTCTTAAGCGCTCTATTTTTATAATCAATTTCCGAGAACCAACCCACGGCGAAGGCAAGCACTGCTCCCGGAATCTCGACACCTTCTTCGGTGCTTTCCCTTACATTCCATTATACACACCGTCACCTATTCTCGGGACACTAATGCTTCGCTTGACCATGCAAAGCGTAACCATTCTCTGCCAAGCTGTTCTCATCGACCGGTTGTGTCGTAGCATTGGATCGATTTTACGCAAGTGCCGTTTCTCGTCGAGGAAGCAGTAGGACAACATTGCAGCTGATGCTTGGTGAACCGTTTTTCCACCCATGAAGGTAAAAATTCAGTTTCAACTTGCTAGGAAAAAAGGCAAACACACGCTCCAACAACCAGGTTCACATGAAGAGATTATACTTTTATGCGCTAAGATTCTATTATTCATCGAGAAGGAAGGTTATCACGTCGAGAGATTTGAAGTTAATCTCATAACGAATTTTATATTACATTTTTTACTCTACTAAACACAATATACTTCTTCCAACCACCCTGTCTTTCAACTTTTCATATTAACAGAAAGAATATGTAAACACATAATGTTTGCAACAGTACAAAACGTCTCTAAATTAGCTACTTTACATTTACTAGCAAATAACATCAAACAAATCATTCAAAACGACGGAATGCAAACGGTTACACAACGGTTAACTCAACTGCATCAATACAACCTGACGAATCCAAACACAAGCAACGAAAAAGGACTCGTACGGAATTCCACAAACATTAGTTGAATATTTATGGTTTGGCACCACTCGCTAAATGCAGCTCCGCATTTCAATAGAGCTCTCGTTCGTTTTTCTCCTTCTATGTGAAGTTTCATGATTGGAAAAACGGAACGGTATGAACGACACGAGGTCAGAAACCTGAAAGCAAAATAAACTGTTCGATGCTACCGGTCGATAGCACTCACGTGTCAGTAAATTTTCCAAACAAAGCTAAAGCTTACCTTCGTGTCGAAACTAACGTTAAGCCGAAACTTTACATGTACTCTCCGAGTTTCTTGGTTGCTGAACTCTTCATCGCACGACACAAGGCTTTGAAAATCAAACATTTTCACACACACAAACACACGCTCACATAATCAACTTTAGTCAACTTTTCTATCTCCTCCTCCTTCGTAGCGGGTGAAACTTTTGTTTTAAGGACAGTTAAAAGTACAAAAGCATCAACCGAACCCTTAGCTTGAATTGGAAAATTTGAGCATTTTAGATTTAATTTGCTTTCGAAACATAGAGAAGGTATTTTAGGATATAAACTTGAACAGTTATGTGTGACGAGTGACTTTTTGAGGTCAAGAAGTTTCAGGAATTGTTTTGTCATTCAATCCAATAATTGAAATGTTTTTCATGATTTGAGAAGAAACAATTTCAGAACAATAAATAAGAATCATCAATTCCTACAAATCAAACCAATCGTATGATATGATAACGAATCGTTGCATTTGCAAAACAAACCCAGCTCCTTAACATGGTGAAATCTATGCTACGAGGAGGCGTACGTAGCCAAAACTTATTCCTTCGTGCTTAAAACGGAATAAAGAAGCTGTACTAACTTTCGATTCGATTTGCCATCTATCAACTGAGCAAAGGCCTATGTGTTTCGCCCCATCATATCGATACGTATCGGATGGAAAGTTTAGCAACAAATCAACTTCTACCAACACTCAGAAGTTCAAATATACATTACCATAATACAGGTACGATGGTACACTTTCTTCCCGAGGTGCTGTCTTTACAAAATTGATCTTTCTGTGGCAATCGGCCTTGATGGATAACATGATAAAAAGTTATGTAGTTGGAGTAGATAAATTCGGCCTGATTAAATCCTCTGACAATTATTTCGCCTATCGTAACGCGATGTCTTTACTATCATAAACATCTGATGCGTTTTGATTTCTCCAGGAAAACCGATACCGGAACGAATATTGACGCAAAGCAAAGCAATAGAGAAATGTCGATCGGGTTCATTTCACCCGCATCCGGAATCCTCACGACCCTCACACTTCCAGCGTTTTCCTTCTACAATGAAACATGATTTCCGTTTGCTTGCTTCAAGCAAACGTCGAGACGTTTTTCTTGGCCCCGAGGGGAGGCGTTGGTAAATCGATGGAAACACCTTTCGATTGTGATATGCATCCGTTGGTTATGTGTGTGTGTGTGCGTCCGTGTATTTGTATTGGGGGCCATAAATGTCGCAAAGCAACACGGAACATAATTAACGTCATGTTTTAACATAAATTAGATCGAACGGTAAGAGCTCTGTTGGTCCTAACCGTTAACCCTCTCGTTCCGCTGTCACACCTCTCGCACTCTTGTAGAAAATCGGATGGAGTCATGTTGTACGCGATACGGAATAATTACGACAAGCTTGCACAGGAAAAACCGGCTTAACCGGGTGTTCAGTGGAAACTGTAAAACAAGTCACTGCTCGATTCGAACTTCCCCGAACTGTCGATAAATCTCAACCGCTGGGTCGTTGGGTTGTACAAATTCAACAATCGGCTATCTGAAAATCCCTCGAGAAACTCTGCGAGGAACGGTGACCTTTGCGGTCGCTTAAGCCCTGCCTGAAGTCGTTGGGCCTAGATTTCGTTCGGCGATATTGTGCTATGGGTAATTATGCAGTCAATCCTGACATTCGACTCCAAAGCTCTGTACTCCGGCATGGGCCTCCCTCGTGTGAGCTTAGTAGATATGGTTCGTAGAAGTCTAATACCCGCAAATAACGATGTGAGTATGTAAATGTCTCTCCACTAGTTTCTAATGTGTCTCGTGGTACGACGACGTCCGGCTGCAAGGCCTCATTCATACGCCTCCGATTGCCCGCCTCATTCATTGCCTCCCGGCAATGTAGCGATTGGTTCGGCTGGGATTCGGTTGTCAAAAATTATCACCTCTGTACGACCTCTCGGACGACGCCGTTTGCGGGAATGATAATGCTTGATACGTGATAACAGCCTATTTCTTTTGAGGCGTGAAACGGTCCTTACTTGGGACGTTTCTATTAAGGGTTCAAATGGTTTGACAAAACAAATAAATTATCTGATAATTTTAAGTTGATACGAAAGCAGTACTTATATTTCAAGAAATTTTCACTAAAGACGTTATCATTTAAAAAAACATTGTATAATAAATATGCTTCTTTTTATAAGTTATTTTGTGCAAAATATTTAAATTTTTGAAAACAAAACATTTGTTTAAGCATTCACCACACCTAAATAAAATCATTTCAGATGATACCTAAATATTGAAACTTGTACTATTATGCTTTGAAAATATTTGCATGCGCTCAATATCGTCCCGACGAAGCCCATCAAATGGATGTGGTTAAAAATAAAATCACATTTTTGCACCCATAAAATGTACTCCCAACCGCAAAATATTATGGTTTTCATCTAAAACCTAGCTTGGGCCAGAAAACTCATCTCGCTGATATCGCACCCAGGTGTCCCATTGCGAAAGATCTACGAGCTATCGTGTGACACGCATTTGTTTTTCTACTGTCATGTGAATTTCAAGCTGGTTCATTTTCGGAAGAGTGTGATTTCAAAACATGAGAAAACAGAAATCTGTGCGTAGCAACCAGAAACATCATTTAAACTTGCTTTAAACTTTAACAAAAACGTCCCTGACGAAATCATCAACGCGCTTCATAAGCACCACTAAGCGTTAGGCGCTTCCTCACCTTCATTTACATCGGTGTGTGCGTGGTTGGGTCGTTTGTTGTCAAAAAGGGTGAAAATATATCTCAGGAACGAAGGTGGAGGGTACGTTACCACAGCATCATAATGATTAGCTTCATCAGCAGCTGATGCCTCCGGTACTAATTCATGGAAGGAGGCTGGCATACCACAATGGTGCCGTTCAGGTTTGCTTGACAGAATTTAGCCAAAATACTTATACTATGGCTAGTGATTATTATTTTTTAAAAATTGTTTCAGTATTGTATTCCCACTTTTCTGATTTATGGTGTTTTCAGTGACAAATCTATGTCAGCCAATTTATTTATGAATTAAAGAAACTTGTTAAGGTTAAAAATTATTTTGTAGGATAAACTACAGTTAACCTCACACATTCCAATGTAATAATCATGGTGCAAATAGTGTCGAAAAACATCCCGAAAACCCAACGCAAACGCTTAATCATGTCTATCCTCTTCTGGTGTACGTTTGCGGTGAACCTCATTAACGTTGGCTCTATGGAAGAAATGAATCCAGCCAGCCTTATCAAATTTTCATCCAAAACCCCAAACTTCATCAGCACCGCTATTTGATAACTCCGCACACGAATCATCATCATTTTTCCAGCCCTCGGCTTAATATTGCTCACATTTCGACTCACTCCTGGAACCCTAGGGTCGGTTCCCAGCAAACAAAGGCCAGCGGTTGACGCGACCCGGATGGCCCAACCCTGTTTACGTTCTGTAACGCGAACCGTTTGGTGAAGGAAGGCCGTCGCTGATGGCGTAGTTTCCACACCACGTTTGGGTTCATCTCCGGCACCTTCACGAGTATGACGATCGACATTCACTCGTTATCGCACGCCGGTATCAACATGTATAAATGTATCAGGTAGAGCGTAGCTCGGCGTGAAAATTCACAAGATGCAGGTTGCAAGCCATTTAGGATTATTTTTTCTTGCATAGAAACAACAAAACGTAAGCGTGATATTTCCGCAGTAAAATATATCGCGAACCCGCCATGACGGTGGAGTCAAGTTAGCTGAGCTGCGGACATAAGCCGACTTTGGAGTTTTTCTTTTGTAGCCCTCCGATCTGATGCGCCATCGCATAATGTCTGCTGCAACACGACACCGGCCAGCGTTGAGTAGAAAATAAAGAGCTCCAAGGCAGCAAACAACTATGTATAAAAAGCACGAGCATTTATCCTCTATCTTCCGGAAAACACAGCAAACGTGTGTTTGTGTGCGTACTGTATTACATGCTCCCGTTCGACCATCGGGGATGTATCTCTCGTGTGAGGACAGCAGCTTGATGCAGTGCGAACGTCATGCTAATGGGCAACTGCTCGTCTTTAGGATGGTGTCGTTACGCAGGCATCTGCAGTACGCTTTGATGATGTGTGGTAGATGGCAGTGCCAAATAAATCAATTTTGTGCTTTTCGTCTCTGGGCAGTGCTGGAAGCTATCGACACCACAGCGACCAAATGGCAGTGAAACTTATCTAGTGACCGAGTTAATCAAATTGTAGAAAGGATTTAATCTTGATAATATCATGAATACTTGGCATCCTCACCCAAGTGCGTTAATACAATTGGAAAATAGACAGAGCAATATGATGTTTTTGTTATTGTAAAAAAAGCCTTCCCTAGCGCATTATAATATTTTGGATTACCGTTTTGTGGTATGAAAGGTGATGTAAAAATTGCGAATTTAAAGTATGTGTATGTGTATGTGATTTGATGCTGTAGGAAAAAAGATTTATTTGAATGCTCAAAAAAACCGCGAAATAATAAGGCATTCAAACTGATCGTTAATTTGGGTAATAAATCAAGCATAAAGTAACGTTTCTTTTTGTGTCTAAAGCATGGATATACGTGTTCAAATAACCAGCTTCGCTTCACGAATTAGAGATACTTGAATGTAAACACGATTGAAACACAATTCCCTTATTCTTTCCGTTGCGAACGTAAACCCTGTTCCAAATAAATCCAACGGAATTGCAAACATCTCTCCTGACGATTCCGGACACCGATAGGAACCGCGATGCGATCCACGCCGCATAACAAATTAGTAACCGGCTCTCGCTTGCGGCTTTTCACTCGGGCACTCTTTTCAGCTAAGCCTTGTGTAGGTTTTTCCTCGGCGTAGCTGTCGAGTCCCGACGGGAAAAGCCACCAAGAAGACGCACTGCCGGGCCCACGCTCGGTGTCGATTTATTGCCCACACGCTCGGAGTCACCGGAGAGCCATCAGCTATTGCGGTTCCATAATTGATCTGCAAATCAAACACAACCACCAACACCGGCCGACCGAGGTCACTTCCGCATGCACCTGGAGACCATTTAGAGCCGTTTTCGATCCACCATTCATGGAGGAAAATTACCTTCTGTTTCTCACACACCCGGGGGTCGTTGGGGAGATTTTTTTTCCCTCAGCCCAACCCCAAAGGAAAGGTCAGCAACGATTTATCTTCTTTGGACTTCCGGTCAGGTCCCAATTTCCCCGATCTAATCGTTCTGAGTTCGACCGAAAGCCTTACAAAGGGTGTGTTTGCGAACCGTGTTGTGCCGATGGCATTCGATCAGAGTAGACCACTCAAGAAAAAGCGAATACAGTGGCCATATTCAAGCCTACCCGGACGAAGACGTGCCCCACAAAATCACGTCTTTCTTAGGGCGCAGCGGCGTTCGGGTTTGAGACCAATTTCGATGCAGCACCGTCAGTTTCACACGAGGACCTCTACACATGTACAATAGCTTTTATTGCAATGCGGTGCTCCTGCAGGAGGGAGATACATTTTCCCTGCAGTATGACAACCGTGCACAACCGGGCACGCCTTTCGAAGAAGGGATCCTCCTTTTCTCAGCCACTCATAAAAATTCCACCACGTGCGGAATAAATTTTCATTAGAGACACTCGCAGCGGCACTCCACATACACTTTGGCGTCGACGCGAGCGCAAAAAGGAAGAACAATCCTTCGAATCTTTTCCCATCACAGAGAGAAGGACGAGAAATAGGGCCGCGGGCTCTGGGCGATTTTTTTTTTCATAAAAGAAAAAGGCCATGCAAATCCGCCTGAGCCTAGAAGAGCAACGCTCATCTCGCTACAGTTCGGAACGGAAAATTGTTCCCGGTGACGAAACAGAGCAGAGTTTCCCTCTGCTATACGGAATTGTGCCAGCAAGATTTCGGGGGACTTGTGTGCCTGTTGTTGTTGTTTGGTTTCGCTCGTTTGTTCATCTCTAGCCTGCGGAGGACGTCGTACGTGCTTAAGAATCAGAATGTTTTCCTACCGAACCACACGCGTATATTTTCCTCTTTTTTGTTTGCGAAAACCTACAGAATCATTCTTGCCATTTGTTGGGGTGCGACACTGGCGATCGCTGAAACATTGTAAATGTAGATGCTGGTAGGAAGAATACCTCGCAGAAGCTCTGAAACATACAATATTTCCTTTCCTGGAGTATTTCAAGGCCAGAGGACCCTTTTTTAATTTGTGTGTATGAATAACAGTTGCAGTTTGACAATCTAGAACGTCTGCAGACTCGAATTTCGAGTCTCCGTCAAAGATGCCCTCATTCCTAAGAAAAACGGCGGTTGTTAACCATGTCCTTCACGCTTTCCTTCGCCCAGCTCAGTACGAAAAAGGTAGAACTAATATTAACTAATGTACGTTGCTGCTGCTGCTGCCAACACTATGTTAGACTGGGGCACTCTCCTCCTGGAGATGCTCCCGTAGATGTATGGCCTCTTAATGACCTCGTTTTCGTAGAAACCCATCCCTTTTCTAGTTTCCCCTCTCAGTGACTTGGCTCCTCATCTAGACGTTGCATCTCACCCAAAGCAAGCTCCAGGCACTGCGTCCTACTTCACAGTAGCTTTTTGCAGCTGCTGGGTTTCACTTTAGTGTTACCCTTTTTTATGTCTGTTTAATGCCTGTTTTTTTTTTTGGGTAAGTTGCGGTGTGCTGGCACCACGAAACCATTCATTCGTGTGCACGTTTTGTTTTACATTTTTATGCGCTGAATGCGGCCACGGAGAATGCATTGCCGTTTCGTTTGGGGTTGAATTCAGTGCGTCTTTTGTTTGTCTCCTGCCATTCCCCGGGGGGTGGTTGACGAGATACAAAAACAGGACGCGACTTTGGGAGGATAGCAAGGACTCATTCTCCCTGGCCCCCTTTACGGACCACCTAGCCCTTCACGGGCCTTAGTATAGAGATTGCGTAGCGCCATCTTTACACAAGCGAACCATCCGCAGCATTTTGGTTTTCCTCTGCATCACTTTTCCTTTGCATACTCGTCGATGCGTTCCCGCCTTTGGGTTCGGGTAGGTCGTTTCTATATTCCGCACAGCCACGAGTGGCTCACGACTCAAGAGAAAAAGGGGCACCCGTCATCAACAACACATTCGACGCGGGAGGGCGACGAATTTTCTCATTACCACAACCCATCACAGTGTTCGTCATATGCATTCAGTGGATGTGGTGTGACACGTGACGTCCATAGAAAACAAGTCATTTTGTGTTCCTGTCCGTAATGACATGTGTAATGTTTCAAAACAGTTACTTATAACACTTCTGCCACCTCCAGAGGTGCGATTTGGAACGAAAATATGTTAAATAAAGCACCTCACTTCTTCAAAAACGCTCGGTTCTGGAGTAAATGAGTGAAACTATTTGCTAGCATTGAATAGAACGTTCATTATGGCTGGCATCTGCATCGATTTTGTGAATACCCTGAAAAAAGTACTGCATTTACGTGTTCAGAGTATGAACATCCTATGGCTCTCTTCTATAGATTGAAAACAACATGAAAACTCATTTCAAACAGAATAGAATTCATGCTTTTAACGCACTTGCAGTCAATTATTTTTCTAAACAGGAAATGCTATGCAATTACTACACCTACGATTAGAGCTCTTCTTCCAAAGACTCCAGAAAGCATTCAACATCAGTTCCAATACTAAACCCATCCATCTGAGGGTTGGTTGTCTCGGATTGAGTACCCGAAGCCCGACATACTTCATGTTCACGATAAAAGTTCCCCCTTCGTTCATTTTCTGCCATCTTCCACATCAGCCACTAGCCAGACTCTTAAAACCCCGTACCCGATACCGAGAAACGCCATTGGAAAAGAATTTTGAGTTTAATTAGAGAAGTACTTCTTCGGTGCGGCTTCGTAACACGATTCAGTCTGCTACTCAGATTTAGCCGTCTCGTTTGACTTTTTGCTCGTCTAGTTGCACTTGTAAAGTATTACCGATTAACAAGTACTGCAGAAATATCACTCCTAGACGATGGAGGTTATCTTTTTCTGCATTCCCTTTTACTCGGCCACAGCATGACGAGTAACGTTCGGGTGGTTTGTTAATTTTAAACTTTATCTATTTACTTTTTAAAAAACTGCTAAAAAGTAACCAATGATGGCTGTAACTTTTCATCCATTCCATCAACATCTACAACTTGCTTACGATGAACTTTCCCGAACGCAAACTTTTGTGAGTACGAATAGAGCAACCCATCAAAATACTGCAATTTACAGGATTTGTTTGCTTTGGAAGAGAGCAAATGGAAACGAACTGCAATAAAATTAAGTATTTCGTAAAGGAACACTGGATGCTTTCAGTGGAGTTTGACTGACAAAGCCATGTTGCATATAATATCTCGTTAAAGTAATGAGACGGTTAACAAGGTATTTGACGATGAGAACGAAGAAGGTTATCCTTGAATATAACGATTATGTTTTTCCCACACTACAAATTAACCAGTACAAATATTATGTTGAGTTTTTGGAAATGTAAATTTCTGTTTTTCTTTAATTGCAACAAATTGACGCAGGTATGATGCAATGAAACTGAGTTTTAAAAGCAATGCATGCTTAGAGACCCAACCAACTTGTAAAAATCGTAACACATACAAAACACATACGGTGTGTTGGAAATGTTCCGAAGGTGCTATTATGCATTTAGCAACGCATTACGCCCGTTCATCTGCCCTACAAGACATTTAAAGAACATATCAATTTAATCCCTCAGAGCATAACCCCATAACAATAAAAGAAATCCCAAAAGTATTTGCGCATACTTTTTTCCGGCAGAAGAAACAAACGAGAGAATAAGTACCCTAAACCATATGATCCGTACAGTGCCATCGTCCCGCGATGGACTCGTCGGCATTCGTCTGTCCGTTTCGCTTTCCAAGGCCCCACTTCCATGGACGTAACGCCAGTCCGCTATATTTTAAGTGCAAAATAAACATAACGACCATAACAGCTTCCTCTCATTTACTTTAGCTTTATTTGACCGTTATCCCGGCTGTGCGGCCGCGAAAGCAAGGACAAATAAAACTGAACGTTATTCTGCATTGTGTGTGTCGACGATAGTCGGTTTTGGAAGACCCATTGCGCAGAAGGAAGCGCTTTGCCATTCAAACCTTTAAAAACGACAACTGGCAATAGGCCAAGTGTTTTATGTATGTAGCCGTCCTTTTTTCGCACGAGCTTTGGCGAGTTTGAAAGAAAATAAGTCGAAAGAAGATCGCATGCTACCGGGGCAACCTTGAACAACGAACCTTTTGAACACGAACCACGACGTGCAGTATTTTATGGCTTGGGGAAAGAACCCTTTATGGATTTCTCCCGATCGTCTTCCTATAACAACTTCACTACCAGGACGCGCCATACTTTGTTTCTTCCTTTCTTCGTTTATTCATTCTTGCCCCAATCTGTCGTTCTCGATTGGGACTGTCGCACCAATAATAGCATTGGCAAAGTTTTCTGCGATAAAAAGGACGCCTTTTTACGCCGTCCTTTCCATCGTGGAAGTGTGTCGCTCGAAAAACCACCCCGGTCGCCCAGAAGGTCAGTAAAACTCGTGACGATCGAGGCATGGCGGTCTACTCTGCAGGGAACGAAAAACAAAAGTACATGAACCTAAATGCCCCAAGGAGACGAACCGCAATAAAAACCTCATCGAAGCAAATTGTTTGATGGATGATGAAAATTCATTCATCACCGTAAAGCGACGATGAAGAAAACTAGATCCGTTCGTTCGTGGCGTGGCCAATGGCAATGGTGACTTTTGGTTTTTACACGGGTTTGATTTTTTCAATGCGTTATATTTCATTATACAAAAGGAAATTAGTCTAGCAATTATTCTAGAAAAAGATCTGGTTGAAAATTGAAAACATACCATATGCCGGATGGTGATGCATCTTGTTGCATTCGTTCCAATGTTAACACGCTCTCATAACACGCCAGATCCATGAAGATCAAAATTTAACATGCTCCCAACGGGCTGGAAAATTTCTCTAATTCAATTTGGAAAATATTTCCCATAAATTAATTACTAACGTCACGGGCGTTTTCCCTTAACCATCAGGGGGTTTAACTTGTCCGGATGGATCCCGTGCTGTGAGTAATACTGTGTTGCATTGCTTCACACTACCAAACGTTTGCACTGAAAGGCTCGGCACTCCTCCCATCCGGGTATGCTCCTTCTCCAAAATGACCGTTTGTGCGCTTGATTTGCATTTTATACCGTATCGGTGGTAACTACTCTCGCTTGCAGCTTCCCGTGAGGGCAGCCTCGTAGAAACTCCTTCCGAACGCCATTTTACCGGTGGTGCACCTGGCGCGAAGGACAAACAAGATGAAAGCCCGAACCAACCGTGGGTCATTCTTTGGAACACCTGCAACCAGAAGAATGGTCCCATTTGTGGAGCCTCCGGGTTGGACCTTTTCTTACACCGACACAGGCTCCTATTAAATTACTATCATGCCCGGTGAGGCAGAGAAGGCCTCCAGTGGAGCAGCTGCCAGTATGGCGAAATAAAATTCCAGCACGTTTGTCCCTTAAAGCAAAATAGATCCCGAAACGAGCCGGTAAAGATGCGCCACAGCAAGACACGGCTGGTGAACGAATCACTTCACTTCCGGTGCTCGGAGTCTTTCACCCCCCAAAGGGCGCTTCGGGAGGGAGGAACAGTGGACCATGGTTCCACCACCACCACCAACAGCATTCGCCAGCGTTCGCATATCGGAACATGGCAGTCTTGTGCTGGCGATCGGCCCAGAAGATGCAGTAAAATTTTATTAGCTCGCCTGTAAAGCTCCGTTGGGAAATTCATTTACCACCCGGGCGGCATACAGGAAGCAGATAGCAATCATAACAGTAACGTCAGCCGTTATGTGTAAAAGCTCTCGCAAAAAAAATAATGAAAAGAAGATGCCTCCAATAAAGATTTTGTCCACGACTCCCATTTGTCGTTCGCAGGAGCTTTAGTCTAGTATTCGAAAGTGTTATATGTGCAATTGTTAAACAATTGTTGCTCTAATTTGTATACTTTTTCTTGGAAATAAATTCTCATCATCTCTTATTCTATTGCCGCAAAATGATACAGAACACAGAACAACACAGTGACAGAAACACTTACAAAATGGAATAAAAGCACAGAAACCCTATTGAAAAAGTTTCGACGTACTGTATCGTTGAGCTACTCACCGTTCAGAAGAAAGCTCTTGAATTAAAAACAAAGTATGGTTTAAGCGTTCCTCAACTTATATTATCGATCGTATCTGCTCCGTTTTGGTTGTTGTTTGCATTCCTCTTGACCATGCGCTCTCGAACAGGCTAAGATTTATCTCTCTCCATTTTTTCCGCTTCAATTGGGTATAAAGAGACGTGCTGCTTTATCCTACAAAACGTGGTTCGCTTCCAAGATGCGAAACAATTTAGTTTTATTTTCCACCACCAGCACAAATGTGGGAGTAGGGTACGAGAAAGAGAGAAATTGAATAATTAGCGAGCAAGCGGTGGGATATAAAAGGCCGCGAATAGCCAGTGACAGGGTAGTCGCAAATCGAAGTGGAATGTGTACAGTCGCAACGTTGTGAAGAGAAACGATAATAAAGAAGAATTGACCTTTGAACCTTTCATACTTGCCTACATGGGGGCTCGACCGGGATAGGATAGGAGGTGAACGGCGAAAAAGTTAAAGTTGTGAAGAGTTTAAGTTGTAAAACCTCCCATTTTGGTGAAGCTTAAGTTGTCAAGTGTGTGAAGTTGAAAAGTTGTGAAGTGGTGAGGTTTTAAAGTTGGACAGTTGCAGTAAGACAAGAGAGTAAAAGTAGGAAAATGACAGAGGAAGAGAAAGTGTTGCAGCTCGTGGAGGACCACACACGATCGGGATTATCAAAAATGTGCGTCGCGCGCGGATTACCGACCTCGGGTACCAAGGAGGAGATGGCACAGCGAATAGTGAGCCAAGACATGCGCGACCGAGACCTAAATGGAACTGTCGGAAGTGCTTATCAAGACGCGTTGGAGCCGGATGCGACGGCAGGTGACGGCAGTGATGTGATCAGTGTTTGCACAGGCGTACAGAAGGTCCACCAAGTCTTCACGTTCCGCGACGTGGAAGACGGAATCGACACGTATGGTGCAGATCCCGATGCCGACGTTAGGGTATGGTTCCAGCACTTTGAAGACGTGGCGGATATGGCCGGCTGGAATTCGGAGCAGCGACGAGTAATGTGCCGTAAAAAGGTGATAGGAGCGGCTCGAAGTTTCATAAACACGTTGCGCGGTAACATATCATATCAAAAAATAAAAGCGGAACTGATAAACGAATTCGGACCGATGGTGCGAGCATCCGACATTCATCGTAAGCTCACAAACCGACGGAAGATGAAGCACGAGTCCGTGTTGGAATACGTGTACGCCGTGCAGAAAATTGCTAAGTATTCTGATATGGACGAGCAAAGCATTTGTGAATATATTGTCGACGGTGTAACAGAGGACACCGCAAGACGAGTAATGCTGTACGAGGCAAAAACAATAGCGGAATTGAAGCAAAAATTGATTTGCATGGAACGCGCCCACAGCAAGAGAGGGAGTACCCGCGAGGCTGGGGGAAACGAAAAAAAAAACTGTTTCAACTGTGGAAGTGTGGAACACCAGCTTGCCCACTGTCCCATAAAAAACAACGGCCCGAAGTGTTTCAAGTGCAACGCGCACGGTCACCGTGCAAAAGAATGCACAAAACAAAATCGTGGAAGTGACCTGCTTCAAGTGAAATGTTTCAAGTGTGGTGAAGCCGGACACATAGCACCTCGTTGTCCAATGGCAGTGTCGCGACCAGCCAAAGTTAATTTCATCAGAACTCGCTGTCCGACCGTCGACGTGGAGTTGGGTAATGTGCGCACGCAAGCCATGGTCGACACGGGAAGCGATGTTTCGCTGGTACGGCAGGACTTCTGTGAAAAGCTGGAACCAAGCGTGCAACAGAAGGTAAGAAACAGCCAACAAATGGTTCGTGGCTATGGTGGACAGCGCGAGCAAGTGTACGGCGAATTAAGCTGTGAGGTGGTCATCGGCAAAACTACGCGATTAGTCAGATTCCTAGTAGTACCCAAATCGGCAATCGATAGCCCGGTGTTAATCGGAATCGATACGCTCGAACGGGTAAACTATAGGATCACTAATGGACAGGTCGAAATAATGGAAGACAATGCAAATGTGGAAACAAATAGCGAAAAAGACTTGTGGATACATCACATAGTGTGCGACGAACTAAATGAGGAATTGAACTTTCCTCCGAAGTATCGCCAGAAAGTGGAAGAAATTGTGGCGAGTTACGGTGTTAACAGTCAAGAGAACAATGGATGTGAAGTCGAAGAAATCGTAAACGAAATGAAGATTAATTTGACGGACAACGAAATCGTATGTACGCAACCCCGCCGATTGGCTCCGTTGGAGAAGCAAATCGTGAAGGAGCAAGTGAGTGAGTGGATGCGGGATGGAATTGTTAGGCCATCGTTCAGCCCGTATTCTAGCGCGGTCGTCGTGGTCCCGAAGAAAGACGGATCCTATCGGGTATGCATCGACTATCGCGCGATAAATAAAAAAATAATTCGTGATCAATACCCGATGCCGAATTTGGAAGACCAAGTGGATCAATTAGCGGATGCGCGCGTATACACAACACTCGATCTAAAAAATTCATATTTTCATGTGAAAGTAGCCGAGGAAAGTCGTCAATACACAGCCTTCGTCACAGCGGATGGACAGTACGAGTTCACACGAGCACCGTTTGGCTTATGCGTGAGCGGGAGTGCATTCTGCCGTTTCATCGGGGAGGCGTTGCGCAGTTTGGTGCAGGAAGGCGTAATGCTCATGTTCGTGGATGACATCATTATACCGTCGAGTGATGAAGAAGAAGGATTGCTACGTTTGCAAAAAGTGTTAAGAGCCACGGAAAAAGCAGGATTTGAAATCAATTGGAAGAAGTGTACATTTCTACAACGAAGAGTAGAATATTTGGGACTTACGATTTACAACGGGCGGATTGAACCATCACCGCAGAAAGTAGAAAAGATGAAGAGATTCCCAGTTCCTAGAACGGTTAAGCAGGTGCAAAGGTTTTATGGTTTGGCCAGTTACTTCAGGAAGTTCATTCCTAACTTTTCAAAAATTATGCGACCAGTGTCGCTACTGTTAAAGAAGGAGGCAGCATTCAAGTTTGACAAAGAGGCGCTTCAAGCATTTGACATGATTAAGGCCAAGTTGACGGAATATCCAGTGTTACTCATTTTCAAAACTGGGCGTAGCACAGAAGTGCATACTGATGCGTGTAAAGAAGGAATAGCAGGAATGTTGATGCAATACGAGGAAGGAGATAGTAAACCACATCCATGTTACTATTATAGTAGATTAACAAATCAAGCCGAAAAGAATTATCATTCCTTCGAGTTGGAATCATTGGCGGTAGTAGAGTCTGTTAAAAAGTTTCGATGTTATTTGCTAGGTAACAAATTCAAGATTATCACTGATTGTATCGCATTCAAACAATCTATAGCAGCAAAGACGATCAATGCTAGAACGGCAAGATGGCTGGTAACATTGTCCGAGTATGAATATGAGATAGAACATCGACCTGCAGAACAGATGAAGCATGTAGACGCGCTATCTCGAACGAATGTCCTGAGAATATCAGTCGCAGTATCCGAGAGGATTGTTAAGGCGCAGGAAAAGGATGATGAAATAATGAAAATTAGGGAGTCCATAGAGCGAGGAGATAAGTCTGAATCTTTCCGTCTATCCAATGGAATACTATACAAAGAACAAGAAGGGAAGATGAAGCTGGTAGTACCGAAGACGATTCAAATGTCTATTATAAGAGAAGCACACGAACAGGGGCACTTTGGGATAAAAAAGACGAAGGAACGATTGGATTCACAATATCATATTCCAAGCATAGAAGAGAAGATCAAGGAGTGCATAGAGAATTGCGTCAGGTGTATAGTGAATGAACGGAAGCGAGGGAAACGCGAGGGTGAGCTTCATCCCATTCCGAAGGGTGAGGTCCCACTTGACACATTTCATATTGATCATTTAGGCCCTATGCCATCGACACGTAAAGCGTACAATTATATATTCACGGTGATTGATGCATTCACAAAGTATGTTTGGTTGTTCCCGACAAAGACAACAAATGCAGAAGAAGTGATCAAAAAACTTACGGCGGTGTCCGATCTTTTTGGTGACCCGCGCAGAATTATTTGCGATCGTGGCGCAGCGTTCACTTCAGGAGTGTTTGAGAAATATTGCAGCGAACGAAACATAGAGATACACAGGATCGTAACAGGGGTTCCTCGAGGAAATGGGCAGGTGGAAAGAATTCACCGTGTAATCATTCCAGCGTTAGCAAAGTTGTCGGTTGAGAATCCAGAAACGTGGTTTAAATTTGTCAATGAGGTCCAGATAGCAATCAATAATAGTTGGCAGCGCGCCATTCGGATGACACCGTTCGAATTATTAACGGGAGTCAAAATGAGATCGAAAGGAGATATTGTAGTACGCAAAATTTTACAAGAGGAATTACAGGATGATTTTGTAAAAGAACGATCGGATTTGCGCAAAGTAGCTTGCCAAGGTATAGAGGCTATACAGCAGGAAAATCGCATCGCATACAATTTGCGGCGTAAACCAAATCGGAAATACAAGGTAGGAGATGTCGTAGCGATACCAGTCACCCAATTCGGTGTCGGTAGGAAGGTTAAAGGAAAGTTCCTAGGACCCTATAAGGTTACGAAGATCATGATGAACGATCGATGTGAGGTAATGAAGTTGAATCATGAAAATGAAGGGCCGATAAGAACTACTACGGCGTTCGATCTGATTAAGCCATGGGCCAATCCAGGGGGATTGTAATGTCAGGAGGGCCGTGTGGGAGTAGGGTACGAGAAAGAGAGAAATTGAATAATTAGCGAGCAAGCGGTGGGATATAAAAGGCCGCGAATAGCCAGTGACAGGGTAGTCGCAAATCGAAGTGGAATGTGTACAGTCGCAACGTTGTGAAGAGAAACGATAATAAAGAAGAATTGACCTTTGAACCTTTCATACTTGCCTACACAAATGAGCTTTTGCTAAATTAAACTGCCAGTTTGTTTCGAAATGAATTGCAAGGAACGATTTAAGAGCTGAAAGAAATACACAGTGATGTTTAATATTCAGAGTAGATATTGTACAAGAAAAACATGACCAAAAACATTCCAAAAGAATTGTGTAATGCAGAATAATAATCAACGAAAAATCTATGATCAAGTTAGAAATAATAGTTGACGACAAACAATCAAACCGTTACCAAGCGTTACCAAAATGGGTAGCCAAATTTATCACGAATGATATTTTCCCACGAAATTATTTTCGCATTGATTTCACCCATAAACCAGGTTCGTTTATGTACGTTCCGCTGACATGCAGTAACTCCTTTACCTCCTCTCTTCAGTTTACGACCGTTTCATTTTTCTATGTGCTCCGAGAAGAAGCAAAGACGGGGTAACTAGTTTGCGTACTCAAAATAGTACGGCCAGTGCATGAAGGAAATTTTTGATGACGAAAGCTAAAGTTTATACATCCCCAGCCGAGAACGGAAGGTGTATCGTAAGGAGGGCCTGGTCGTTATACAAAAAATTACGATCGCACCCCTTTTAATCATCAGTGGTGGTCGTTAAACGAACTAACTGCAACCGAGTGAAGGTAGATAAATAAAAAAGGACAGAAAATTTACCGACCCGGCATCGGTTTTAACCCATCTTTAACCCAAGGCAACCTACTGCGAGTTTTTGACTACGGTCGACCGGCGGATGGACCTCTTTTGAAGCTGCTACTTTTCGCTTTTACGCCGTCTTTACGCCGATCTTCACCAACAATGGCTAGAGCTAGCGTTTGAAGTGGCCGAACTGGGAAAAAACTGAACTGACAATGTATCTGTCACCAACAACCCCGTTGTCCCGATACGGCCCGGTCCTGCGTCCAAATAGCATAATTGACACAGTCAGTAAGAACCCGGGGACACAGCATACCGCGGCACGGGCATGGACATGAGCGGACGGACGGATGGAGCATTTATTCATGCGGCAGTAAATCCCGTCGCTCCCTTCCCAAAAACCGGCTTGCCATGGTGGTTGGTAAGGCATCCGGCGACTGTTGCCGACCCGGAGTTAACATAACCTCCGTGGTGACTGTCCCGGGACTCACAATAGCCGCCACCCATAAACGGTGCTCGAGGATAACCACTGGTTCCAAGCCGACCCTACTGCGCCAGTGTAAAAGTAATGATTCACAATCAGTATAAATAATGTTAACCATAAACTTGGTTTGTGACAGTCCGAAAAGCGGACCCCCATTTTTACTTGTGCCGTCCTCGTGGCGTACCCTAAATTCCCGCCGAAAAATGCTGCCCTCCGGCGTGAGCCCGGTGGGGTGTAGAAGACTGGGACCTGCACTTGCCAACTGCACTAAATGGAGCAGGGTTCTTGTGGGCAACTTTCTCCCGAGGTCAGTTGAGCGAAAGTGCGCTCGTCCGCTGCCGGTTGTATGTTTGGCATATTATGGGCTCTACCCCTCCCTAAAACCTTTGGGCGGGGAGGGAAGAAACAAAAGCTCGGTGCAGCACGACTTTCCCTTTTGCTTCCGCTGCTGGCAATGAATTGGTTGGCAAATTGCTTCAAACGAATCTTTTATTTGAATGAATATTTAATGAATTTCTGAGCTCCTTACCGAGAACTGGTGACTTTGTTTAGAGTATCTAAGGATGTTGACAAGGATTCCGTAAGTTGTATTGTGGAACTCGCGTAAAGGTCCACCCAATGCTTCTCATGAAACAAGGAAAGCTTTAGTAAATTAATGAAAAGAAAATTAACGAGCTCTGACTTATTTGTTACCTTCTACAAAAACCAATATGATAGTATCCTCGTTTCCCCGTGGGAAGTGCCCATGGCGCAGCGGTACCTTGAGAAAACACCACGTCACAGGTAGTTGGATCGAACCTCGAGTATGGCACCTTCCGGTATTACGAACGGCTGACCACAGATTTACAATAGACCGGCTTTTGGTCACAGAAACTCTCTTTGGAGAGGGGCCTTTTCCCACTAGGGGATGTTGTGCCACATAAAAACATCATTTTCCCTGATCCTCAAAAAAACAACGTATTAAAAAACTAAGACTGGCAGTGGTTATGTCCTGCTGTTGTGGTTCATTCCCTGACGTGCATGTTCATGTGTCAGGAATTGTTTGGATTAGGTGCATAATCCATGAAACCTTCACGCCTTCTCGAAGCTCATTTTTCGAAGGAATTCAACCTCACAAACACCGTACTATAATCTGCCTCTTCAATCATTGCTTTAATAACCATTCCTTTGAGCACACTCTCCACACTCACACACTCCTATTCGATGTAGTTATGGAACTACTCCATGGCATTGCATATGCTGATGTAAAGGAGCAGACTCACCGATCCTGTTTCGTGCGAGATTGCACTCGTAAACAATCTGTTGCGGTCTTTCTACTTCCAACCAGAACGGTACGGAAATTTTGGACTTCGGAGTGATTACATGATTGCAATACGTTGAACCAAAGCCACTCCAACGGTCGGACAGATCCTTTTCGCCAGAATAAGCCTGAATGATGCAATTCCACCGAAAGGTTTGGAAGGCTGGCGCAATGTGAAGGGTTCGATTTCCCGTCCTTCTAAAGTCTCAGTTTGGTATTGGAGGTGCGTTTCAGGCTGGCATAAATTAGTTTCTTGTGACGGTGCTGAACGAGCGTGGGAAATACGGGGATACGAGATTGACCCCTGCCTGGTTTGTTTCGATTTATGTCTTATACGCCACGGACACGTGCATCGCTTTGCATCTTCTCCGAAGGCATCATGGAAAACGTTACCCGATCCTAGCATGACCGCATGTCCACAAGGATTGGCCTTATTGACCCGTAACGTGGTGTGGTGCGTGGAAGGTATCCCTGGAAAGTGTCGACCAGTCTTTCTTTTATCTTTCTACAAACCGCTGGGAGCTTCGGGAGATGAGTCAACCTGTGGTCGGCTGGATACCTAAGCCCTAGACCTTCTTCTGGCAGTCCTCCCAGGACGGCTGTCCTTTCGCGTCCAATTCTGATCACATAATCTCACACATAAATCATTATTTATTCGGACATTTACACCTCACGCTCTTTCTCTCTCTCTTTCGGAAACTCTGGAAATGGGCATGTTTTCGCTTCCGATATTGCACTTCTGCGAACCCCAAGCGGCTCCTGTGAATATGAATTCAGGCTACGCACATTTCAGGTGTTCTTAGCGAGAGGATCCTGACTGATGGTATCTAGGGAAATCGTGGCAGTGGTATATCACTCTGAAACGTGTGACTGTGTTGAAGGACAAGAAGTATAATTTGTGATGGCAAAAATGGGCTAAATTTGAGACATGTTTCTTCCAAACAAACGTCCCGGTGCTAACTTATCGCTTGGAGTATGCAAATGCATAAATATAATTCACGTTCGTTTGTCGTAGCTCTAAAGCGCGGCTGGTAGTTGCTTCTGGGTAGTGAAATGTTTGCGACTTCCTACGACCAAACCAGAACAATTGAAATTCTTTGCCAGACGGAAGCGAAGCCCCTTGTCGGAACGTAAATCTTGGCCGTTTTTCACTCTCCCGAAAGAAACTCACTCTAAATCACTGCTTTTGAAGCACAAGGCACGTGCGTTGGGTCGACAGGAACGGTGCGTTGTTGTGGTGTACCAGCGGGCATCCGAACCGATGGATTGGTAACAATTTTCCCCCTTTTCACTACCCCATCTTTCACCGCCTGTGCCATGGAATTGGATTCCGCACCATAAAAGACAAGCTAAACGCCTCTCGGAAGAGGCGGACAAATAGAAAAACTGAAGCCGCGAAGGTTTGTGCAATAAAATTGCGATCGTGATTGGAATGCGTGTCACAGCGTTTGCGTGCGTGCGTGCGGTACTGTCGGTTTTTGCGGTACACACGTGGCCCGTGCGCCGGAAGTTTGGCTTCCTCGCCGCAAGCACCAGCGGAATGGTTCGACCCCGCCGAAATCGGAGGAAAGGGAACCCCACATTTGGCTGCCTGGGTTGATTTGATCGACAAAGGATTGGTTCGGTTTGCCATTACGATCACAATTGTGTTACTTTGAGAGAAGATCGGTTACGGGGCTTTTTATAAAACGGTGCGAATATAAACGAAGACACGTTTCATCTAAATATTCATGGGTTAAAACGAACTCTTCACCGAAAAGCCGAAATACTAATCCTTCGCAGAAGTAACAATTTTCGGGCCGGAATGTTTTTCATTCTCCTCCAAAAAGGATTGCTCAAGCCGTCGGGAAAGCTTCCGTCAATTCCATCCTAAATTATAGCTCAACTTCCGACGGTGAGAAAACTCAGGATGAGGAAACTTACCTGACGATGAACTTTCGAGGCCCCTCCCGAGTGAATGCATCAAAGGGCTGGAAAGTTTTTCCTCTTGCAACATATCCAATATTAAAAGTACCGTTCACCGGTATCGATTTACGCTGCTTTTCATGTCTCATGTTCACTTCCCGTCCGGTTGCTTCTCTCGTCCTTGAACATGTACTTCAGTGAGCAAAAACGCTGCAAAACGGATGATGGTTCCACGCCAGCATAACTTTTGGTCGTTTTGGCCCGTTTCCTGGCCCGATAAGCTCATTTGCAATTCCAGCCCTCGGCTGAAACTCACAGGCCCGATATCCGATTCCGTTTCGAGCGTTGAAGCCGTAAGATGTGTGTCTACGCAAACCCTCGTTAGAAATGACGATAAGCGATACCGAAAGAGCGTATGGGCCAGGGGCAGCATCTTGAGCCCTTTGATGAATAAATCACAAAACTTATGATCCACCGGATGCTCGAGATTACGGATGCACGCACACTCGGCCGTCCGCCATTGACAAACGCGGAGGATTCACCGAGCCTACAAAGAAGGCTGGGCAAGCTGGTCGTAACGCTTCAGGTCGAAGGCGATCTTTTTGATGTTTGTGTTTTGCGTGCTTTAGCAATAGATTCGCAATGCTTTCTTCAAGTTAACATATCAACAAGTTCGTCTGAAGCGATTGCGTGTGTTTTTATAACCAATTTTTATTCCGATGTGCCCGACAAAATGTTTTTGATTTTAAAGATAAAATTCTGTCATTTTTTAAAAATACTTTAATCATTCCGGATCATTCAGCTTTTTCCGGTTCAAAGTAAAATATTTTTAAAATTCCCTATCAAATCCTTATTTATCATTTTACATAACGTACAAAACTTCACCACATCACCTTCTACTAGGCGATAATGGATTTGTGATGGAATGGAATTTAATTTTCCCTCGCAAGGCGAGACCGAGTCACAAGAAATCCAACCGAGATTTTTCTACTTAAAATGGCATCGACGAGCTCGAGGCCAGCCTCAGTACTTCACATTTCGCTGAGAGCAGTTTAAAATCGAAAAGATAGAATGTTTCATTACCGGTCAATAATAAATATTTATCATCCCATCCATTTTTCCCTCCGGTATCGAACCACCAACTTTCCTACGAGTGTGTAAAAGAATGGCAAGTGTTTTTCGGACGCCCCTAGGGTCGGCAAAAGAGCTACCGTTTCGTCAGTACTCATTCTTTCCACAAAAGCGTGGCATGAGTTTGATTCTGCACAATTTTCCGGTTCCAACCTCGTTTTGCCAAGCGGTACCGATTCAAACAAGAGTCCATAGGATTTCTTCTATAAATGTATTTTAGCCAAAGGAACTACTCCATAAAATCCTGCTCGCAAAGAAACGCTTCAATGGAGCTATCAAACCCCAATCCAATGAAGCGATTTAAATTCAATCCAATAAAAGATTCCCCACAGCTAGTTGAGCAAAGCGAGAGTGAAGTAATACGAGAAGCACAGAAGAGTAAAACCGTCAGTCACGCCTGGTCCTGATGGTATTCCAGGCATTATCCTTAACCGGTGCCGGCATTCCTTAGCCCCGATGTTGACGAGAGTGTTCAATATGTCACTGTTGACTGGACATTTTCCTAGTGCCTGGAAGTCGTCATGGATGGTGCCCAGATTCAAAAAAGGTGACCGTTCCAACGCTGCTAACTACCGCGGGATTACCTCACTCTGCGCCTTCTCGAAAGCATTCGAGCTCCTCGTCTATGGCCCTTTAATGTCGGCATCCCTGAGCTACATTAGTCCCAAACAACATGGGTTCGTCCCGAAACGATCAACCACAACGAATCTTACGGAATTTGTGGGGTTCTGCATTAAACAGATGGACAATGGATCTCAGGTGGATGCGATCTATACCGATTTAAAGGCTGCTTTCGACACGATATCGCACGAAATCCTGATTGCAAAACTTAAGCAGATTGGCATCAATGAGCAATGGGTCCACTGGTTCCATTCATACCTTACAGGACGTTCATACCAGATTAAAATCGGAAAATGCACATCTCGGAAAGTATACAGCTCCTCGGGGGTACCGCAGGGCAGCAACCTAGGGCCATTGCTGTTCCTGCTCTATATCAATGACGCTGCACTTGCTCTCGCGGATACTGGCTGCGGGTTCCTGATGTTCGCGGACGACGTGAAATTATTTCGAACGGTGCGGAACGCCGAGGACTGTCAACGCTTGCAAGAGGCTGCCGGCGCTTTTGCAGATTGGTGCAACCGAAATGCCCTTTCCCTGTGTGTGGAGAAATGTCGAGTCATTTCTTTCACGAGAAGACAGACACCTATGGATTTCGCATACTCCATTGATGGTGTGACCGTCGAGCGAACCAACTGCGTTTGCGACCTAGGGGTTCTGTTGGATAGCCGGCTCACCTTCACAGCACATTGGGAGAGCGTAATTTCGAAGGGAAACCAGATGCTCGGGCTCGTCTGTCGAATGTCGAGGGAATTTCGTGACCCAATTTGCGTAAAGATGCTCTTCTGCTCTCTTGTCAGGTCTGGATTAGAGTACTGCAGCGTAGTGTGTCCTCCAACGGCCCAGGTGTGGATAAACCGATTAGAAGCCATCCAGCGCAAAATGACGCGGTTTGCGGTAAAAATGCTTCCTTGGCGTCCCGGCGATATTTTCCCCGCGTACGAGACCAGGTGTTTGCTGCTGGGCATCGAGACGCTGCAACAAAGGCGGTGTAACGCGCAATGCCTGTTCATCTCCGGACTATTGAACGGCTCCATAGATGCACCAGACCTCCTCAGCGGTATTGACATCACAGCCTTTGATAGACGACTACGGACTCGACCTTTCATCGCCATTGACCATCGCCGGACGAACTTTGGACAAACTGATCCACTCAGGGCTATGTGCGTAGCTTTTAACGAAGCCTACGATATATTTGACTTCAACTTGACACAGGCCAGCTTTCGTGAACGTCTCAGGCAAATAACCTAAACTTAATACCAACATTCATGTAAACCAATAAGTGTTCGATGAATTATCAATAAATAAATAAATAAATAATAATAAAAAAAGAGTGAATACCATACATTTTCGCTTCCCAGAACGACAACCAATTGTAGCTTGCATTAAAACAAGCCAGCTATTTCTCACAACCACTCTTTGCATTAAAATATTACCAACATAAATGAATTGTTCATAGAGAAAACATGGTAAGCAAATGGTATTACCAATAACTTGAGCTAAATTATTTTATTCACTTTCATAAACCATTTAAGATTTTCCAGTTGCAACTGGACAGTGGACCTTGCAAATCAAAGCTTATCGACGAGTTTATGTTTACTCTAATGTTCACAAAGGTTACAGAAAGTAGTGGTAGATTGTGTTTGTAGCTCCAATTCAGGGTTGGAAAGAAGTGTTACTGCCTGTTCGGGTATGTCCCTTACCTGCATTTCACATAGACCCATTTCGTTCACGGTTAGCCAACTCGACCGTGGTGCTGTAAAGCTCCATTAATTCTGGCCGGCTGGTGAACGCAAATACAGCAATCCACCAACGCTAGGGACCACGATTTGCGTACATACAATCAACAATCCGGACCGATTTCACTAAATTCTTGCCCACTCCGGTTGGTTGTGAGTGACAATAAAATCGGGAATCTAGGGACACTGGCTCTCATGCTGGCGTTAGAAGTCGTACAGCACATTGAGACTTTTGCAACGCTTTATTTTTGAGCGTTTATGGACCCAAAAACGTTCCCTCGAGGGTCAGCAGTCAGAGTGGATTTATATTCTAACCCGATCCACTCGATTGCACTTCACGGCGGATACAACTTGTTTTGTGACGTTAGAGCACTATTACTTTATGTTTAGCAAATAAACAACTACTTTGCGAATCTGGAGTTTACAGATAAAATCATTGCAGAGATTTGCTTTGCTTCAAAGCATATGAAAATTAATCTTTCAAAACTAAACAAACACGAGCGAGCCCAACTATTTACCTTCAGAGCTTTCAATCCTTGACAGTTCCTGAATTTAATCGGATTTGCAGATCCTTTTGTTATTTATCCCAAGCCCGCTTATGGGAACATGCCTTGTCACGCCTCAAGCTGGTGTAAACATGACGGTTTTAATTAAGGTTTCTTCGACGTCGACCTGCATGTTTCCGCCAGTTCAGTCCCTCATTAATTCCAATCGAAACATCTCGCAAACGTTGCCCGAATCCTGCTTTGTATTTCTGTCGGAATGATTCTTCACGCAGCGTTAAAGCAAATATCAATATTCGTGGAAATTCCTGGCCTTTGCTAATGTTCAGTGGCTACTGACTTGAATTCTGTTCAAAACCCAGTCACGGATTCTCGACCGGAGGTCAACGCCCTAAATCCGACCTAATGAAACGTTTCTTTATTTATGCATCACGATTTTTTGCAATTCAAAGCAAGCTTTAATACGACTATGGTACTGCACAATGAAAGCAATGGAGTGTAAGCCCTAGGAATGGAAAACAAGTGTTTTCGTTTTAGCCGGGAAAATCATCCGACCGCTTATTAATGCAGTAATATCGGTCAAACCGTTGGGTGTTCCTAATTTATTGAGATCATTTACTTCTTACCACTACGTAGCAACAATTAATTAACGTTTGGCAACGGTTTTAAAGATAAATGTTAGCCAAAAGCTCTTTGCCTATGTCTTTGATTCGAATGAACAGTTGATGATGATGGTTTAAATTAGTTGAAATATGGAAATATATATGTAAAATGAAATATGAGAAATCCATCTTATTTCATCCATTCACATAATGTAACTCATCAACCGACGCGTTGATTTCGTTGGGAGCATTTGACAAAACCGACAGTTTTTTACGACAATGTATAAATCCTTTTCTGCACATTTTTTTGTCCGCCCTCAGTCCGCCAACTCAGTAAAATACACTAAAAGCTTTTGCCTCGCCAAAGAAAGCGTAGTCGAGATTAGATTTCTTTTCTCCTCCTTGGAAGCATTTTGCTGCCACAATTAATGATGAATGTGCTCAGACCATTCGGTGACCATGAATGGAAACCAGAGCAGAGTACGTGCGTCTATGTTGTGTAAACGGCTGTCCACTAAAGTCTTAAGGTTTCTAGCCTTTAACTTTTCCATCTTGCATGTTCCTTCTCTATTATTCTGTTTCACTTTTATTTTTATTTTTCCTCGTCACTTTTATCTTATGCGGCACGTTCCAATCATATGACTGTAGGGCACCAAAAGTCTTCAGTCTGATCCTCACCTGCACGGAAAAGCTTTTAGGAGATGCTTCCTCTTATGCTTCAGAAATAGAAAATGCTTAGCGATAGTTTTCCTTCACCGAATATACGCTGCCTAATTCAACAAATTGGGGGGTCCGCGACAGCCGAGCGGTAGCGCCGGTTAGAAAATCGGCCCATGATCGCCGGGGCACACCACCTCGACGGCGTGGGTTCGAATCCCAACCGAGATCGGACCCTCCTCTGTACGAGAGGACTGACTATCCACGTACAACAGGGAAACAAGTCTCGTAAGCCCTTAACGGGCAGGCATGACCAACAGGTCGTTACGCCAAGAAGAAGAGAAGAAGAATTCAACAAATTTCGTAAAGCAGCATTCAAAAGTCAAACGATGTACTTCTCGAATCTATATCTGCGCTTGATGCTCCATGTGCCTGCACAGCTTGATGCAGTCATCATGTTTACACCTTCACCTAGAAGTTTATTTATTATTTTCACTTCGCTCGGCACACCGCGACTTAAAACACGTCACAACTCAACACGGTGTGGGAAGATAAACATTGACAAAAGTTTAATCCTTCTTTCGTGCGTCACGTCGAATCCTCCCTCTTGAATGGAATTGATTATAACAAAATGCGCATAAAGAGCGTTTTCAGGAGCTACAAAATATTTCAATAAACTTATACGGCAGGCATACATATTTCCCTTTAGACATGGCTCTTCAAAATGACAACAACATTTCACATGTCACTTGTCAGTTTACCGTACACGTTTTCAATTTTCCGAATTTCCTACCCTCACTCTCCAGCTTCGGTTTATCGTCATCTCCAGTACGGGCCGAATGCAATAATGCGTGCGTGTGGCTCGTTAGTTCAACTAGTTGTCTAATAGTTCAAAAGCTTTGACGGAGTTGAGTCTCTACCGAAGACAACTACCTCGACTGCGAGTTTAGACAAGTCAGTAAATGTATATTACATCATTTCACTGTCACGCATGTTTTTACCCGCAGAAAAATTGCAAGTTGGCTTACCGACCTGCAAGGAAGGATGTTGAGGAAGAATATGGATATCATCGCCATAGAATCATGTCATGTTGGATTTATTGTGAGGATCCTTCGAATAGTAAGGCTTCTAGACTCGAGATAAAAAAATACCTTTTTCATTTAAGAAACAGGTAACATATGCCATTCGGTCATAGTTTTTTACCATTATTGAAAATTATATATGATTTCACGTTTATTAATACTTTCCATTCCATACACAAGAAATGTAAAAGTAAAACTCACGACTGCAGCAATTCAGTAACAATTCTCTCAAAGAAGCTCTATTCATAAAGTACATTAAATAAAACACCTCAAAATAAGCCTCACAACCTCCAGTTAAAAGCTGTTCCATTAAAAACAGCACAACTGCCTAGTTAAGGAAAATGGCCACTACCCGAAAGCGCTTCATAGGAAAAACTAAATTGTTGACCACAGAACGAAAAAATAGAAATAACCAAGCAATTTAAACGAACCATTGCTCAACTCTTTGATCGGCAAGGTTTACCCTCGCAGTGTACCACCCTCCTCCTCCTTAGTGCCACCAAACACCAGAAGCGAAACGAATGGTTCTCGAGGTCATCGGCCAAATCCGTTACGGCCCTGGGGTTCCGCCAATTGGTAAGCATATGCCAGTGGCGATACGAAACACTTCAATATGTTTTACAAACGAGATAACTTCATAACATGAACTCTCAAACATATCAGCTTTGCGCAAATTGCACATACACCCTTCTTCTCCATCCGCCTTCGCAGCTCGTGGACCCGTGGGTTCTCTCAGAAGAAATCGTATCAAGGCCACAACGATGACGAGCGGCGTATCCACGGCGAAGGCTTTCCTCGCTCGTCGGAAAAGCCGCGGCAAATTGGGATGGATTTTGATACCATTTACCCGAGAGCACCACTTTGCCTCGTGCCGTTCGCAGTCTGCGGGGAGTTAAATTGGCATGCGTTTTAACTTTTTCCTTCATCTTGAAGGGCCGGTTTATTTATTTACTTTTTTCACCACCTGTTCTTCTCTCTCCATCCAATTATCCCGCTTTTCCTCGGCCTTGCAAGCTGAAGCTGTTCATAGATTATCTTTCGGCTTAAGCTGCTTCCATCTCAAGAGAGCCTGGTGTTTTTTTTTTATTCCACTTCGTTTCCTTTCTCTCTAGTTGGCAATTTTTCTTTACTTTTTTTATCTAGCTTTCTTTTGTTTTCCTCCTGACTTAAGCATTTAGTCCAAAATTTAGCAACTCCAATCAGGGCCGGCACCGGGATGGAATCTTCTGACGAAATAAAGCGTACCAAGCGATGTGTAAAACAATGGGAGAAAAAGGGTCTGCCCTTACGAGGTCAAGAAAATTTTCCGATTCCATAGCTCTTCGTGGTACACCGAAAACGAAAAAGAAACGGGAAATAAAATTTGAACCTTCACTTCGCGCTACGTGTTGGGAGCGAAAGAAACGGAAGAAATGAAGAAATAAAAAGACGTTGAAAACGGACACCAGAGAAAATATGATTTGCCCAAAGACAAGGTGGATCGCGATAAGAGTGAACAAAAAAGAAGCAAAAAAAACAATGCAAACACAAGTTGTCGACCAGCTAAAGCGCAGCGAATCTTTCCTTCGTTTGTAGGTTCATTGTAGGTAGGCGGTTTGTACATGCGTTTTTTTTTCCACAAAGGCTTTCCTTTTTTGAGTTTAATGTTCTTCTGCAAAGCCTTACGTTTCATTTTCATTCTTGGCCGTATCATGGTATGCACTTCAAAGTCGCTAAGATACAATACCCATACGATGAAAACCTATTAAAGCAAGGCCTGAAAATAAGTACTGTTTGTGCTGCGGGGAACATATCACCGATTTCGGAATTCGACTATCGGCTGTCATGTTTTTTTTTGCTTGGTGCTTCTCGTTTTGTGGTTTTCTATATTGCTAGCAACATCAAATACTAACCGGTAAAACGCTGAACAATGCCGAATGCCATTTGGTTTATGTTGCGGATGGTCTCTGACGTTGTTGATCCATGACACTTTTCAACTTTCCCATTTTTCTCCAGCACGAGGTACTACAAATCAAAGCTTATAATCATAAAATAGAACACAACAAATTTTGATTCTCGAACATCCCCGAACGGAGGTGTTCCTGTGATAGCGCGAAGGATGTGTTTTCTTACATTTCGACTACGTGGGCACATCGAAATCCCATCAGCGGGACATTGTGTTTTTGGTGATGGACACAAAAGTGGCACCGGTGTGTGTCCGTTTGCTACCGCCGACGTTTGAGCCACGCACACACCGGGATATGCGGAAAACAGTGTTTCAGGCATGGTTAGGAAAATGGCGCACGACGAAGCGATGCAGAGACTGACTGACTGACCTTTTGTAGCCGCAAGAGAAGCGAAATGTTTGTTCCCGTGTCGGATTTTGGTCTGGCCAGCAAATGAGGCTTTCCGGACCGGATGTGTACCCGCCCACAGCCCCTCCGTCGACATTGCACTTTGCTCAACGCACTAATGATGCTCATTCATGTCAGCCAAAACCCCTGAAACCACTAACACTTTCCGTGACACAAGGGAACGCATCTGGTCAACGGCACACGGAGTTGGCCGACCCGGATGATACACTGTGATGTTTCGGGTCGCCTGGTATTATCATAATGGTAATAACCGTATAAAAATAATTATTTACCACACAAACGCGCCACACCGCAAACCATACTGACATAAAATCATTCCTCGTCCAGGACTCGGTCATGTCGAGGCGAGCGAATTGTTACGTATGTTGCGTGAAATATATCGCTTGAAATTGTGTGTATGTGAACGTGTGCATCGCATCGTTCCCAGTACTCGGGATAATAAATTAAAGAAAGCGTTGAACAATAATCATAAATTAAGCTACCGTAGGCGAAAATTAAAAATTAATCGTTTTTAGCCGGTTCGAAACTATTGCAAAACTAAATCAAGTAAGTTTTAAACGCCATTTTTTCTTAATGTGCACTTTATGCTGAGCGCATATGCTGTCGAAATATCAAAAGAAAATCACTCAAAACAGTAACACGAAACGTTTATGATGTCGTTGCGCAACTTATAGTCACCGTGCGGGTGAAAAATCCCTTCACAATGCGTGAGATGCATTCGATTGCATCTGACAGATTATCGTGACGCTGTTTTCAGATTGAAATCCGTTCCATCAAGCATCAAATGAATGATATAGCTGTACGTCTGCGTCTGGTGCTCCATTAGCTCCGATGCAGCTGCATTTGTGCCTTCAGCGCTGCCGGGGAAGCAGCAGCAGCAGCAGCAGTTATGGTTCGGTTGGTGAAAAACCTGTGTAAAATTTGATCGAGTATGCGCTTTAAAAATAGCGTTCGCGAAAGTGTTCATTTAGAAACCTGACGTGGGTTAAATGAGCCAGTTTTATTGCGTGATTCAATTATAGCAAGGCTTCTATGCTTATCACTAAGGAGATCATAACACCCATAATCTGCTCCAACTTTTACCTCTTGACTTAAAACTAGAAAAATTGCAAATTTCTTAAACGGAGAAACTGCTTTCACATATTCGTTATCATATTTTCTCACCTGGATACACTTAATTTTTGACGGAGTACGAAGAAATTAGGGTAATGAGGAAATTTTGCACGAATGCCGCTGGTGGGTTTAAAATAGACTTTTATCAAATACATTGTAAAATGTTTTTACCAAATCGATCTCAATTTTATTTGATCAATTTATTTGAGATATAAAATCAGTCATCATATTGTTTTTGCACATTTTCTATTGCAGTTCGAGGATGCCATCCAGGAAAATCGGTGCCGATGCCGGTAGAGGAAATCTGAGTACTTTGCTTATAATTTCGTGAAATGTTCCGTCAGCAGCCAATGATGGTGATTCCACATTAACTTTCCGGTACGTTACATTGCGCCTTCGCTGTTTTAATTCGCTTCTCTTTCCAAGCTATAATCAAATCATTTCGTTCTTCCTCATTCCAGGTGACATACACGGCTAGTATACCGAGCTGTAGTGACTGTTCGAGTACGAGGTTCCCACCGCAAGTTAACTCATCTGTTCCTGGGAAACCACGTTGATCGAGGGAAGCAGCCGCTAAAGATGATCTACCTACCTCTAGCGTGCAGAATCATGTACCCTGAGATATGTTTTCGATCTAGGTGAAAACGATCGAATCATCGTCGAGTACGGGAAGTTCTCCGGCGGTCGTTGGTGACGCCTTTCTCCGCTCTGAATTACTGAGGGGAATATACGGCATTGTCATATGATGCGGTGGAAGCAAATTAAATTTGTTCATTACGGGTACGCTCTCTAGAGAAAAGTTCTGGAATATGATTTACGGACATACCTTCGTAATGCAACTACGAGGTTGCCGTCGGTCCAGTCTGATTGCAGTTACGACCCGTAACACCATCGGTCCTGTGGTCGGAAGCGATACTCATTGGAGCGTTGGCTACTGCTTCACCAACGGGGTAAAAATGGAAAACCGAACAGAGCCTGAAAGGTGGGCTACCCTAAAATGGACGAAAAAAAACCCAGGCAAGATGGTAACGCATTGGTAAAATGAGGTAAAAGGCTGTATCCTGAAACAACATAGGGAAAATACCCAGAGTAAGTCATAACGTCTCGGTGCCAGGTACGATCGTGGGTCTAAATAAAGAAGCTTCCTGAAAGGACACGATGTACCAGAAACGAGAGGTCTGGACAGGACACGATCAGGAGAAAATAACAACCGATCAGTTCTAACAACGCTACATTGTAGGAAAGTAGGTAGGATACTTAGGTAAAACCGATCAGCTGAAAAACACATAATAAGCATAAATAATCCTGCCTGCTTTATACAGGCATAATCACAAACCATTGTATACTCTATAAATAGAATGAAGAAATCCTGGAATATAAAAGACAGATTTTTTAAATAATCAATCAGTGTAAATCAGAAATTTATACGAGTAACATCAGGAGTTTAGTTTTGTGAACGCACGTCTAACCAAGTAGGCCCCGTGAAGGAAGACCTCCTTGCTTGTTGGTTATCGGTGTGCAACGGGAAGTTATGTTTCTGCCGGCTAAAAAAAAACTGGGTGCTTCGAGCTTTCGAATATGGCGAAGTCCTCAAGTCGTGTTACATGATTTTCATAGTCTTTTTGTTTCTTTTTTTTCTTTTCATTCAAACGTGGTGAGATCCTTTTACGATACTCTTTGGGGAGTTCTGCTGTTACGCTGCATGTGTTGTCTACCAACACGTCTCGCTCCTGTTGTCCTTCACGAAGAATTGTAACCTTTTCGGTTGGATTGTTGAAGGATGTTTTCGATTTAGTTTTCTTCTCTTTTACTGGTTCAGAATAGAAATTATGTTTTTGATTGTTGCTTTTAATTTTCTGAACCAAATCTTCATTTGGACGATTTTCATTGAGCTTGTTTTCTTTTTGATTATTCAACAGCTTTTCCTTAGATGAGCTACAATGTCGTCTGTTACAGAATTCTCTAGAACATTCTTTAGATACTTCACAGTGCCGCATACGATGATCGTCGGTCAGGAGACATGAAAGGCACAGCCGATGTGTCTTCACCATATTTTTTCTATACGGGAAGTTTGCTGAATTCTTCACACTGTGTAAGCACACAGTGACGTGGACGTCACGGCAGCGTTGGCATGCTTCCTTTTTTCTAAAGTTTTCATATTCTCGCCTTTTGAACGTAGGAGGTTTCCTGTACTCCCATTCTGCTTCATTATGAACGCCAACGTATACGTTTGTTGGACTCTGGCCGATATGGTGGTAGTTTATCGGTACATCGGTCGTGAGGTGTATCATACGGTGATGTTTTTCTTTGCACCCGTTGATACCGCATTCTCTGGCAAAACATTATGTGTTTTCTACGTGCCCTTTGGATCGAAGGCAGCTCGAGCAGAATTTCTCCCTGTTTATAACTTCGTTTCTTTGTTCTGGCGTCATGTTTTTGACTTGATCGCAATTCAGAAGGTGTGATTGCCCTTACAGTTTGGGCATCCTGGATGACAGTCGTTTCGACTGATGTTGCGTTGGTCATTTGGATTATTTGCTGGTTTCGTAAGGTTTGAATATCTGGGAGCTTCGTGCATATTCATAGGTCTTTTATCAATTTCCTTTGGTAAGCGACGAAGTTCGCCTGCAATATTGGCCAACCAGCTGCTAAAGTGCTCTAATGTAGGCATCTCTTCTCTTTCTTCTAACTCGTCTGCCACTTTGATCCATTTTAACTGTTTATCTTGTGGTAATTTGTCAACCAGCTCGTTTATGAGTCGATGGTCGCTCAGATAAGATGGTTTGTTTAGGATTCTGATGTTGGCCACGAGATTTTCTACAGCGACGCTCAAATCCGGAATTCGATTTGGATCCGCTTTTCTTTGAACTTCTCTTAAAAGCTCTTGGTAGATTTGTTCCGATCTACCAAATAGAGTTTTTAAGCGTTCAATTATGAGATTCACGTTTTCTGGGTTGAAAAATAGGGCCTTAAGGTTTCTAAGGGCTTCGCCTTTTTTACATTTCTGCAATCTATTCATATCCTCCTGGTCTGAGAATCTTCCTTCTTCCGTTGTATCGGTAAATGCTTTATTGAAGGCTGGTCAGTCTCTCGGGTTGCCATCAAAGTATGGCAAGTCGTTGACAGACATTCTCATCAGGTGGTTTACGCCGACCGTGTTCCCAACTCTTAAAGCTGCTACTAGATCAGCCATTGTTGTAACCTTCGGTTCAGACTTGATCTTTTTCTCCTTCGACGTTCCTGGCTGATCTTGCGGCAAGGGTACCGATCTGGCTCGGCCATCGTTGCACTTGATGCAAGAAAAGGCTCTCTCCTTCGTCGGGAGTTTTGTTAATTTCACGCACACCAAATGGAACCAACGATCGCACTCGTCGCATTGGACCATATTGGTGTCGGCGTTGTCTGGTTTGTCGCAAAATCGACAGTGACCGTTCTTGTTGTCCACAAAATACAGGGTCTTTTGTGCCATCTTGGCTGATACGGACATTTCTTTTGGTTATTATTGAGTGGTGTGTGGTAAGATAATACCGTAGTCTTGCCACCGGAATTCTTCTTCACCTTTTACCGATCTTCACTCTTTTGATCTCTGCGACGAATATGTTCGACAGAGTGTTTTGCTGATGTGATTCTTCTTGGTCCAGGTTACCCAAGCAAGAATCCAATCTTTTGAGGAAAATTTCGTGAATCTCCTCTCTGGAGCCACCAATGTTACTGCACGTTTAACCAATTAGGTCCCTCGAAGGGAGACCTCCTTGCTTGGTGATCGGTGTACAACGGGAAGTTATGTTTCTGTCGGCTAATTGCCAAAGTCCCTGGATCTCTAATACTTTACAGCTAGTTTCCTCTGCGTGTGGTGGAGGCCTATGCTTTGAAAAGGGAGACTGGGTGCTCGAGCTTTCGGATATGGCAGTGAGTGAGATAAAAACCAACGAGGTTACTCTAGTCGGAGATTGATTTAACACTAAATTTATTTCATAACTGATTGCGTTTGTATACCAGAATTTCTTCATGGTATTTGTGCTTATACTTCAATGTTTTAAATGTATGTGTGTGGAAGTTGGCGAGAAGGATTCGTGATCCTTATTTTGGGTTTTTCTTGAATATCCTATCCACTTTATAATGCAACGCATGCCTGAACATCCCGTTATCGTTGCGTCATGTCCCTTGTCCGTTTTCTATGTTTATTTGAGATCAGGATCGCGATCGGTAACGATAGTTTACATTTTGGGTTTGGTTATGGCGCCGATCTACATATTTATTCCGTTGGCACATTGCGTAATCGCTGTTCCCCATGCCACGTGTTTGGTTCGTCCTAAACAAATGCGCGATCGACCCATGCGCTCGATGTATGTTGATTTGGACATCTCGTTTCCGGTGCGTCGTGCCCTTTCGGATAGTTCTTTATTTGGACAAACGATCGCACTGGACACTGAAATGTTACAATTTATGGTGGAATTTTGCCTATCGACCTTTTTGTCTTCCTTTTAGTGCAGCGTTTCTTAAGTTTTATGGTGCTGAGCCGTTTGAGTTCAAATTGGCTTTTTTATTGTATTTTGTACTCGAACACATCGTTGGTGCTGCAACAAGTTTGCTTACGACATGGTTATTTACCAAAACCACATCCGAAAGCTAGAAGCGATCAGTTCTTCCCTTCTACTGCCTATACTTCCGTCGAACGCATGAGGCAACTAGCTTGAAGGTAATAGATAACAAGAGACTTTGATGATTCATTGAACATTTTTTTCAATCCGTTTGCATATGGGAAAACGAGCTAGAAGTTGTCTACCCCCATGAGTCCTGCTTGTTAAAACGCGATGTAAAACTGGCTGAAAAAGATGATGAATAAGTACGCGCACGGTTGGTGCAAGGCCAATAGAAAAACATTCATTCAGGCAATAAATAGTGAAAACGAATAAACAATAAACAAAATACAACAATGAATAAAGGATCATTATTACTATAATTTGCAGGTTAGTCTACTTTCGTTTTAAGCATTTGAAAGAAAAGAATATGGAATTTTTGCATTTTAAAAATCGTTCATTTGTACGCCATCGCTGGTGAGGCTGAATTTTTGTGATAAAGCGAGCTACTAATCCCTTCACTCTCTCGGACACATGTCCGCCAGGAAAAACCGAACGGCAAGTAATCGGGCTGGCCGGGCACTAGCGGCAGCAAAATGAAATAAATAAAACCTTTATAATCCTTCCATTTCTCGTCTCGGCGGTTGTCAGTTGAATCTGACAACTGGCTAACAAGAAACGAGCTCTGGTGATTGAAGCAGTGTGCTAGCCGAAAGAAAGAAAAGGAAAAACTTCAAATTAAAATAAATCGAACAAATCGAATTGCCATTTGCAACCGTCAGCGAAAGGAGACCCCCGATTGGGTGGTAAATTCATTTCCATATTGCAATCAATTCATGTATACAGCGTCAGGGTTGGCTATGATTTTCCGAATCGGAATCGTCCTGTCAAATTGTGATAGAAAAAAAACTACTCCCTCGACAATGGCTGAAACTGAAGACGTGATTTAAATTATCTGTACCAAATCGTTATTGCAAAGTGAACGAACTGTTTCATTCGCTTTGAAAATAGTGAAACTGTAATCCAAACGCGACGAATCAATTCCCGGTAGGGATGGAACGAATTTTCGGTAACAGCTTTGACCAACTTTTCTCGAACATTTTTGAAATTGTCTTTGGTTTTTCCGGTTACTATCGGAATGAAACATCGCACCAATCTCATCGGTTATCAGTGAACGGAAGCATCGATTTGAAACACGATGGTAAACTTTTGCAGCGCGAACAAAGTTTTAACGTGAACGCTAAAGCAAACACAATTCGCGAAGGCGCCATTCGGAAACACATCCGGAGAGTGTTTCCATGCCAACAACGGTTGGAAGCGCTTCTTCAGTGTCAAGTGCGGCGTTTTGCTAGAAGATGGCGTGGAACTTCGTCTTTTTTATTTAATCTTCGTTTACCCCTTTTGCTGAGAGCAAAGTTAGGCAATCAATTATTTGACGCGAGAAGAAGAGGGAACAATTTTCAATGTCAACACCGTTGTCCAGAGCCAAAAACGGGAATGTCTCAGGTGAATCCATTTTCTTCATTTTTCGAAGATTGCTTGATCCAGTTGCGATAAAAGCTCGGCTTTTAATTTACGATTTCAATTTGATAAACGATTCCATCGCACAACGGGTAGAAAAAGCTGAAAAAGTAAGTGAACTTTATCGTAGATAAAGGTGCATATGCGTAGCACTAGCACTTACTACAGCCGGTATAAATTGCCGTTCCTAGTTTCGTTCTGTTTCAAGACAATGAGGCAATCCCGGTCCTGGAATTGGCTTGAATTTAGACACATATGCATACACACTCATAGGGGTAGTTGAACACTGTCATAAGAAAACTTTCTTCCTAATCCTAACCTCTTTAGGGGGGACGGGGGGTATTCGAAAGGAAAAAAGGGAATTGCTTTATTTACCACAGTATACTCAATTTCATCATCACTCTGTCAGCACCAGGGGCAGAACTATTTGTTTCTGGTCGGTCTTCCGTCGGCCCCTGCAGAACTTGCCGCTGTCTTCTCTCCCTTTCCCCCAACCAATCCACTCCTTTGGAGTGTGTTTGATGACGTTACGGATACGGTTTGGGAACATGGAGCATCGGTTTCCGCACGACGAAACACACAACCTCGGGGCAACCTACGGGCTTCGGTTGTGTTTTGTGCACGGATCGTTTCCTGTGTGGTGGTGAATGTGTGTGCTTCTCGGGAGTGGCCACTTCACACGAGCTCTGCAGAGATCCAATGCCCGGGGAACGTTCCGCAGACGTCAGAGTGGAGCGTTGATTTATGGTTTCCACTTGAGCCAAGTGATAGGCTCGGAAAGGGTCGTAGAGCGAGAGAGAATGTCCTTGTACCCCTCGTACCATATCCCGATGCAACGATGTCTGGAGTTTCGGTAATAAATTTCCTATCGTTTTGAATGGCACACTTCTGGCTCGCCATTGTTGCGGTTTTAGTTTCGGAACTGTTACAAATGTCAGTCGTGTTTTCCAAGGCTACCAAAGCAGAAGTAAGCTGGAGACATTTTCTTTCACCAAACAACTACCCCTCTCTCTCCCTTTAAAATAGAACTCAAAACTGTTGTTTTGTTTCAAAAAAGAACGTTCAAATATTTCCCTTGTCACCGTCCTGAACCTTCATCATGCCAGCAGCACTAAAGATCACGGATGCAAAACAAAATGCGGCAAAGCCCTAATCTTACCGGTACTGTATTTCCGGTATGAATATCAAATATTCCCAATCCGCAGCGTAGGTTTTCGTTGGTTCAGTTTTTGACGTTTTTGAAGTGGCCGGCACCGTCGAGCACATTGTATCATCCCGTTGGTTATCCACTTTCGAGTACCAATCCGCCGACTCGGGAGTGCGGAAAGTTTCCGGATAGGGGTAGAGTCAAAAGAAAAAGAAAACTCAACTCCTGATATTTCTTGTTTCAGTTCTGCGGTGGATTTGCAGTTCACATCCTCGGGCCGAAACTCAAAACCCTCCTTGGAACCGGGCAGTTTTTGAACGAAACGATACGACCCGAAAAATGCAATAGTCACTGGTGATTTGTTGGCCGCGCTAGCTCTGGTGAAATAAAAAAAGGGAAAATTGTACTTTTTCTTCCAGGTGAGCCACTTTTCTCAGTGATATTAGTAGCTATGAATATATCATATTTGAATTTGAGGAATGTAGCGTTGTGAAACCCGTTTCGAGAGAGGAAAAATTAGAAAAGGGAATTGTTTTAAGGGTATGTTTTTAACGAAATTTTATTAGTTTGGTGATAGAATTGTTCTTTTCACATAATATAATTTCGTTATTATTTAATATGTGATAGATGGACATCATATTACTGGGCATGCCAGTTATCGCGAAGAACCTCACAGAATTATTTACATTTCTCATGAGCGCGAACTCACCAATAAATTGCTAAACAAACGCGTAACACAAATAGAGATCAGTTCCCACAAATCCCGAATGCTCGATTTTCAAACCCATTCACCACCATGTCGGTCGGTTCGCTTTCGTGGTTTTGCTCGATGACTCAATTAGCGGAATCCTTTCCCGCTTCGGCCCGTTGGGTAATTTAATTAACTACTCCTATAATCGCGATGTGCGAGTCTGCCGGACGAGGGTGTTCGGTGTGTCGAGTGCAAATTGCAATTGTTTGATAAACATCTCACGCGGTGGGTCGAAAATCAGATGCGGTGCGTTGTTAAACATTTGGTCACCGGCCGCCCAAGATGACTCATATTGTGGAATTTGGTTCGACATAGGTGCACCACGTTACGATGTGTTGGTTTATCTTATTTCTTCATTCAATATACTTTTCTTTTCTACTAACTCAGCCTTCAAATGATTTTGTTTCTAATAATCAATTGATGAAACAAAGAATTCTTTCTTAATGTAACAAATATTTCTTCAAAACTGGTCATCCATTAAATTTCACGAGTTCATAATTGTAGCATACTGTTGGAAACAAAACTCTTTACAAAACCTGGATGAAATATATTCTCACACCATTTGTTGTGCAAAAGGTAGTGCACTAACCTGCGGAAGCTAATTGAAAAGTCGTAAAATTTAGTCCATTTGGATGGTTTATGGTCACTCCGGAATGGTGTTAATTTTTTGATTTCCGCTTTTTTGTTCCTATTTTTTTCGGCTACAATTGGTCAGCCAATCAGGAAACGGTTTTTAGGAATGCATTAAAGACTTAAAGCGAGTGGTAAAGAAATCGTGTTTAAATATTAATATTTATCAGTAATTACTAAATCTGTTCGGTGCATCGAGACTCATCTTCAATCTCATAGAAGACGACTGCCAACGAAGACACATTGAAAGCACTTCAACGCAACTTCAAAATTTTACAGCTAGCTGGGAGTTGGTGAAAATTTCCTTTCACGGCCTTAGACGTTAGAAAAAAAACTAACGGTTTGTCAGCTCACAGTTTGCGTGTTTTCCTTCCTGATTCTGAAAACCGTTCTTGCACCAAGGAAACATTATCCTCGGCTTGCACCGATCTGGTGAGAATCTGCTTACCTTTCATCGTTTGCGTGCATATTTGCATTTGGCATTTATGGCCCTCGCTTTCCTCGAGTGTGACGCAGCTTAAGAATATTCCTCATTTCTTCCCCCCCATATTTGTCCGCACCCTCGTTTGCCGATCGTTCATCTTTTGGCTTCTTAAAGGAACATGTCTTGGGTTTTGTCTCCGAATCCCAAGCCCGTCGGTGATGCGTATTTACCGAAGCTATCCGAGCGTCGGAACACCAGATGTGGTGCTAGCCACCAGATGGGGTTTATTATTGTCTGAAATATTTAACCACACCAACCGCAGCGCATCCTTCGGGACGCCCGAATGACTCCCTAGGAGTTTGTGCAATGCAACTGCGAGCTGGTGATGGAAACGTTCTGCAAATATTTGGCGATATGCGGATAAGCTGCTTTTCGTTTCGCAAGATATTATCTATACAGAGAAACTGTTTTTTTTTGTGTGGAATCAGATTACAAGCAAGTGTGTAAATATTGTTCTAGATGAAGTGTGCATATTTTGTAGCTAAACTGAATCATCCTGTGTTGAAATTAATTGCATGGGACACGAAGGGAAGGAAAGAAATGCGATAGAGGACTCAAACAAACATTTACATCAACACCATCGTGAGCAGCTGCAGCTGCGGAATACTTTTTATAAACCTCCCGTCCGGTGGAAAAACTTTGTTACCTCCCTTCAGTAAGTTGGGATTCATCAGGATCTACACACACCTGCACCCGTGGACGTGGTCGGGCGGATGTTTAGCATGCTCGGAAGGTGATATATTACCGGTTGGGAGCGACGTTTGTTGCCTGCCTGTAAATTGTCTTGTTTCCTGTTCTGCATTTTACGAGCGCTGTTTAATGATGCCGTACGCCTGTGCGCCCCCTCCGGAAACCCGCTGCGGAAGGCTTCGGCCTGAACGACGAACGTTAGCGCTCATAGGTGTCTTCCCTCTCCCAGCAGTCGTCTGCAAGTTTCCGGCGTTGTGTAATGCGCTGCCGCAATAAATGCCATTGCTTGCGTTATGGAGTGTTAATTGAAAATGATGTGTAAAGTATCACTTAATTGGATTTTTTCACGGTTTTTCTGTGAAGTTGTGAATGATGTCCAATCATGCGTGACAATGTCTATGGTTATCAGCAGAATAAGCATGGATCTCCTTTTTCTTCAGCTCCCTAGTTTCCTTATTTTTGCTATGGTTAGCAAACGACTGCTCTTTATAGTTGGACATATTTGTGAAATATTAGTTGCATTTCTACTTATATGGTGTTTACCATTCAAATTGGCTCATTCATTTAACTTATCTAGCGAAGTTCGCCAGTTTCGACATATTAAATAAATAAAGTTGTCACAAACTTTTTATCTACCTTATTGCTTCTTTTACCCTTTAAATAAAAACGTTACTGTCATTAAGCTCTATACTATTACCCAAAATTTGAATTTGAATGCTAATGACCAACCTTTCTCAAACCTATATCCTGAATTTTTCAATGGCTATTCATTACGCTATTTTATTTCTAATTTCTTGGAAGTCTCTTTTGAACTCAGCGAAAACTGCGTTAATATTTTGAATTGAAATTCTTCATTGATTTCGTTCCACACACATAACGATCGTCAAAACCTTGGTATATGAGGTGTACTATGAAATTTAACCAGAAAACTGGCAATGGAAATCCCCAACCATTTTATAGTGTGCCACTTCAGGTGAGCTTCGCTTCGCCCCTTCTAATCGTCCAACCAACTAAAAGCCATTCCCTTATCCTGAGTGTACGATTGGAACGCTTCGGAACATCATTTTGCTCTCCATTCGCGTAGTTTGTTTAGGAGCACGCGTTCCTCACGTCGCAAAAATCGAACCAGATGAAGCGTAAATGTTCGGCTCGTACGAGGCCAAGAGTCTGTGCCAAAACCAAGCACCCATTCTGTCCTCATAGGCTCATCAGCGACGCGCCGGCCGGGACCGATACGGTTCGTAAAAACCGATGCCTCCCTGGTACCATCAACACGGGGACAAAATCAATCTGTGCCATCCTGGTTTTTGGCCAGTGTATATTTTAGTTTAAATGCACTCCGGGCGCTGCTGCACATGGTGATGAAAATGGGATGGCTAGGGTTGTCTCGTCTGTCGACTTCGTCGAAACACCAAAACCCGAGTGGTGGGAGTGACATATTTGTAGAGTCCTCCGGGTAGAGTTTTGCATACGAGTGCCAGGCGACAAATTGCGATGGGAAAAGTATCCAGGGTAGCAAGTCTGGATGGATCCATCAATAAACAATCCGGCCTTCGACTGTCAGGATGATTTATACACCACGACTTTGGTGCAATTGATAGGTAATTTGAAGGAAGAACTAATTTTGATGAAAAATTAATGGAAACCGAATTGTTGGTGACAACAAAACAATGGAAAGCGTTAGTAGAAAATAATTGTTTCTACCGCTTAACAACATCATCCTTGTAAAATGAAAGTTAGTTTGCCCATACAACAAACGTCGCTGGTCGATGCAATATCAAATGAAATGCTTCTCGACCCACCCCAAGTGCTGAAATGCAGCTCGACCAATAAACGATTCAACGGGCTCTTTCCGTTAGATATGGTCGCTCGCAAGCCCTCGCTAAATGTGTATTCGAATCCGTTTTAAAATCAAAACTCAGGTGTTGTCCAGGTTGGTGCGCTCAACGGTCAGCGGTAAGTAAGATTAAAAGCTTTTTTGCCAGTTTCGAGATCGCAGCAACAGTCAACAAGTAAATTGGCAATGTCGAACGGACGGGGAGGGATCCAACATCCAGCGATGGCAATTGATACCTGGCCGTATTGAATGATGATGCCGGCGAATGTTCTATCATCGAACCGCGAAAACTCGCATTTGCGGATTCGTGTTGGCTTCCGTCTGCCATTACCAATGGCCGATGTATCCGAGCCGAGGGTGGAAATTGAAAAACACGTTTGATGTGCAAAGCGCACTTCAAAGTGGCCACTCGTGTACATCTTCCGAAGGCAGATCACCTCCATTCAACGCTGTTCGAACGCACTTAATCAAATTGGAATGCATTCGATGCAGCTTGCTTTTCGTTACGTTGTTCAATGTTATAAAATAGACTTAGTTGAACTTGCAACATGGCTTAAGTTCAACATTCAACATCAATTGGGCTTTAAAAGTCTTCGTTACTTGATTTCGTGGCCTTTCGTTACTCGTAAATCAAGCAACAACTTCATATTTAACCGAAGCTTGCTTTTGCATTTTATTCAAAGAACCAAAAGTTCGTTAGTGTCCTCCGCTTTGTGTAATTGTCCCGAGCTAATTGTGTAGCTATTTTCTTTCATGTCAGACTGCACACCTTCTCCGCGAACGACAAGAGAACATGAAAAATGTAATTGCACTCGATTGCCCTTTTTTCAAACCATTTTCTAACGTTTCTGGACCGGAAGTTTTGTTTTTATCTCCCTTTATTTTATTTTCATTCCCTTCTGCACGAGCCACACATTTGGATGAGCTCAGAACGGATGGGAAAGGGTTTGTTAGGAAAAACACTTTGCATAGACCGGCGGACAAATAACCACCAACGTGCGCCTGAGGTGGTCTGTCGTTTCACGGGTTTTCATGGGTGAAACGCGAAGTGGCAGACAAAAACATTACAAGCTTTTCTGATGTTCAGCTTAGCCTCACTTCCTATCCGCTGGCAGAATTGTTTTCCAGGTCCTGCGGCATGCGGTACGTTTCGGGGGGTGTGGAGTGAGGCTACGAGAAAGTGCCGCTGGGGTCGAGTTTGACCCTTTCCACATCCACCCCTTCTCATTGGTCGGGGTGGTGTCAACTGAAGCTTGTAATTTAAAACGTCACTGTTGCTCCCAAACATTTGGAGGAGTACGTGGGTTCGGTTGACGGGGAACCGGCTGCTTGGGTTACACGATCTACGCCAGCTAGAACTCGGTGGAAGTGTTTTTCGATATAGTGCTGTTGTTGTTGTAGCTTATAGCTTGATGCTGTTTTTCCTCCTTCACAACAATGCAACTGACAATGTTGCAAGTGTTTTATTCTAAGCTGCCCGACAGGCACTATTTTCCCGCCTTCCCTTCGTTCGGCTCGAACTCTTTTCATTCCAAATTAACCGAATGGAAAGTTTCTGCTTGAACTTGTGAGTGTTTCTGCTAAAGCTCCTTTGTAAGCATAATGTACTTGGTATGAAGCGAATGGTTCACCTGCGATCGTGTCGTTCGGATGCTTTATCGTTACAGATTCTCTTTACCCAAAGTGCATACGAGATTTTCTGGTAGAATGTAATGTTTTTATTGAAACTCAGTTTAGGTCGAAATGTAGCGAAAGGATTAGCAACGATTGTTTTCCTAGTGTGGTTACTTTTTCAATACTGTTTTGCAGTTCAAATGCACCATCAAAAGAAGATCTCAACGACATTAGCATTGTTCTGCTTTTCATTTCTTTTTTTCACCCCATTGCGAATGGTTTTCTACTATTTTGTCGCTGGTTGAACCTGTTATGACCGATGAAAACCGTTTCCGTTGTGATTCGAGCGTTGCACGAAATTAAATTACATTGGCTTTTATGCATCCTTTCTCATACTTGAAATGAGAAAAGACACAACAGCCCGGAGTGGTCGTTCTGGAGAAGATTGTTTTATTTTCTACTATAAACAATATTCTTAAGGTACGAAAAGTTTGAATAGTAAACAACATGGACATTCTTTTCGTTGCGGGGCGTTGAAAAGCGGTTTATTAGGATGGACCTTTCTGACTTGGAATGAAATCCAACGGTTTATGGCTCGAAAGGAACGCCGGTTTGTGGATTTGAATTATGTTTGAGCCTTTTCGCGCGTTGTTTTGCAACAACCCTTTTTATAAAGTTATTTTAAGGTTAATCAGAGCCGTAGGGATGTTTTACGACGAGTCTCTTGTTGCATAATTTGAATTTGTTTTAAATGTGTGAGTATGCCTAGTTGAGTTTTCAAACTGAGTATATTTATTAGAAGCAACCACAATTTAAAAAACCAAGCAGCAAGAAAACTGTCTCTGTTAAATTTAAAGGATTGTTGTAGTATGTATGACTAATTTTAATTTTTTATGTCACACTCCTTCTTATAGATTATTTCAGTAAAACTTTGAGTAACACAGATATTTTTTTCGCACCAAAACTATGCGTCTTTAATGAATCTACTTATTGTACCATTAAATATTGGTACATCCCTCCTATAGCGTGTTTAATCCAGGTGTCCGTGCGAAATGAATTTATTACTTTGCTGCTATAATTAATCACTGCACCAACGGATGCTGTCGCGGCTAGTAATGTGACTAGTCCGGGGATCGTTCATTTCTTCCCCACATTCCCACGCGCACCGCGCGGAATGGCGCAACGGAAGTGACGTTGTCCATGTTGTCCGTGTCACGTCTATGATTGCGACGATGTTTGACACCGATTAATCACGCACCATTCCAGTGCTACTAGGGTTTCACACTGATTTTTTTTGAATCACGTTAAATATTGCACGCATTGCTTACGACAAGTTTTGAGTAAGTGTTCGAATGCTTAGTTTATTTGATTTTTGTTTATTTCTGTACGATTTAAATTACCTTTCCCGAAGATGTTACCGATCGAGAAAGCTGTCAGTAGAATTTAATTATTGATCAAACAGCAATCAAGTGCCAGCAGTGTCCTCCTTGCGTCCGTGAATTACAGATTGAAGAACGTCCTTCCCCAGGGGTGCGCAACCAAAACCCAAATTATTTAAGGTAGTTTCTTTGAGAGAGAAAGATACCACCGGGAAATCTTCACCATAGTTTTCTGGGGGCGAACGTCATTAGTGGTACACAGCATCCTATTAAAAGCAAATTAGTGTGGGTTTGGCGACGTCGACTTTAAGCCGTAGTACACCAGTCGCTGGACGGATTCGATTAGGCAGCACACTGGACGAAATTGTCCACCTTGGTCTGAGGGAAAATCGATGTCGGCCATGATGTGTGCGCGCGCGCTCTGGCCACGCATCATCAGCACCGAGAAGGTATATAAATTGGGTTACGATTTAATTGAAAATATTACGATGAATCTGAAAGTTACCCGACGACAGGTTAAATCAGTTAAACCGGCCAGTTTGGTGTCGACATAAGAAGCTTCTCTAAAATCCCCGAGTCCTTTCTCTTGGGGGAAATATTCTGGTTATAAATTGAGTAGATTGGATTAAGTGAAAACTTATGTGCAGAAGGTGCCCGACCCTAAGCAGTTGAACATATTTTTGCAATTTCAATTTTACGCAAAGCTTTAGTTTGGTTACACTCAAAAGCATAAAGTTTATCTCCTTTAGAACGTATTGAACGTATTGTTTGCTGAATCAAAACATTTGCAAATTAAAATCAACTTACTCAACTCTCAGTGTCTTGTTACACTCTCGAGTATAGGCTATATCTTACAGAGATTAGCATACTCCGTTTCATTCCTAGAATCCCAACTAATCTATACCTCCCTGAGCGTAACGATTGATATTCTCCCCAGCATAAGATCTCATTAAATCATAATTGATGAGACAAAATTGAAGACGGGAGCTGGTTAAACTTCGATCATGATACGGAAAGCAGTGCGACGGAATTGATTGAATGCTAGGTGACAATGGAAATTTACACACGACACCGCTGTTGGTCCGCCGTTAGCTTTGTGATTGTCTCACCATGGAAAACCGCAATTATTTTCCTGGTATCACACCATTATCGCTCTCTCATAGTTCATAGCACTCCGCGTGATGGGGGAGTTTTCCATTTCCATAACGACAATGAGGCCTACCAGATCAGTGCGTGTTGCTGATGGTGACTACACCTTTTCCATAGCGGTTTCGCGGTTAATGATTTCTCCGTCGCATGTTAAACGAAATGGACGCATATCTACGGAAAAATACTGGTGCGAAAAGTTGTGTGTTTCGAAAACATACATTGACATAAACGAGGGAAGTGTTCAATGTGTTGAATACTTAGGTCAGCTGTAATAATTACGCTCGTTTTAACAGTTAATCTATGTCATATTATGTTTAGTCTGTGTTTATTTCATGTTTGTTTCCATTTATTCGATTGCGTTGTGCTTAATTAATTTTCAATTTTCCATTTGCAAATAAGTATTACTTGTTTTGGCGTCAAGCAAATACATTGTAGTTTGTAAACTACATTGCTGCCTTCAGATTTATTTAAATCAGAGCATCTGAACGAAAATGAATATTTGGTGCAGCCCGTATTTGTTCATTGCAGGTTCATGTTTTGGAAATGGTAGATAGAAACGTTGCTGATTCCATTTCCAGTCTTGGTTCACTGGTATAATGTATAAGATAGAGATACAAAAAGAAAAAAGTTGATTGCTTAATCTCGGCAAAGATTTTGAAACAGTCTATCTTCATCGTAGCGAAAGGTGTTTCGAACGAGCTAGTTCCGTTGTTTACGCTCAATCCGGCAACATCATACAGATACCGGGCCGAGCGAAGAAACAGATTTTGTTGGCATTAGAGGCTGATTTTTCCTTTTTTGCTTTACTAGACTTGGTTAGAACGAGCTGCGACATTTCCGCTTAGACAACATGTATGGAGCATAACATGTTTTAGCACCATTTTCGGAGCCCTTATAATCAATCGACTGGTCGGAAAATGGCGTACGGTGTGATGTTCCAACCGTCGCCGGCTTTGCACTTTGTGTTCGTGTGAAGCCACGAAACGAGCTGGGTGCAACACCTAGAAGTTCCTTGGTGCGGGTACGTTCACTCTTATGTCTTCCTTAACATCATCCCTTTTTTCCCGAGCTCGACCCGTTCAAGTGACGACGAAGACTTTCGCCCTTGCGTCGCATGATCATTTGACTACACTTGCTTGCCTTCTTCACTGGTTGCCTAGGAATTCACCATATCTTTGTTCGCTCATTTTCCGCCATTGGCTACGTTTTTCCTGCCCAACGGCAAATATCTCTCTGCACCGGAAACGGTCTATCGATCGGTTGTTTTGTGACTACTGCACCAGAGCGGATTGTATGCTGTCTTTCGGGAAGTTCTTAGTGTCAGGCAGATGCGTACCCAATCGAACGAAAATGATTAAGAACCCGATTGAACCGTGAGTTATTAGTTGCCATTTTGATAACCAACAACGAGGTAATAAGTTGTTTTAATGGCCGTTGGTTCTAGGGAGACAAAGTGTGAACGTGGTTGGTTTAGAGTTGGTTGGCAACGTTTGGGTGGTTGATTGTGCTCGTCAGCATCGTTACTCCATTTAACCGCATGATGACTGATTATAACGCATCAGTGATTTTAGGAGTAGTTTTTGTCGCCAACGAATCTTGAATGTGGTTAATGAGTTTAAGTGAAAACGGTAGGAAAAACTCAGACTGAACCATTTTGCTGATCTATCGGCAATCATCATGTTGTGCATGGCATAGTGGTAAACCCCAGCGTGATGCATTGTGTGGTTTTCGACGTAAACATATACTACAGTTTTCGGAAAATGGGGTTTGCTGAAAACCACAATAGCTTATTAACACTCTGACGGCCGGCTACATCTATAGACGTAATGGCTCCGTTTCAGTTTGCATCCGATCACATCATTTTGGTGTGCTGTCAACGCTGTTACCAGACACGCACCACAGACTACTGAATGTAAACAAATATAAATTGGAAAATAAACAAATTCCACAGGGCGCGTTGCTGTTCGTACGTAAATTCTAATAAAGATTGAAAACGAATTATCAAACAGGGCGGCCAGATACGGAGGAACTAGTGCAAACGCGCCGGTCGGAAAGCGTTGTGACACCGTGAATTGTGCGGCCGTCAAAGTGTTAATACTGCTGTAATTCTTTTTGATACAAATAAATTAACTCAGTGATCGAAGACCTGGGAGTATTTATATTTTTTCGTAAATATTTTAAAATATGATTATATCAAATGAAAATAATTCAAAATGTTTGTGCATCTCTAGGAGTTGCCTTTTGTGTTGTTTGTTTCATGTACTTAAACAAACTTCATTTTAGATGATAGTTTTTGCCGTCATATAAAATCTTTCACAACCAAAGGAAGACTGAGAGAAAATACACAAAAAGCAAGACTCATCTTCTCTTCGGAATGACTACCATTTTATTTAAACAAAAAATGTGCCGAGCATTCTATTTAGCTAAGAAGTGCTACGCATGTTTCGGTCGACCATTAGAACACAGAAAACATACCAAACGATACCAATTAGTGTTAATGATCCTGAACGGTTTTTTTTGTCTCTTATTGAACCGTGGGTATATCGATCTCTCCCCCTTGGTTCCCATTTCTGTCGTGAAGCGTGTCAAATCATCAAGCCTGTAATTGTCTTACGATGTAGGATTTACGCTTCGCCGTTGTTCGACTGTTAGAAAAACATCGCTCTGATTGTGAGCAGATAGATTTACCTGAAGTTATTTGTAGCGACTATTTTGATTATTTTATCACTCATGTGACTAAGGAAAAATTCAACCAAATACGAGTTTAACATGAGAACAAATGACCCAGGCAAACCCGAGAATACATTTGCTAAGGCAAAACATTGCTTTGACAGTATCTCCATCGTTTCCCTTATTTTATTGCTTCATTCTACATTTACATGTACATTAAACATCGCGTATAAATCGAGCATGTCCGTGCATGGAAATTAAAAATATGGCCATCGTTTATTACGCACGATAAGCGTTTGTCTGGAGGTCATTTTACATTCCGATCAGATTTAGGTGTTGTAGCGGATCGATTTACGATTGCCCCCACGGTCGATAAGATCGGATGTGCTAACCTTTGCGAACGAATACCTCACGTTTGATTTTTGAGCATGAATCAACCAACCTTCACTGCACTGAACAAGCTCGGGGAAATGTATTATTTTTGAGTAAAATTAAAAATTGAGGAAAACTAAAAAGATCTCTTTCTTCATTCTAACAGAGTTCAGTTCATTTCAGTTTATGAGACAGTTAAGGAAAGATCCAACAACTGAAAAAAACTGCCCTTCAAACAGGACGCTCTTTCAATCGAAGCCGGCATAATCCTTCTTAAACATCACGCCCAATTTTTTTTTTTGTGTTATTGAAACTAACTTCGGCTGGAATGATCTCTTAAATCTCTTCTCCGCCTTCCGTCGCGTTGACTGGGTAATGTTGAAAAACTTTTCACCTGCCACAGATACAATCTTCTTCTCCCATTCCCGCCTATGCCTTGGCAAGGTTGTATGGTTTTGTTTTGTTTTCTTTTTCTGTGGCATGCTGTCGTGTGAGACTAAGTGGTTTCATTATTGTTCTATGTCTTCCAAAATCCCATAAATCCTGTCACCGGTCTTAAAATAGTGTCGAATTGTTGAATGGAAATGATAAAGAAGTAGAACTAAAAGAAAGCGTAAAATCATATCAAATAGAAAATAAGTAGCTTTAAAAAGAATTTCTTTTCACTGACGGCAAAATAAAGTCAAACAATCGATTGCGGAACGCAACCTAGATTAGTAACTCATCGGAGAGGATTCCACGTTATCCGTGCCACCTCGTGGCAATTATTAAATACGGTATGTTCAAACTCAAAAACAAAAACAACGTTAAAATATGTCTTTGCCAGCCCATCTAGCTCCAAGTGGATTTGATAACACGCTAACACTTTACGCACGGCTTGTTTACAACCCGATCCGATGGTCAGGGTTGGCCGGGGTCAACAACTTTTACTGGCTGAAAATGACCAACAATAATTCAGGAACCAGTAGCGCACATGCTGCTCGTGATCCTTTGCGGTTGGTTCGATGTTCTGGCTTGTAATGGAGGTTGGAATGAATTATGGGTGGAAGTTTGCAAATTAAATGCCTAACTTCGTGCTTCAACCTGCGGTAACGATGGATACGGCTGGAGGCAACAGTATCGAACTACGGTACCGAACAATATTTATTACTAATTAATGTTGGAGTTCAGGATGATGGGAGAATATAGCGATAAGACCAAAGGCTCTTTGAAAAGTATGCGAAGTAATGTGGTCAAATTTACCAACAACGACGTATTATGTCAGAGCAATCACGTGCCCTTTTTTTACTCTACTTTTGCGTTATTCGTTTGACGTACACAAGCTGCCAGTAAAATTAGAGAAGATGTCTCCGTTTTTTTTTCTTTTAATTTTGATCCCCCTCAAATATGCAGATGACAAGAAAACGTTTCATGACGGTTGATGAAATTAATGACAATAGCGTGAACCAATCAAGAAAATACTGTGGAATGCAAAGTCAGACTTTCATCCTGCAGTACACAAAACAACAGACAAGAGAACGAAGAAAATAACGAAGGTCTATCTCGTAAAAAAATGGAACACATAGTAATTTGTATGCAAATTTTTGGCGCCAATTAAATGTTTCTGCTGGATCTGCAGATGCTTCGTTTTCTTACCTTTCTCTTCCAGTTCAGTTTATTGAGAGCGATAAAGGTAGAAAGCAAAACCTAGTCATTTGATTTAAAATCGATTTTGATTAGCTTTCAAAAATTAAACGAAAAAATAATCCATCACTGGCATGCGAGGACTAACTTTTTAATCTTCATTATAGTGAGTGTTCTGGACAGGTTTTGTTCTCTTGATTGTATGTTTTACTAGAACACAATGTTTTACTATTTTTAAGTTTCGTTAATCTTGTTGGATTTCATGGTCCCTCAGGAGGCTAATTAGTTGGCATTACACAGAATAACTAAACATGGTAGTAAAAGGAGATAGCATTAGGCGAGTTTTAATAATTTTCCAAATTCTCTGTGTTTCTTACACTAGGTGTGTAAGTAGAAAAAATTCAATACAATGCCTAGCGTGTGCAAGTATGGCACTTCCTTTCCCACCAAGAAGCGCCAGGTGCGAGAAAGTATTTCTTCTTCAGGATAAAGAAAAAAGAGACATACTCCGGAAAAACCGCTTTTAAGATGAAGGGGATATTCTCTACCAGGACAGAATGATGACTTCAATATCACCTTTGTACAATACTGGCAGCTTTTCGCTGCTATTTTTCAATGTTTTTTTATATTGATCGCTTCAATTACAAGATGAAACACTGTTTGAAGTTAGGAAGCGGGTGAAGCACGTGCCGTAGACATAGAAATCGGGTCTTACGGATTTTTCGCAGAGATAGCTTCGATTAAGAAAGGTGGATTTTTTCAATGAAAAAATTGAGGAACGAGAATATTTCAATCCTATTAAATAATGCTTTTGCTGAGTATTTCAGAATGCAACTCATGCTTTTGAAACCACTTGAATTTTTATATACGGTTATTAGATTAAGTTTACTTAAGTCAACTTTTATATTCACTCAATTTGAGACTACTCAAAACCAACTGAAAATTTATGAATGAACGCTCTTTCAGTACAGTGTGAACTCAGGATTTATCCTGTTTTCAAACATCGAGAGACAAACAAACACACACCAAAATAACTGTCGTAGTCGACAGACTAGTGTTTGTGTTCAAGTATTTCCCCTCCATTCATTCGAAAGCCGAAGCGTATTCGACTTTCCCCAGGCTTCAATCGCAATTTCTGTCAATTTTCGGCAGCAAACAGATGAGTTCATGAGTTCTACTCTCCTTATGAAAAAGGTGACAGATGTTGTTTCATGTTGCAGGGTGAAGCGAAAAGGATTTATGTGTCTATTTTTAAATTATGAAACCCAGCTTCGTGTTGGATGAGATTGTCATAATAACGTTTAGATCCGTTAACTTTTCATACGAATATAACGCGACTAAGGTAGCTTGTAGGATTTCGGTCCACCCAGAACCCAGACCCCCAGATTTGGGGATGTGGAGAAACTGACAAACTTGTCCAATGGAAAAGTTTACTCGGTCAAGTGGAACCTCTCACCAAACGAGGAACTCAGATATGGAGCAGCGACATTTTTGTTATGCAGCATCTCAACGCTAGTCGGCATGGAAAATCATTTGTCACGATCGTCATACTTCATGCTAAAATACCTTCAGGCTGCTCTAACGTGTTTGTCTAGGGTAGACACTCTCCGTTGGTGAGTTATCCCAGATTCGTCTGTTGGCGAATGAGATGTAGCGGCAGCTACGGGGCTACAACATTTCTTACAATTTGTTAGCCTCTTCTTCGGCTCCAAGTTGGGTTAGGTCAATACTAGCTCATGCCCTTGAAAGCATTTATGATGATAGCAAGTCTTCCGTAGCATTTTTTTATGTTAGGGATGGCATCTCCACTCTTGTTAGACTATTTTTCCTCCGTACTCACGCCGCGGGCCAACATTCAACGGGGAGAGTGGGGTTGAAACATCTGAGAACGATAAGCACCAGAACCGTAACGAATCACTGCGAACGTGATGGATTGATTGATGTGATGAGGCGTAAGTAACGCTCGGGATAGGCAAACGGTTGTCATAGGCTTGTAGGAATCAAGTAAATGGCCAAGTTCGTTTGATAAATGCTTCATACGAGTCGTAAGGGAATCCAAGAGAGGTGAGAATATTTAATTGGGCGTAAATGGCTACGATGACCGTTTAATCCGTATGTTGGGCAATAGTTTTATTTATATAAGGCACAAGAAAAATTGTTAGATAATCGATTTGGTTCAATTCAAATTCACTGTTTTCACCAGCGAAACGCCGTCGGAAAACTCTTGGGCCTACTCAAACACCCATTCGGTCTCCATTATCAACCCGACAGCTTCTGCTGATGCTTTTACTGTCCACTTTCCACGGTCTGATGATGTGTTACGGTCGCAAATGTCTTTGATTGTCAACGTGTCACCAACTCAATGGGTCGGTTGGGGTTGCTTTACGGGCTACGTGTCACTGAAAAGTCCATTGGCCAAGAAAGCTTCCCGATGATGCTGTCAGTTCTAGACACATTTGTTTTTTAAGTTCGATTCGATTTAAAAAGTTTATGTTATTTGCCTCCAAGGGTTTCTGAGCAAACCTCTCATTTGACACCATTTTTTCAAAGAGTTGTTGCGTTGAATAGGACGCGATGGACAGTTTGATACGTGAGGGTGCGATTATGGTTGCTCAAATGGGCGACATTGGTTGAAAAGGTTCTCTAAAGGAAGACAATATCTAAGACGGCCTTCAACGAGCACATCTAAGAAGATGGTCGGTTGCTTTCGTGGACCATTTAACACCATTTTTGCCAAATTTTATCCTAGTACGTGTTATTATAACAAACCCTATATGCTTAAAAACAATAAAAAAATGACCAAAATCGTATGTTTTTTAAAGGAAGATGTGCCAAAAACACCCTCACGTAAAAAAAGAGTGTTTACAAACTGCGATAGCACAAATCGACAATGTTTGTTCATATTCCCACAATTATTTATCGTACTTCGGCACGGATGCCAACCGTTTACTTGTTTTTCGGTGCACCCGATCCGATGCGGATGCTTTCGAATTAAGCGCGTATGGGGCTTTGACCAGGAAACCCTCCACTGGCACATAAATCCTTGTCTTCGAGGCCCAGTTTTCAACGAAGCCCTGCCGACTGATGACCCAAACCGCCGGGACCACCATCTGCCGGTTGAAAGTGTTAAAAGTACCGGGCGCCTCCATCGGGTGGTTTGTCCGCACGCAAACTGCGTGTTTGGGAGACTCCCCAATTTCTAGGGATTTTACTTTCATCAGTAACGCCACCGTACCGATGATGCTATGTATATGTGTTCGTCTGTGTGAATGTGTGTGTACGTACACCCGCAATGAGCAGATGGTCCCGAATAGAGTTGATCAGTTTTGCCCGAAGGATGCTCTCAGAAGTCCTTGAAAAGAGTCCAGCGTTAAATAATGTGTGGCTCGAACCAACTGGTTTTGGTTGCGCCGAATCAACCTATCAAATTTGGTTGTAGGCGTAGATTTCCTAATCATGCAGCAGAGCGTTTCTTTTTTGGGTGAAACGATAAGCTATCGTGCGGGAGGTAAACACGACCATCAGGATTTTGGCTCTCGATGGTGTAGCAGATGGTGTTAACATTTTCATTTGCGTTGGAACTTTATTAAGCGTTGACACATTGGAAAATTAGAACAGATTACCGACTTCTATCTTCGAATTGGGTTAGTTGTTAGAAAAATAGAATGCTTAAAGAATTCTCATTTGTCGATCGGCGAAACTTTTCCTGACCGATTTATGGAATGCATCACGGGGAAAATACATTCAATAAAGAAAATAAATTCTTTTTCGCAGTATAAAATGCGGTGACGAACAGTTTATTAATTGTTCCAGTAAATTACACAAAGGCCTTTTGCCCTGTCACACACTTCTGGTGCAATTCCAGAGACCTACCATTTTCTCACGTCAGTCGTAAACGATGGCCACTGTTGGACGCGAGGGAGGAATTGACGTCGCAAAAATGTTTCTTGGCTACGGAAAGAGACACTTGTACGTCGTCGTTACGGTGACACTGAATTGTCTTCACGAGATGTTTTTTTGTCGGTTTGTTTCAAACAAGGCTTTGTAAGTTCACAGCCTTGGAATTTCATTCTATGCGATTAGTAAGAAATACAGGAATTTGTCCAACGAAACCAATGGAAATAAAGTAAAGAGCAAAATGATTAAGTAGAAAATTTTTTCAGGCATACGAATTTCCGGACATAGACGAATGATGTTCCGTAGTAGATGTTTTTGCGGTTTTTTGTAAATTGGCTTGCAAAATACTTTTTGCAAAATGATACAGAACCCGCCATTTTGGTGGCGAAAATACCCGATCTGCGTAGCCAGTTTCATGCTGTAGGGTATGAAAATGAAGCGAAATTAGAGACTGGTATATGGAAAATGAACATTAGAACTCAATATCGTATGACATAGATTTTAGTATGTCGGTTCAGATCTATTGACTCGAATGTAAGACACAAATTGATGATTTCGATTCAAATTAATCCACTTCTATCAAACTAAATGTCATGCTGTTCTAGGTCTCATTTGAAACATGTGTCTTTTAGTCAAGCTCTAAAGGTGTCCACTCATTGCCGATGGAATTAAGTGGTAAACCTCTCTGAAGTATCCCAGCTGATTGATTAATTTTGTTTCCAAAGCTTCTCCCGATGATCTCTTTCTTTCCCTATCCCTCTAGAGAGGCGTATGATGATATCATAGGGAAAAAGAAAAAAAAAACACTAAGTGCGCCCAGTTGACATGTCTTCGACGGTCGGACTTGTCGTAGTCAATTTAGGGAAATTGACTCCTCAAGTCACACGCTGATGACCGTTTGTGAAATCGTCCCTCCCTTGTCCTGTATTTAAACTCGCACTCGAGCAAACACGCTGAAGAAGTGCTGGGAATCAGGTCCTCCCTTAGTTGAATGGACGCTGGGTGTGGACGGTTATTTTCCGAATGTAACGGGTATGCTGCTTAATGCTTCACATGATTCACATATCGATTTAAGTTTTTACAGCGCTTTGAGCTGCTTCACTTTGCCATCAAGCGGTAAAATGATTGGACGGGTTACGATTATAGAAAGTTTTATTTCAATTTGATTTAGAACCGAATCACTTTTCATTGTTCCGTTTAATTTGTGTAGTAATTTAAAAATATGTTAATGCTTTGAGAAAATACTCAAATCCTTAGTTATTAAAATGCAATTTCAATGTGTAAACCGATTTGTTGCACAGTTGGCTTGCTTCGCAAGGATTGCTAAACTTTGTTCTACCGATTAGACAAACTGTATCATGTTGTACGTTTTACGCAGTATACTTTGCTGAACTGTGAGATGGTAAACAAATGCAAACAAGGTTCAGAATTGGTATGGATGAGTAACATGAACCTCCTGCTGAGAAACAACACTCCTTCGGAAACAGCAATTAAGCACTTCGAATAAACTTTACCCGGAAGTTTGCTTCCATGCGCCATCGTGAAACATAAGACGAAGAGTGCCAGGTCAACAGATGGAGCAAATCGTGTTGTATCGGGGCAATTTCGGAAATCTGGACAAATCCAACTGCAGGCTCGTAGTGACAGCTGGTGCTTTGTCCGCTCGATAATTGAATGGGCCTAAAGAGTTGTTTGAATCTCATTGCGAAGGGATCGATGCGTAGATCTGATTGACATGGATTATCACGTTAGTCGAACAGTTCATTGGCGAGCTGGTCATTACTAACTCAATCTAGGTCAGCACGAGAGCAAAGATCGTAGTGAACGATAAAAGCAGAATTCATTGACTTATGCCATTAGCCGTTAAGATGTTCACTGATTGGTGTATTTTTGACAAATAACTAGAAGAATATCTGCTAGCGATATGTTTAGTAATGAAAGGGTATCACAAATTTGCATGTAGTCTCATAGATAGTTTCTTATCTTTATTTTAAACATTATCCTTTTATAATTATGAAGATTGTGAATAATGACTTTGCAAAGGTCCGTGATAAAATGTGTATTTTCAAGTACTATTATACTGTTACAGTAGATTTGCTTTCCACGATCCTTTTTAAGAATACTTTGGACTTCGAAGGCATCTGCAACAGGCTCGTTGAATAATCTGTACACAGTATCAAGTGTTTTCGTGGAATCGTTTTGTGGGAAAGAAGTTTTGAAACATACAAAGTAAATGCAAATATTAATATTTTCTTGTTTTTCTTAAAACTCCGGAAAAGATGTTTCCCTAGCAGTACTTCGTCTTTGGTTGTGAAATTTATATTCTCAACATGTGAATCCTCCATAGAGAGGTAGCATGTTTTTATTTTTCTCCATCCAACAAGCTTTCAATTTTCTGAGAACCTCTCTTTCTCGTTAATCTTTGTGTTTGAAGTGAGTAACGAGGGTGTTTCTAGAAAATGGGAATCGTTTGTATGAAATTTCTCCATCCACCCGAATATATCTTACCCTTTCAACGCCCATATGGGACTAGCTTTCGTACAAAACTCAGATATAATCGTAAATCAATACGAACATTGCCAAGAACTAGAATGGCTGAAAGCATAACTAAAATGGATACTCATTTCGGAATGAATCATTTAATATGAAAAAATGTTTTGCAAAATCTTGAAACAAATGACATGCAATACTTAATCGTTGCAATGCCAAATTTCGAATCTGTTTGTTAACAATTACACCAATTGTATGTCACCATCCAGTAATTTGATTTTTTACCTACTAATAGTAGCTCTCTTTTAATAAATAACGGATTAAAGAAGCATCACAAATCATTCTGATTTAATATGAGAAACTGATAAGGTGTTAGTATTCTTTAAGTTACCAGTGTCCAACTATATTTACAAATATAATCTCACTCTAAGCTCATTGCTGACGCATCGTGGTTTGTACTGTACTTTTAGTACTGTACAAAAAATAGAACATTTATAGTTCATCGGAGTCAAGAATGGCATGTCTGGATGTTGATGGAGATGGGACAAAGGATGTGATGTTAAATCCAGTTGGTTTTGGATATAGTTTGAAAAAAAATTGTGAATTACCACATATCACAAAATAAATGGAAATGAAGATAAGAATGTAAATTAAATGGGATGTGATATGGTTCGTTACGGTCCATTAACCTGTTTGTGGTTTCGGACCATTCACTTTTTATTAAATTGAAGTTCATTAGTTTGCTCCAATGCTGTGTGAAGAAAATAGTATGGCAGTTCCATTGTATGATAATCAAATGTTACCATGACTTTAAAGATTATGCAGTCCGAAAGGAATCTGTAGCCATCAAATAATGTGTCTGACGCAAAGAGTGATATGCGAGTTGGTTATTTATGCGAGTGCGATTAAACTATGTAGACTAAAGATGAATTCATATAAACAAATATCCTATATAATAATTTTCCTTCCGAGGGTCGACCAGGGCCCAACAAACACGCGCGCGAAAAGTAATCCATATTCGATCGATGACTGATTCGATGCCGCTACTAATGCAAAATCAGAAAAATGCGCCAGCCAAGCGACATTGTATGAATGTGAGAAATAAAAAGGGAGAGGTAGAACGAGACAGAGAGAGAGAGAGAGAGAGAGAGAGAAAGAGAGAGAAAGAGAGAGAGAGAAAGAGAAAGAGAAAGAGAGAGAGAGCGAGAGAGAGAGAGAGGGGAGGGGGGGGGTTGCTGTATGAATGCTGTATGTATGCTGTATGGTGGCTGTATGAATGAAAAATATGAAGTGTCAAATAGAATGTCAACACACCTTAAGCTGCGAATTGACGGATGCAATATGTTAATGCAAACAAATTAAAATTTGACATTTCTTCCCACTATGACAGTCATTGCAATTTTTCTATGCGTATTACATTGCAACATTGCTACCATCCAACTGGGGAGGTTAAGCATCGAAATATTACATTCACTGCCATTTTTGACAGAATTTCATTGCAGTGAAATATTTCATCCGTCTATCCGCAGCTTTTAAGCCCATGTTGTGCGCAGGCAGCAGGCACGCACATTCCCATGCACTAAGTAAGAGATGGTTTAAGCACGCCACACGCACGCGATTTGATTGCTGCAAACGCACCGGCCGTTGTGTGGATATACATTGTTCGTCTATTCTGTTCACAATTCGAACGCGCATCCCAATACATGTTTTTGCGTGCAGGAAACAAACAACATAAACATGCGAGAAGTGTGGATCGCTTTCCGCGGCAGAGTGTTCGGCCAGCCGCTCCGGTATTGCTGTTGTGCGGGTTGGCCGATTTACCTTCCGCGGAACGAAGCGTGTGAGAGAGAGATGGGGAACAACTCCTTCTACGAAAAACACAAGGTAGGGGATAGCAAACGGCAGAGTGTGCCGGTCTGCGAGCCGATACTGCGCATTTGACGAATCGTTGCACAAATGGAATCTTCCGTCACTACAAGTGAAGTAGAAAAGAACGGCAGAATGTGCAACGAATGCGGAACGAATGCTATGGAGAGAGACGGTCGTGCACTGGAAACATTCGTTTTTCTGTAAGCTCAGGTAGCAAACAATCGAAGTATGTCTCTTTAACTCTTTGCTCTCTCGATGTAATTCTCTTTATCTCTTCTTCTAATTTTTTATCCCAGTTGGAGAAAATTGTCCTTGGCGCTCGAAACAATACGCAAATCGCATTTTAGTTGCTAATGTGTTCGTTCATGCGTAGCAAGCGTTTCAAACACCGGCAGTGTAACAGGTTACAACTTTCAAGAAGTTTTGAAAAAAGGCTTTCATATAAGGATCATTGTAGCTTATCGTGCTATATTTATTTAGTTGTGTGGTATCTATAAAGTGTGCCAAGGTTTGTGTGAAGTGAACTTTAGAATATTTGGCAGATTCTTAAGTATATTTAGACACCCAACACACCCCCTTACACACAGACACACACATTTACGATTATTTTTTACAACTGACCATAGCGTAATGTCCGACCACGACGTTGCTGCGTCAAGAAGGCGGTAAAGAAGGCGCCAGCTTTATTCTAACTACAGGGCACGTGAAACGCCCGACGAGCGTGCAGAGCGGTTAGAGATGAGACGAGTTAGCACCAGACGCCTGCGAACTACAGGCAGGAAACGAACAGCACCTGGCGTCGGAACATGTTACGGCTAACATGGAGCACGAAGCAACAGTACCATCACTTACCAGAAATGCAGGGGACGGAACAGGACGTCTCCATGGGCCACAAGATCAACGGCAACGTCGAGAATTGGTATCTCGCCGTATTTTAGCGATTATCGAACGTCCGAGACGAGTGAGCCGTTTGCGCAGTGCTCTCGGTTACCACGACTGCTACATCTACCCACCTGAGGGGCGACACTTGCTACCACCGCGTAGGTCTTGCGTGTACTGTGGAGCACAGATATGGTCCACCGAAACGGGCACAATATGCTGTAACTCGGGTCAGGTTGTGCTACCCGCCTTTGAAGAACCTACAGCGGAACTGACAGAGCTGTTTGGACGCCGCGATTTCATGAACAACATTCGGCAACAGTTAAAGCGGGAGATCCTGTACGCCAAGATCAGACTTTGCTTCAAGCAGGTAGAGGGCCTGTTCCGTTTCGCATACAGGGCACACTTTGTCATAGGATTGGTTCACTGGAATGCCCTGCCGATCGCACACCCGCATACGCTCAGTTGTACTATTACGACGCACAGCAGGAGCAAGCCAATTTTGAAGCCAGAGTTCACGCACGAACCAATGCATTTCCGCAGGTGCAGCTCGAACGCCGCTATGTCTCGACAATCGACCGCGTTCTGACCCAGCACAATCCACTCGCCAGAAGTTTCCGTCATGCCCACGAGCGTCTTCACAATGCACCGGAAGGGGTTGATGGCGAGGCTGCCCATTTTTTTATTCGTACCCGTATCCCGGCGCTCGACCATCGTCGATACAATAGGCCGACGGCAGATGAAGTGGCTGGTATTCAAATAGTACCACCTGGTAGATTGCTCGAGTATGGGCGCAATTTAGTCCTGCAGGAACGATCAACTCTGCGATTAAAGCAAGTATTCGACACCAACCAAATGATTGATGCCATGCAGTACCCACTACTGCTCCCGGACGGTGAAGTGGGTTGGTCGAATGGGATACCTAAGCAGAGACGCCGTGGGAATAATCGACGGTCAAACATACAGGAGGTTGCTGATGGGACTGTGGATCCTGATCCAGAAAGTAACGAACATGGAACGTATGACGGAAGTACTTCCAGATCAAACGTTACAGTGCGCGATTACGCGAGCTATCGATTGTGTACTCGGGAAGGTCAGCCCGGATCCACGCTACTGCATCGTGGCGGTCGTCTGTTCCAACGGAACAATCAGGTGAATATGCGTGCGGCTGCATTATCGGGTCTCATCGATTTTGCAGAAGATGTTCGTGGTGACGCCCAGCAACGGTCTACGAACCAGCATGACGTGCCGGACGTGAACAACAACTTGATGAGTCGGAATGATCGTCAACTGGCAAGGCGTAATCCGCCAGCAATCGGCACTCACATCATTCTTTCGCCTTCGTACGTTGGATCGGCGAGTTTAAACACCAGGAGTTGCCACCGTAATGTCGAGCCCTGCAGTAGCGGCAGCTTCATTGGCCATCACACTGAGAAGCGTCAGCACCATTAGCGATAAAGAAAGAACAACCAGCTCGGAAAGGTTTTTAGGAGGTAGTGGTGGGAGTCAATCAGCGGGGTCAACCCGTCTGCTGTATCTCACAGAGTCCGTTCCCCAGGGCGTGGTACCCCTTACCTTGGTAAGAAGCCCGACAGTCCCTCAGGAACATCCCCTTACCCTCTTCAAGGGTCTAGGGGTGCCACAACGTCCGTAAAGAGAGATTTTTGTCCTTTCCAAACACCCCTAATGATCGCTCCTACACTACGGTGCACACGCGCATAGGGAACCGAGGTACGATCGATCATAAAAAAAATGCGATAAAGAACATGTCCCAATAGCCCCAAAGAGCGGAACCTTCTCCCAACATGACGACTTACCGCATCCTAAGGTCTATGGCAAATTAGTTTAAGAGGGTAGAGCAGAAGTAGGTGGGCATCTTCACATGCTCTGATGCTGCTCCCATGCTCACTTCATAACGGTTTGATCTCCCTGCGTTTATGAAACGCTTCGGAATATAACTACTGTGATACAGCTTTATCTAATTTTGCAAACTTATTTCTCTTTTGTGTAATTCTACTCTAACTGATAAATTCACTAGATGGGCTTCAGGAACAAGATGACAATTTGGGCTATTTAATTTTATTTGAAAAGACATGGATTGCCGACGGGCCAGGTACCTGGCCTCAAAAACCTAGTTTTATTATAAAACCTTATTGTTTGGTAGCATATTCATACTTAAGCAATAAACTTAATGACTGCAATTAGTATTTGCTCTATTATTTTACAAGGAAAAATGACTTTTTCCAGCATAGCCGATGTTGGAAAAAAGAAGAAACAAATTGTATTGATGTTTTACTCTCTGGTCACAAGATTTTTCTGTTTCTGTGATTTTTTTCGGGGAAGATACAGGTTATGATCAATTGTAAAAAAAAATGTATTATATCATTATAAAAAAATAAACTAAATATGTCGCAAATCATGAGATATTGTGACTGGAAAATGCAAAAACAAATTGCACCATTTGAATGAAATATCAAAAATGTAAAAACATTCCACATTTTTTCTTCAAATAACTAACAATTTGATGCTTTTGGTTTTCGGAACAGACAGCAACATATGATGTTTCATTCGCATATTTTCGATTACTGACCACATTATGATGAAAGTGTCAACATGAATTTGGGGTAGAATCATAGCTATTTTTCGAACAAACATGCCACGACGTCCTATTGAAAGGTTATGTCTATTTTAGTCTGGTCTATGAACCGTCAGATACATATCTTTTTATGCGTTCAGTTGACATTCGCTTTACATACGCTAGTGCTGTTTTGGTTGCCCATTATTCGAAACGATATTATGAAGTATTTTAACTGAAATCGTTGGAAAATGTTGAAATGATGAGATTCATCGTTTGAAGATAGTTACCCCATTACGCTGCGATGGACGATAGAGGCCATAACTATGTCGAGGGATTATTTCATTCGCAATGAATCGCATAATACTAGTATATACCGGGCACGGCGAAAATGGCGAAGACTCAGGTCTAAAAAGGGCGTTGTGCAACCTTTCCCGTGATGATATATTATTTCACTCCCTGGTTCTTAAGCAATCAGCGCATCCTGTGCACCTGGAAATCTACAATCGCCGTACGGAACGAGCACTAATGAGGGTGACAGGTGCACCAGTATTGGCGATAGGCAATTCATACATCAGCCAAACCGCACTATTCGGTACTCCCCGTTTCGCCTGACAACGGCATGATGAGAAAATATTCATTTTGCACGCGGATGTGGATTGAGCTTCTGGTTGGCAGCGCAACATAAATGGTCTGCATGAGAACCAATCGTGAAATCCCATTAGCATCAATCATCCAGCGAGTCGGGAGGACGGCTATGACGATGATGATGATGATGGTGATACGTCGCTGGCTTTGCATTTCAATGAGCCCGGAGTCTATGGAAGTGCTCGGGAAGGCTTGATCGAATGGAAAGCCACTTCATTTTTCTCGTTCCTCCGAGGAAAAAGCGAAACCTCTAACCATGAGTGAACATAAGTGAGCCAAAGGCTTGGATAAGTAAGAGAAGAATCATTCATATTTAATTCTGTCTCAAGTTTTACCGGTGCAGTTCATACACTGTTTTAGCGATTCATGAATGATCTCATAGAAACATTTACTCTCAATACTACTCAAGTGGAAGAATTTTCTCCGTTTCAGGTTAACGTGCGTTGAATGAATTCATGTGTAGGCATCGAACACTTCACCTACCCTTTAAGCTATTCTACACACTCGATCTTCTGCAAACGCACCGGTTTCAGCTAACGGATGCTCCGTTGGAGTTGCTGTATGAGATATGCAAACAATTGTTCCCGGTCTTTGAAGATGCTTGCCAGCTGACGATGCGAAAGAAAACTGCCCTGAGCCGATGGGGTATGTGGTTGACTAAGCACAACTAATTGAAATACTTTCATAATAGCTTTAGTTTCAATCGGTTCATCTTTTCAAAGCATAGTTTTACTTACTCACCTTCTTCCTATTGGAGTTGTTTATCGACCCGGATAAATCATTATACCGGTCATGTGAGTCGGCTTCTCTGGTGTGAGAAATGAAATTGGATATTTTTACATCGTGCTTTTGAACATTTTCAATCTGGAAATGACTGTGAAAAATATCGATGAACAACCTGGACCGCTTCAACCGACAGTTTTCCCTCTGCGGCGCTGTTTTCTAAAGTCACAATAGCGAATGTATTACGTTTTGAGAACCATGCAATTCAGTTCTCTATACAACTGCCCGGGTTCATCGATTTTCGTTCGATATTCATCAATTTTCGCGCTGTTTTTTCCCTATTCACCGTGTAGCACACTTTAAACCCAGCCAATCCAGTGGAGAATTCTTACTTTCTTTTCTTGTTTTTTGTAGGAACCTTACTCACCATTGCACATGGTGAAAATTGCCATCGATTTGTGAACTTGGCTCTATTGATGTCATACAAAAGATGAAATATTGTTCGCATAACATAAAGCGGTTGAAAAGCTTGGTCGGTAGGGAAAGGAAGCTTAGGATAGTTTTTCATGCAATACGAAAGGGAGATGCTTGGATAGATAAAAAAATCGTAGCCACTTTTCCAATCTAAAATTCCAAAATCGGTACAATCTCGCTGAAAAACTAACTTTTGGTTTATGTTATACTGTTTATCGGGTTGCATATTTTATGTTTTGATCTTTTTTATCGTTTCTGTTGCTGTGAGGTACATATTTCATCGTGAACTATTTTAACTAGAACTGTCACTATGACATCACTTAGCTTTTTTATTTAAAGTGTGTTTTAATTTTCTATTGTACGCCAACTTTTGTTTGTTAAAATAATCAAATCTTTTTAAACGGATTTGCCATACAATTTTTTCCTTTCCGGAACTGCCATACCATTTTTTCCTTTGAAATAAGTTAGACACACATAGGATAGTATTGTACAAATATGTCTAACCTGTCATATATTGAACGCTGATATGCGTAAATATACATAGCGATGAAAGCCATCTTGTCTGAAAATTAATTAAGTTTGATATGACTTCCTTGGAGTTATTTTAATTGACACGCTTTCTCGTTATCGCGTATTGATCTTACGTTAAGAGCATCTATACTTGCACTACTGAAGTAATTGCGTTTCGGTGAGTAGCCGATGGTTCGGAGAAATGAATGGACTCAAAATGGCCCTGACGGAGATTGTCGGACAAGATTGTAAGGACTCGCTACTTCCTGAGCCGAGTATCGTTCCATAAATCCGTCCTCCTTCGCTGCATCTTCCTCTCGGCATGGAAGATTACAACAGAAAAGTGGGCTTCGTCCGGCAACGATCCATCCTAGGATCCTAGAAAACAAGTGTTTCTCCGAAGTCCTTCGAATTTATACCGGTTTGCGCCATTACGCTTTAACCAACGGCCATGTGGTTTCAACCAACGGCCAAGCTCTCGTAGGAAAATCCGGGGGTATGGATGGGTCGTAAGGGAATGGATAGGAAAGGTAAGATCGAGTAATGTGGTATAGCCTATGAGAAGGACACAATTTCAACCAAAGCAGTCCCATTGGATCTAACACTAATGGCGGCGATAACAGTGATGATCTAGAGCGTTTCTCAATTCGTACCGGTAGAGCATTGCTTTTCATCATGTTTAAATGAATTAGTTTTCCGTGTTTAGATTACGTTTTAATGTTTCATTGAAGTAATGAATTAAATCCAGTTGAAAAATACACAACGAAAACAATTACTATTTTAATGTATTTTATCATAAGAAGAAGTTTAGCATCTTGTGTTTTTCCTTAAATTTTCGTAAATATTCTGAGTTCTATATTTATTACATTTGAACTGCTTGAAAACTATATAATTGCATCGTTTTCATTCTATACATCAGGTGTGATTTCGATTTCAACAAGGGCATAAAACGATTTAACACGCCAAGTCAGTCAAGCTCTAGAACCAGTTCCAGTCCTAGCACAATTTTCATTCTCCCATATGACAACTTTCTTGTCAGCTCCATAAATTACACTGCGCATTTCACGTTATGCGTGGTTAGCAGAGTAGTAAACCGTTTCGCAAACCTGATACAGTTGAAGCGTTTCCTCGCCCATGTCTCTCGGCATTTGCAAACGATGAGAAATTTTAATAACCAGTGTCTCATTTTTCCTCCACATTTCTGGGAAGAGGAATGTTAGTATTTTCATGTATCCTCAAAAATGTGGTCATCCCAAACAGTGTGAAAATGGGGTCCGATAGTTTGGTGAAATTAAAGATGAAAAATGTGCAAAGAGAATGCATATGTGTGAGCAGATTAATGCTATAACTTGCATAATACGGGGTTGTTTTGAAGCAAAACGAATGTTTGACTGTTTTGAATGTTCGTAACGACCTTGAACGGAGATGGTTTCAAATTATAAAATACAGTTCAAGCGACTTGACGGATTTTCTTCTGAACTGTTCCTAATCATATGCAAACAAACTACCGACCGATCCGTTGCAGTGTGAGATATATGCTTTAAGGATCGGATTCACACAAGAGACTCTTTTGACTTGGAAATGAAATCACATTCTTCAATGAAAGGCTGATCTTTACAAGCCAAGAGGTGAACGACATCGGGTCGTGTTTCAAAGGTAACAAACGGCTATCCTCACTGCCGTTGGCGTCGCGTGAAAGATAGTACGCCTTTCTCGCTCGGAAATAAGCAAGTGATACTTTCCCGTCAGCGCTTTTCAGTGAAGTGTGTCAGTGAAAATTGAAATCATCGGCTCGTTCGATGATATTTTGATGGATCAAAGAGGATTAGAAGGTGACGGGATGTGATGGTTGGGGTGGTTCTCGCAGTATCGTCTTCCGGTTTTGATGTTTCGTTGTGGGATGGTAATGGGAGTTGGAATCGTCTCTCGAGCTTTTCTGAGGGCGATGATAAACGAATCAAGCAGCACAATAAAATGTAATTTGAGATTATTATGTTCGATCGGTCTGACCCGAGGCGATAGACTGTTTCCATGACGGCGAGCCCTATACACTTCATTACTTTTATTTAACTGGTAGTAGGCGGGCTTAAGGACATTCTATTTTAAGTTTGAGTCAGAAGCACGTTGTTGCTTATCTGTGGTTTCGGAAAATGGAAATATTTGTAAAAAATCTTATTTGTGACTTGCATATATTGAACTTATTTTTTTAAGAAATCCTGCTCACCCTAATTGATAGATGTGCATAGCATCTGAATAGAAAAGATTCGCTATGATTATTTAAGCAGCAACCACCTGAGACTGTTTAGAACAAATATTTATCCCTTGCACCAGCGTTAACTGTGAGAAAGAACCCAACGTGTTCCGGTTGACGTTCTTCGTGAAATTTACAGCATAATCCAATTTAACGTGAATTAGTGCGGCTACAGCAACCGAGTCGTAGCAGACCATTCTTTCACCGCAAAATCCCGGGAGATGATGAACAGCAACATCTGTCACTATTACCGTCACCATCGTTAGCTGCTGAGGGATTGGCGCAAACATTGCACAAGCACAGGCGGGAGATGTACGGTTGTTTTTGCAGCGCCACGTTTCACAGCAAACAAGTTCATCCATTCATCCACTAAAACGGGAAAACTATTTCACATTGCTTCAAGAGGCTAAGAAAGCTGTGTTTCACCAACCTGGCTCAAAGCAATGCAAAGAGTTTTCAAAAAGCTCGATGTGAGCTTTTTCCTGTGGTTTTTCTATTTGGTACCATGGCGTTGTTTGCTCTTCATATTATCGCCATTTAGCTAGGATTAAGTCGTACTTTGAATTTGGTAATGCTTATATCAGCTCGTGTTTGGGATCGTGTTAGCGTTAACTACCGGGGTATTGCAAATTTCATCTGTTTAGTTTCGATCTAAAGTGAATTTGTTAAAGTAGTAAGTCATTTAGAAACATGTGATTTAATTCTTAAAAACCAACTTTAAAAAGTTTTCCTATTTTATTATACGTTCAAGGCCATAAAAGTTTAGTAAATATTAAATAGAAATAATTGAAAAAAGGTATTATTTTAGCTTTTATCTGTGTTCCATGCATCATTTATTTAGCTGTTGTTTTTTTCATTCTATTCTCATAATTGTCTCTGGTGTCCGCTCCTTACAATTATGCAAATTCTAAGTTACCAACAGACAATCTCACTCAATTTTGCAGTGCTAGATTGAAAAAGGTTCGGCAAATTTGCATTCGAATCTGTGTGGAAATTAATTTATTCTACGGGACTTGTAAGTTGTTGCTTGTGAAACACAAAAAACTGTTTAAACTTGGAAAAGGTAAGAAAATAAATACGCACCAGTATTGAACGCCAAAACAGTTTATTTATGGATTATCTTGTTGATTCCTGCTTTAAATGTTACTTAAATGGTTTTTATCAAACTAAAAATCATTGATAGTTTTATTTTAGCGAAAAATGTCTAGAAATCACTGCCAATCCGATTATAGCTAGGATGTTTTTTATGAGAACTTTGATATTCCTGATTTTGATGATCCCTCCAAAATGCTACAAAAAACTCTTTTTTTTGCTTTCAACAGATTGTTTTGTGATTAGCATTGCTAAACCGGCGTGAATTCAAATCAATCTGAAATTTCTCATCCGTCGCGTAACGTCTGGTTAAAGAAAACACAGGCAAACCCGTTCTCAGTAGGAACTTTAAGGATGCCCTTTTCGAAACGTGACTGGAAGGGTAAATCAAGGGTCAGATCGAAGGTAACAGAGTAATTTTTGATAAAAGTAATCGTCAATCCCAGCTGGGACGTGATAAAAGATTGAATAACTACGGTTCATGTCAGAATCATTTGTATGCCTGATTTGGATCTGCTTGGATCAGTTGTCATAGAATTTTTGGTGTTGAGATTCGAAACATAAATCAATGCACGATTCGATATTTTAGATTTTATCAATGAATCAGATATACCGCTTATGTATTTTTTTCATCAAAAATATTCTATTGCATCTTCTTGATAATGTTTCAACCAAAGTTTGTTTTATCACATCGAATGTTTTATTAACTGGGAAGGAATTCTTCGAGATTCGTCTTCCACAATGAGTGGTACCCTTAAAGCGCTTTCAATAGACTTTTTTTATGGACGTGGGTTCGAGACGAGAGCGTTGTGATTTTTTTTTGTGGACGCCATATATACTATTTTCTTAATGAATGACATTGTTTAGGAATTTATAATTTGTAATTTATTATATAATCGCAATTAATGATCAACCGGGATCCCATCAGAATAATATGAAAGGTTTTTTTTTTTTTGCACAAGCATACGACCTTCATCACAATACCGTTATAACCTACTTTATTTAAGTGACAGATGCTTCTTGCCATGATGGCACTTGGAAAGCATATTTTTGATTACACGATCAAACCAATTGAATGTAACAGTTCACGGAATCGTACAAGCACACAGACATTTGATACAAATGGGTATTATGGACAGCAAAGCACCCGAAGACAACCGACAAGCAATACAATAACAATCGTCATGTTTGTGTTCGTTTGGTATCACAATAAACAGCTGGCAATCCGTGTTGGCAAGATGTGTCAAGCTTTATTGTGCACTAGAAAGAAACGATAGGGAGTGATATTTTTGTTTGTTTGGTTGCCTTAGGATAACTTTCATACTTTCACGACGATGAGCTCAAAACGAGTACTTGAATAACTTAACCTCATTTGTGATTGGCTAAAACATTAACTCATTATAATGATCAAGGTTATCTACTTTTAGTGATTTTTTTCATTTAGTATTTCATGCACGCTTTCGGGCTTGAGTGAACTGTGTTTTACTTAGCTGATAGTGACTGTTTAAGTTTATAATGTTAATTGAACTTTATCATTAAATATAAATTTTACGATTTACACATATAAAGTATTCTAACATTTATGAAGTTGTAGAGAGATTAGCAATATGCAATTATCAAAGACGTTAAATAATTTAAATTAAACTATTCTAGCGGGCTCTGTTCAGGAGTAGCTGGAAAATTTAATTCATTGTAACCTGAAAGATGCTTGGAGAGTCCTATCATCGCTCCGTGTTGTTTTAGCTAGGCTAAATCGGTGAAAGCCAACCCGGTTCCTCAAGGTTTATTCAAGTGGTCTTTGCAGGAACGGAATACCTGTTTCTAGTACGAAAATCAGCACAATTTCCTTAAGCGATGAGTTGCTTTTAGGGCAAGCGTCTGAAGAATGCCTCTTTCGCAGGCCTTTCAAGTGACTTACCCGTTAACTGCGTGAATAGCTACCATTGTCTAGAGTTCCCGTGCGTGGGGAAAACAGAAATGGTCGCCATCGCCATTACCAGGTAATCCACTTCCTGCGGGCACAAGAAGTAAACCTTCAGCGTCAAAGTTTGCCATCTCGTACGGTTCCATCAGCAAGAACGGTAGTGTTGTTAACAGCTCCCTTACCTTCCTACGTTGCTCTTCAAAGGCAACCACTTTGTGGATCATATCAATAAAGGCTTTTATGCTGCCGGACGATACGCAACAACTCTTGGATACTTGGAGCATCATCTGAGAAACGTCTCTTCCTATTGCGTTGCACCTTCGGCTGTATGCAAGATACTTGCGACGACGGTTCGCTTACATACTGAGCCACGCATGGCCGTCAAGTCTTAAGAACGCCCGGGGATATTTGACGGAAATCCTTTCCCGGCTGGAAGGCTTCGAACGTGGCAAACACTCGCAATCAATTATCCATCGAGTTACCAGCAGAGCTGGTGAGGACGGTGGGAGCAATGTGGATTTTTGAAGGATATTTGGACAAGGGTGCTAGAAAATCTACTCTTTCATCCAGGGAACTTTTCTTCGATCCCTTCCCAAAACTCCCCAAGCAAACATGACCTACCGAGGCCTACGATGTTTTTGAGGAGCTTAATATTCCTACAGAGCATAGAGGACGATAAGACACTCCCAGGCACGACTGTGGCCATTTATTTTCCTTCATTCCAAAAAAAAAACAACAACACTTGAACGCCGGAGATGGTAGTGACGTCCAAACACAGGTGAACAGATATGATAAAGAATGTATATTTTATAAGCACACACAAGCTGACATTGTTGCACGATGCTCTTTTAGCGAGCACGTCCGGCTTAATAAAATGTTAAGTTTGATTTTAAGAGGAATAAATAGTGACAGTAACCTCTTAGTTTTTCAACTTCCCAATTACATAATTACTCATGTTTAATTAGCATTTGTAGGAGCGTATTATTATTTTGACAGTAGGTACACAACACTTTCTTTGAAAGACCTAACACAATCGGGATACAGTGCGTGGCAAAATTAAATGGGAAATACTTGGCTTGGTAGTTTGGCAGCTAGTCACGTGCAGCATAGTGTAAATATTCCTTAATTATTGTTGAGAAATAGTAAAAAAAAAATAACACCATCTTTGCAGTACAGTTTTTGGGAACATGTCGTTTTCCTTTTTTATATTTTAAATGCTCACCAAATGGTCCGCGACAGCCGAGCAGTAGCGCCGGTTAGAAAATCGACCCATGAGCGCCGGGGCTCACCACCTCGACGGCGTGGGTTCGAATCCCAACCGAGACCGGACCGTCCCCTGTACGAGAGGACTGACTATCCACGTACAACAGGGAAACAAGTCTCGTAAGCCCTTAAACGGGCAGGCATGACCAAAAGGTACGCCAAGAAGAAGACTCACCAATACCATCCATTTTTAATCTCTTTCATTTGAGAGGGTTGGGTCAACGGGAAACTCCTAGCAAAAAGATGATAAAACATAGAGTGACATGAAATGGCTGTACGTGTGTGTATTTTTTTAGTATTTCCACGGGCAATAGGAGCTTGATTTATGCTGAAATGCTAAATAAATGACACACTCATGTAGTGTATGTTGACACATTGTCAACGTTGCTTCTGCCGTTGCATCATGAGTCACGCTTAGTGAGACTATGGGAGGACGTTTTTTTCTTCAAATGACAATTCCGACGTCATTCAAATATATTGGGTTAGTTATAAAACGAATTTCTTTATATTATCAACTGCTTGTTTGCCAGATTGTTTAGTTTTACGCTTTCTATTATTCCAATCTGTTTGAAAAGTTTAGCAACGCCCATACTTGTTTGTCTATTACTAGATGATAAACTCTATAATTCAACAGTTTTAAACAGATTCAAACTCATGCGGAAGTCCTAGCTAGATGTCACACTGAAAAGCTTAATAAATCCCTTTGGTATGCAGGACCTGAAAAGTTTCGCTTGGCATCCTACGACAGATACTACAGGTCGTCTGCTCTCATATAGTTTCCTTTAGAAATATTAGTTTCTGTGTTGTCAGGTACCGAGTGAGTTTTTTTCTTTTTCAAAGCTTTCATATTTACAGGCTTCCCTGAAGTATCTCTACACGGCGACAACTATGTTATGGTAGGAAATTGACGGTAAGATTTTCCTAGTATCTTGCACTGTGGCATCTTTGAAACCATTTCATTCCATATAAAAGTATGCCCACTGGAGGACCAACTTTTAAACTTCAGATCGTCAGTTTGTTCAGTTGACTTTTGCAAGAGTGGGGAAAAATTATTTGCAAAGTTTCAGTTTTCTATGAGCGATCAAGCGCACCCAATGTCATTCGACCACCAACAAAACTTGCGACCACAAACTAAAGATGTTTGCTTTTTGTATAGCAAAACTCACCACGTTTGGTCACAGCTGTCTTCAATTTTATCAAACTTTAACTTTACTGCCCCAACCACTTTTTGAAAGAAAACAAGAATTTGAAATGGGTTGAAATTGAAGAAAACCGATATAGAACTTTAAAAGACTAGGTGTTCGTTATGAATGAAAATATATTAAAATTATAGTTTATAATAACTGTAAACTTTTGTTGTGATTTGATGCTATTCGTTCTAAAACTAAAAGCAAGATGGAAACTGTGTATAAATGTCAATAATTCTCATTCTCATTATCATTAATCAAAATGAGCTCTAATATCCATAAGACTTTGTGGTAAATATTTACAAACATTCTGATGAGCAGAAGTTCACCAATTTTAAAATCCCTCATCAGTAAACATCATTTTTAATACTTACGCGTTGATAATGGTTTGGACTAAGGTGACTTACAAAACCGCAACTGAATCGCTTCGCTGAGAGGTACCATCGAAAAGGTTTCATTTGTCTGGTCCACAAAAATTGGTTAACGGCATGAAATACGATTTCGTTGTGAATGAAAATGTTCAAAAATCATTCATAAATGCTTTATTTTTCTTTTTTTGTTTCTTTTTCTTATATGAATGTCACGTGCTATAAATTAAAACGTGATTTGAGCAGAAAGCGTTGATCTATGATAAGTTTCATCTGTTTTTTAGAATTTATTCAATTCATATCTCCAATGAGTAAAACACGAGTTAAAGTTGCACACGAATCCAGATTTAGATAAAGAAATTTAAATTAAAACGTACAACTGACTATAGGCATTGAAACGTAATCAAACGATGCAGATATCAGTTTTATTACAAAATACCTGCAGTCCATTTAAGCAACAACGCAGATCTTAGGCGGTGGGCCCTTTTGGGTAAATTGCAGAAATAAAATGGAACACTTTCCACCGATTACATAAAAACACACGACGCTTTTCGACATATTTTCCTTTTGGTTTGTTATGTAACGAGAGAAAACATCCAGCAAAAGTGTGTTAAAGCACGAGAAAACATCAGCATTGCCAACGGGTGTCTTTCGAGTTTACTCGGAATTATTACGCTGCTGTTGCGCTACACATTCGGTCCAAGGTATTTCGTAATTGGCAAATAAATTTATTTAATCGTTTTAACTTTTTAACTTCAACGTTGCCCCAAGACAATAAAGTGGTCCCATAACCAAACCCATCTCCTCTGGGAAAGATATTCACTCGAAAGTGCCATCTCGTCAGCAAAAGGTGGGAGGAAAAGTGGGCCTACGAAAGGGAGCACCCATATGGCTTGTCCATTTGAACTTTCGATACAATGCTCCGTTTCTTACGTTTTGTTTCATATAGATCCACAAGCCACATGTGCTGCATCTTTGTGTTCGTGGAACTGTACTGCAAGGGTTTTATGTGGAAAATAAACGTAATGACCGCAGCTGTTTCCTCTCATTTAAATTCTTCCTTTTTATTCGTTCGGTAAAAAGGCAATCGAAATATGAAGTATTAGAGAACACTAAACAATGAGTCGTAACACTCTAACAAATGAAACGATATCTTTTCCAAGTTTCCGGAACCATATAAAGCTAAAGATGGGATAGATAACCTTTTTTGTCATGGAGTAACTGAAGATGACATCTGTAGTGGATCTGTTTCAGTCTTTAGGACCATATTGTTTAATGGAGTTCTCATGTTGCACTATTGCAGTAATTTAACTTCCAAAATATTGTTTTATAATTATGAGGAATGTGTTTTTATTTAAGATCAACTTTAGCAGTTGAGTTGAGAGATATTGATTTGTTTGAGTTGAGTTGAGATATATTTATTTGATCTTCCCACTTTGCTCTTCCACTCTTTTGAGCGTATAATGTACCATTGAAAATCTGCCTGCTTGGCGTTGGATGTAAGCACAAAGGTAAACCTTTTGCATTTAATTAATAGAGAGTTCTCTTTGCTTTAATTGGGGCCAAATAAGTTTACTTTGGCACTTTGGCAAATCTCACCCAGAAGGCTCGTGAACGTTTAAGTATTTGTTCTTTGATGGCAGTTGATTAAAATAACTGTCATTCTTCGTTGCCAGAACTCTTCAAATACGTAGGTTACATCGCTACAATCCAGTCAGCCACATGATTCGATTGAAGTGACGGGTGGCTAAAGTTGTTGCGCGTTATGACTACTTTATTGTTTTTCAGAACTGTAGGTCTCGGTTTATTAGACCATGATTAATTTGTTATTTAAACATTATTAATTTTATTGGTTTAATACGTTTGTTGCCGGCTGAAACTAAAAATTTGGTTTATTTCATACTTTCACATGATATGCACTTAAATAAAAATTAGAAACTGATCATCTACAAACCTGTTTTCCATATGAATGCGGAGTTTTTATGACTTTCATATAAATATGTTTCTCATTTTTCACAGATATTTTGCTATCAATGTTTTGTAGTTTAACGTTTAACCTCAAATGGGCAACTTTAACAATGTTTGTCATTGTATTTGCCCTGGCCAATTCGCTTCGCATTTATGACACCGTGTGAAAACCATGTATCTGTATCGTAGACGAAGATCAACTGTTGGCTCTCGGCTCAATATGAAACACGTCTTCCTATGCTTCCATGTATTCCTCCATCCTTGACGGAAGTTCTTGTTTTAACCCACAAAGTCAGCAATCGGATGTGATATATTTAACCACGCACACGGACGTACTCTTGGGAGGTGTAGCGACCTGTTCAGTATCGGAGCAAGGGAAATAGAACGTACGGAACAGTCGAATAAGTTGTGTTTGATTGGTATCTTCAACCGAAAACATTTGCTTGGAGTGATTTGGTTTTCATTTGAGCCTCTAACACGACTGAGAAAATATTTTTCTAAGAGTTTAGTTTGCTTTGCACCACAGTTGATTAGTTTTTTTGCAAAACGAATGGTTTAAACCCTATCACATAAAATAAAGATATGCGTCTGCTTGACGCGTGTGATCATTGTATGGAAGAGTTCATATTTTTTCGTCTTTGGTTTTCAAAAGTACAGTTTTTGTTGGGAATTACTACTGTTGTTTTTAACGTAGGTTAAACTTGATCTATACATTTTGTTTTCGAAAAGTAGTAGAAAAAGATTTATAAATTGAAACTTAATTATGACTCATTTCATCCGGTCAGGACCATGTTATTCCTTGCGTATACTATTTTATTTGATCAAGTAAATATTTGATCACACACTGTTCCATCAGTTTAGTCTCTCACATTATGTTTCCAATCATTCACTTGCATAAAAATACTGGTTGTTGCCATTGAACCAAACATAACCCCATCTGGCATTCTCTAGACGGCAATCAGATTGTATCGCAACGTGTATTAGTTTTGAGAAACATGTAAAATCTGCATGATCCAAGTTTGCTTTAAGCGAGCGACACGCTAGTGTTGGTTATATTGTTTACATTGAATATACCATGATCTGATTATAATCAATGAGCTATTTGAATGCGTATTATCTTCTAGTACAAAAGAACACTTCCAATGACGTGTAGTTCTTACATTGATTAGTGGAGTAACAAAATCGTTGAACAGATTATTTCCGCTATAATGCTTCCTTGCGAATGTAAGGTATCATTGCAGAGAGGATGTATCCACCAACTCATCAAGCATAGCGAGAGACAGAGGCAGCGTGTAACGTTAATTCCATTATTTCCAGAATGCATCCACGCTTCATTTACAACGGCGATAAATTGTCATGTGGCGGGTTCATAACGGCCAAAGAGCGGATTATGGTTGTCAGACTGTGTGGTTTGAAATATGTAACGAGCATGGGTAGGGGGAAAATCGCTATCCAACATTTGCTGACAGAAGGGTTGCATCAAGTTACTAAAAGAAATAATTAAAATACTCGACTGAATTGTTGTTTTGGTTGTTTACAACCACAAAGAATCAAGCTTCTCTTCGTATTTTTTGTGTTTGAATTTTGGTTCATATATCCAAATCCGAGTAAAATAAGTAGCCTTCTTCTTTTTTGGTAAACCTATCGTCTTTGGCCTTTCGCTTGGAAGTATGAGACTTGTTTCATTGTCATTTCCCTGACCAAACCTTCGACTTAAATCTTGAATTCTTCTAGTTTTCTAAAGTATTTATGATAAAATCCCTGTTAATCCACTGCCGTTATATGAGTTGCCATGGATTGGTTGTAGATCGATTAATCACAACACGTTTTGACGGTGTATTTTTTGTATGCACTTGGCAATAATTAGAAAAGGTTTGGATTTCATACAATGTTTCTTTTGATTTTATAAACGTCTTTAATACGCTTTTTATTGATACCTTCCATGTTCTTCAAATAGTTTGTTAGAGTTGAATCAGAATACTTGGTGAAAACTTCTCCTTTACGAAACGTAAGGTATACGAGAAACAAGACGTTGCCGGTTGACAATGTTGCCGATATTTTCGGCTTCGATTGGACAACCTTTCGATATGATCGGCTTGACTTGGTTGTCGAAAATCTTCTGATGCTAGTATTCTTCTGGCGTGCGGTATCCTTTTAGCATACGGATGTTGACATCAAAGTGAATGTCAGCACGTAGGCGGTGGAAAACACTTGCCATCAATTATCCATCGAGTAGAGGTCGGGGCAACGGCATGAGGATTCGCCGAGGACGATGGCTATGGAGAAGTCCGGTAGACTGTTTGGAAAAGGGTGTGCCGGAAACATTCCAGTCTTAATCCAAGTAGCTTTTCTGCCGTGCTTTCGTTCCAATCACCATGTAGACTACCGATTTGGTTCCTTCACTTGTGCGAAGATTTTCTGCGAAGCGAAGGTTTCTTTTGGAACCACGGTTAAAGCGCCTCAGCAAGGGAGCAGTTTTCAACAACGCATCGGTGAACACGATAACAGGGTGCCTGCCGGCAATCGTGTGTAGATACAGGTAGAAAGGATGTGATATAAAATGTATATTTTATGATCACACATTTGCTGCGACACGATCAGCTGCCAGAATACAAACGTTTTCGAAGATAGGAGCGCTTTTCTGAGCGTTCCTTTCTAGAATTAACAGAACCAGCGAACGCGTACTTAGTTTAATCGAAATTTATATTTGTTTTTGTTATTGTAACATTATTTGCGGAGTGGACGAAATTGAAACGTATTTTTGCACAAGAAAAAAGTAACTCTAGTGATTGCAGAAAAAAAAAGTGCAGAAGGTCATCTCATGAAAACACCATGAAAATTTGCTTGTAATTTAAACAAACGCCAAGCCTTTGCAAACCGGATAATTTAACTCTTACTCAGAATCTTGTGTGTTTAATTGAACCGGTACCGGTCGGATCTGTTTTGTGGAGCATATTGGTAACTGCACTCTTATTTCCGATTTCGTGACTGTTTATCCTACTTTCCACACAAGTTTCATTCGTTTATAGCTGCACATACACGTATTTCAACTTTGCAACACTCCATTCATCGTATTTTCAATGAAAATCATATTGTATTTGGTATTGCCCTTTTTTGGTTGGCGATCAATGTCATACGAGTGAAAAGTTTCGTTAAAGTTACGAGGGAGCTTGTCGCATTGCAAGTGGAAATACGGGTAAATAATCACTACTAAAGCAAACGATTTTTTCCGCCCTTCGACCTTTTCGAATCCCATCGGCAACGAATGCAACTCTAAATACCTGAGGTGTGAACGACGGTGAAATGTGGTCAGCTCGTACAGGCCAGAGCTGTTCTCGGCGGGCAGTGAGTCGGGGTGAGCTATGACACCTACTTTCGGCCATCAAAGCCGTGTGGTAGACTTCTACCGCTGCACATATCTTCACCTGACCCGTAGGGATCCGACCAACACGAGTAAAAAAGCAGAAACACGTCCAGCTTGGCCAATTCTTTTCCATATAGCTGTATCGGTCGGGTTTTCTGTGGTCATAGGGTAAGACCATACATACACACACACACACATGTCAGTTTTGGGGTGTTAGATTTAGTAACGGTCGCTCGTAGTACCCCGGGCTTACGAGCAAAACCATCGCTTCGGACCAGCATAACCTGAGCAGGGGATATATTTATAAATAGCTGAAAGGTATTCTGAGCACGTTGCCCGTTCGAGCTATTTATACGATATTCCTTAGTTGTTCAACTCTGCAGATGCCAGAACTTAGTGCAGTCTGCAAAGGGTCATGACATGTGAGACATTCACGTCACTCTCGATGGTAATAAACACATTTGTGCTGTGACATGGGTAGGGGTGAACAAACACTTCGATAAACTAACGGAGGTAGTGGAGACTATGAACTCAATGGCGAGAGAATCAGGCCAATCTTATGCAGTGTATGGCAGTAAGTTGGCGTGTTATCTATGTATTATTTGCTACATACCAGCTTAGGGTTTATCTTTATTTAGTACTGTATTGGATGTAGGTCTTCGGGGTATTTCATTTATGCTTTATGCTTCGTTGATTTATTGCTTATTTTTGTCTAAAAAAACGTCTGACGTTCATTTTATAAGACATGGTTTCTTATCCAACGAAGGTGTTGCTATACTGTGTGCTTTAAATTGCTTAAACAAATATCAAACACGTTGTTTATGACCGACAATGGAAAGGGTTAACATGTCATCGTTCTGCTGTGTGTATTTTATCGCTATTCAGCCGAATTCAGTTTCCAAGCCTATTTCATGCTCGAGTAGAGGTGATAAATTGCATCATTTACCAATTAGAAACATCAAAGCTCGTCACTCACTCACTCTAAATCTCACTGACCGCAACCCCCCCCCCCCCCCCAAACTTTTAGAATGTGGCAGGTTTTCGGACAGTAATGAATGAGGATGATTTAAATTTATTTGTATTTTTTTTGTGATTCTTTCAATCGGAGTAAACACTCTTTTGTTCTCTTTTGTATATGTTTTGAAACAACAAAACAAACTTGTTCGCTGTAAATCGTACTTAATTATGAGAACACCAAGCCTTCAATCAAATTTTTTTTGAAATTTATACAAATAAGCGTTATGCTACTGAAAACGATAGAAATGTTTGTTTACTCAATGGTACATGCATACAGAGCGTTTGTGCTTGATGCTTTTAATCATTGACAAAGTTCAATAAATTTAAGCGTAGTATTAATTTTTTTTCAAATTCTAGTTTCGTCATTGTTATGTTTGGTATATTCTGATGTTTTTAAAAAGTTATCTTTGCCAACCTGGGCCGTAAACCTTCTTTTGGACAAATGGAGGCGCCCAGTTAATCACTGTTTAGATACGATGGAGGAGCCCATTGCTTGTGTTATTCTGGCAACATAACATTTTCCGTCGATTAATACCAAAAGTGAAGCAAACAACTTTAAAACCTTATTGAATTGCCAACGGTTGCCGTCAATTCATTGCTCGCGAAGGTCTCCAAGGGTTCGTTGGATTTAGATATCTCATTATTGATCTGCAAATTAAACAGGTCATGAGTTTTGATGAAATTCTTTCCTTAGTTTTCTAAGGTAAATTTCTTTATTTTTTCACGTTTTGAACAGATGCAAAGAGATGGAAAAGAGTGATACAAACAAGAGTCAGCAACGATTTATCTTTGTCGGACCAGTTGGTCTCAATTTCCCCAATGTAATCGATGAAAATTGACCAACAGTCGTTCAAAAGTTTACTTATTGTGCTATTGTGATGTTTGCAAATACATAAAACATAGTCGGACGATTGACAAGAAAAAAATTCGACCAAGATTACCCTGCGCTTCAAAAATACGTCAATAGTAGCTTCTGTAGAAACTACTTTGCTTTCATCTTGCCCCTGTGGGATTTCCGAAAAAACCGTTGTGTGATGTGAAGCTTTCGTTAGTTTGATCACACGTCGTTTTTGATGTTCCCGGAAATATTCACTTTTCACCTAAACAAGGATATTGCATCCTAACTAAACACTCTTCTGGTGTGTTCTTTCAATTTCCTTCTTTCTGTAGGCAAGTTTGAAGAGATTTTTGTTTGACCCGGATAGTTTTTTTATCAATCTGACGTTTCGAATCGATTTGGAATGTGTTCAATTTTTGCAATATTAGGACAGAATGGTTTTTACAACCGAGTTTTAGCTTCTTCTTTTGCTGCCACTATGACTGTCCAAAAGTGAAGTACGTTTGGTATTTATATCACACATGTTCTTGGTAGGGTTCTGAAAAGGGAACTGAGAATTAATCAGTCGATAGAAACGATTTTGCATAAAAAAGCAAAGCACGAAAAAGGGGTCGGAAATCTTCATCCTTCTTCTAAAACATTGCTTTTAGTTTCAAATGAAATAAGATAGCAACCGTTGAAAATTGAAAATAAAACCCGGGTGTTCATCGACGCTAAAGACAAAGCTTAATCTGGATCGTTTTGCAGTGGAAAGAGATTATGTGAGTTCAGCTTGATGTTAATTTTGTTCAATAACTTAGTGCTTATTGCATTTTCTATTTCCTTGAAAATCCTTCGTTCTAATCACAGATTGATTTGAGTGTCATGTTTGACTGTTGAAACTATTTTTGAATAACTTTTTAAGAGATAGTTTTTCAACAATCAAACTAAGAATGCAAATGATCTAGAAGAGAAAAATTGAAAACATGTTAAGAAAAAATAAATAAATTTAAAATCTCAACATTTACAATACGGCACGTACCGTAAAACTAAAAATAAAAGAACAGCTGTTTGTACTCCGATGAGCATCTAGTTAAGGATACTTGATAAACAAGTTTGTAAAAATAATTTAAGTTTGTCTCCTTTAAGCCGGCTATATAACTCTCTGCTAGATAAATTTCCACGGACTGCAGTTTCCGGTTTGGGAAGCTTATATTTCGTTTTGTTCTTGTAAAATAGTTTTGCGCTTAGCGAGTTACATATAACCAACAGCTTCCTCGTTCTCAATCGCAAACCATACTCTATTGTGCCAACATTAAACGTTCTATAACAGATTGTATTGTTTCTCATTTTTTAAACATCAGGTATTTTTAACGCAGCAAAAGGAGCTAAAATATATTTTAGAAATTTTAAAGCTGAGAGTGTTGCAACTTTTTAAGATGGTGCAAAATTGAAATTTGTCTTTACTAGTTGCATTGAGTATAGTTAAAGCAATGTTAGTGGTTTTTGCGCAAGCTTTGGGTATACCCAAAACTGTGCTTATAATCACGCCTAACGCCCCGCGGTAACGTGGAAGCACGTCTCTATAAACCGTTTAGAGAGAACAAACGACGAACTCGCGGTATGCAAGGCCAAAACAATGTTACATTAAGTCAAGCAAAGTTTAAAAGTTAATTTCCAATAAACTGGACCTATCTTTGCCTCTGCTATTCAAACCATCGGAGGACTTTTTTCATTCTTTTCTTAATGGTTTGTTGAAAATTTGATCTCCTTCCCATGGAAACGTGTGTACTAACAATAAGCCAAAAGAATGCTTCCCACACGTGAGTTCTTCCTAGTCTGCCAATGAAATGCTGTCATCTGTCGGATGGATGAATCTGAAGGCTTACAGCGGGGAAACGGAAGAGGGAACCAGAGCAGCTAAAATGACAAAAGTTTTTGATTATTTTACGTTTGGCCTAGAGGTGTGATTTCAATTTTTTCTTCTCCTAGGTTGTCAAGTTGGCTAGCGAAGTGATGCGAAACCGCTGCTAAATGAAACAATTTTGAACTTTCAGTATCATTATGGTTTTTATGTTGCTATCATTTCGTCCTTTTTCATGGTTCTTGGAACTCGAGGAGGCTGGTTCCTGTAACCTGTTACTTTTGTTGTTGTGTTTTTGCTGGTTCCTGTAACCTGTAGTTTTGGTTCAGGACTACTCGGGCGAGTTTTGGTTCAGGGCTGCTTGGGCGAGTTTTTGTTCAGCGATGCTCGGGCGAGTTCTGGTTGAAGGCTGCTCGCCCGAGTTCTGTTTGAAGGCTGCTCGGACGAGTTGTGGTTCAGGGCTGCGTTCATCGCAGGGGTGAGTTCTGGTACAGGTATGTTCGGGCAAGTTTTGGTTCAGGGCTGCGTTCAGGGCACGGGTGAGTTCTGGTACAGGGCTGCTCGGGCGAGTTTTGGTTGAAGGTTGCTCGGGCGAGTTCTTGTTCAGGGCTGCTCGGGCGAGTTCTGGTTCAGGACTGCTCGTGCGCGTTCAGGTTTAGGGCTGCTCGGGCGAGTTCGGTATAAAGGCTGCTCGGGCGAGTTCTGTTGAGGGCTGCTCGGGCGAGTTATGTTTGAAGGCTGCTCGGGCGAGTTCCGGTTCAGGGCTGCTCGGGCGAGTTTTTGTTCAGCGATGCTCGGGCGAGTTTTTAATCAGCGATGCTCGGGCGAGTTCTGGTTGAAGGCTGCTCGGGCGAGTTCAGGTTCAGGGCTGCTCGGGCGAGTTCCGGTTCAGGGCTGCTCGGGCGAGTTCTGTTTGAGGGCTGCTCGGGCGAGTTCCGGTTCAGGGCTGCTCGGGCGAGTTCTGGTTAAGGGCTGCTCGGCCGAGTTTTTTTCAGGGCTGCTCGAGGGAGTTTTTGTTCAGCGATGCTCGGGCGAGTTCTGGTTCAGGGCTGCTCGGGTGAGTTCTGGTTCAGGGCTGCTCGGGCGAGTTCTGTTTGAAGGCTGCTCGGACGAGTTTTGGTTAAGGGCTGCTCGGGTGAGTTCTGGTTGAAGGCTGCTCGGGCGAGTTCTGGTTCAGGGCTACTTGGGCGAGTTCTGGTTCAGGGATGCTCGGGCGAGTTCTGGTTCAGGACTGCTCGGGCGAGTTTTGGTTCAGGGCTGCTCGGGTGAGTTTTGGGTAACGACTGCTCGGGCGATTTCCGGTTCAGGGCTGCTCGGGCGAGTATTTGTTCAGTGATGCTCAGGCGAGTTCTGGTTGAAGGCTGCTCGGGCGAGTTCTGGTTCAGGGCTGCTCGGGCAAGTATTTGTTCAGTGATGCTCAGGCGAGCTCTGGTTGAAGGCTGCTCGAGCGAGTTCTGGTTCAGGAGTGCTCGGGCGAGTTCTGGTTCAGGACTGCTCTGGCGAGTTCTGTTTGAAGGCTGCTCGGGCGAGTTCTGTTTGAAGGCTGCTCGGACGAGTTTTGGTTCAGGGATGCTCGGGTGAGTTCTGGTTGAAGGCTGCTCGGGCGAGTTCTGTTTGAAGGCTGCTCGGACGAGTTTTGGTTCAGGGCTGCTCGGGTGAGTTCTGGTTGAAGGCTGCTCGGGCGAGTTCTGGTTCAGGGCTGCTCGGGCGAGTTCTGGTTCAGGGCTGCTCGGGCGAGTTCAGTTTGAAGGCTGCTCGGACGAGTTCTGGTTCAGCGATGCTCGGGCGAGTTCTGGTTGAAGGCTGCTCGGGCGAGGTCTGTTTGAGGGCTGCTCGGGCGAGTTCTGGTTCAGGGCTGCTCGGGTGAGTTTTGGTTCACGACTACTCGGGCGAGTTCCTGTTCAGGGCTGCTCGGGCGAGTTCTGGTTCAGGGCTGCTTGGGCGAGTTCTGTTTGAAGGCTGCTCGGACGAGTTTTGGTTCAGGGCTGCTCGGGTGAGTTCCGGTTCAGGGCTGCTCGGGCGAGTTTTGGTTCAGGGCTGCTCGGGTGAGTTTTGGTTCACGACTACTCGGGCGAGTTCCTGTTCAGGGCTGCTCGGGCGAGTTCTGGTTCAGGGCTGCTCGGGCGAGTTCCTGTTCAGGGCTGCTCGGGCGAGTTCTGGTTCAGGGGTGCTTGGGCGAGTTCTGGTTAAGGGCTGCTCGGCCGAGTTTTTTTTCAGGGCAGCTCGGGGGAGTTTTTGTTCAGCGATGCTCGGGCGAGTTCTGTTTGAAGGCTGCTCGGACGAGTTTTGATTCAGGGATGCTCGGGTGAGTTCTGGTTGAAGGCTGCTCGGGCGAGTTCTGGTTCAGCGATGCTCGGGCGAGTACTGGTTCAGGGATGCTCGGGCGAATTCTGGTTCAGGACTGCTCGGGCAAGTTCCAGTTCAGGGCTGCTGGGGCGAGTTCTGGTTCAGGGCTGCTCGGGCGAGTTGTGATTCAGGGCTGCTCGGGCGAGTTCGGTTTGAAGGCTGCTCGGACGAGTTCTGGTTCAGCGATGCTCGAGTGAGTTCTGGTTGAAGGCTGCTCGGGCGAGTTTTGATTCAGGGGTGCTCGGGCGAGTTCTGTTTGAAGGCTGCTCGGACGAGTTCTGGTTCAGGGATGCTCGGGTGAGTTCTGGTTGAGGGCAGCTCGGGCGAGTTCTGGTTCAGGGCTGCTTGTGCGAGTTTTGGTTCAGGGCTACTCGGGTGAGTTTTGGTACCCGACTGCTCGGGCGAGTTTCGGTTCAGGGCTGCTTGGGCGAGTTTTTGTTCAGCGATGCTCGGGCGAGTTCTGGTTTAAGGCTGCTCGAGCGAGGTCTGTTTGAGGGCTGCTCGGGTGAGTTTTGATTCACGACTAATGGGGCGAGTTCCGGTTCAGGGCTGCTCGGGCGAGTTCTGGTTCAGGGCTGCTCGGGTGAGTTTTGGTTCACGACTACTCGGGCGAGTTCCTGTTCAGGGCTGCTCTGGCGAGTTCTGGTTCAGGGCTGCTCGGGCGAGTTCTGGTTGAAGGCTGCTCGGGCGCGGTCTGTTTGAGGGCTGCTCGGGCGAGTTCTGGTTCAGGGCTGCTCGGGCGAGTTCTGGTTCAGGGCTGCTCGGGCGAGTTCCTGTTCAGGGCTGCTCGGACGAGTTCTGGTTCAGGGATGCTCGGGTGAGTTCTGGTTGAAGGCTGCTCGGGCGAGTTCTGATCAGCGATGCTCGGGCGAGTTCTGGTTCAGGGATTTTCGGGCGAATTCTGGTTCAGGACTGCTCGGGCGAGTTCCGGTTCAGGTCTGCTCGGGCGAGTTCTGGTTCAGGACTGCTCGGGCGAGTTCTGTTTCAGCGATGCTCGGGCGAGTTCTGGTTGAAGGCTGCTCGGGCGAGGTCTGTTTGAGGGCTGCTCGGGCGAGTTCTGGTTCAGGGCTGCTCGGGTGAGTTTTGGTTCACGACTACTCGGGCGAGTTCCTGTTCAGGGCTGCTCGGGCGAGTTCTGGTTCAGGGCTGCTCGGGCGAGTTTTGGTTCAGGGCTGCTCGGGTGAGTTCTGGTTCAGAGCTGCTCGGGCGAGTTCTGTTTGAAGGCTGCTCGGACGAGTTCTTGTTCAGGACTGCTCGGGCGAGTTCCGGTTCTGGGCTGCTCGGGCGAGTTCTGGTTCAGGGCTGCTCGGGCGAGTTGTGATTCAGGGCTGCTCAGGCGATTTCTGTTTGAAGGCTGCTCGGACGAGTTTTGGTTATGAGCTGCTCGGGCGAGTTCCGGTTCAGGGCTGCTCGGGCGAGTTCTGGTTCAGGGCTGCTCGGGCGAGTTTTGGTTCAGGGCTGCTCGGGCGAGGTCTGTTTGAGGGCTGCTCGGGCGAGTTCTGGTTCAGGGCTGCTCGGGCGAGTTCTGGTTCAGGGCTGCTCGGGTGAGTTTTGGTTCACGACTACTCGGGCGAGTTCCGGTTCAGGGCTGCTCGGGCGAGTTCTGGTTCAGGGCTGCTCGGGCGAGTTCTGGTTCAGGGCTGCTCGGGCGAGTCCTGGTTCATTCAGGGGTGCTCGGGCGAGTTCTGTTTGAAGGCTGCTCGGACGAGTTCTGGTTCAGGGATGCTCGGGTGAGTTCTGGTTGAAGGCTGCTCGGGCGAGTTCTGGTTCAGGGTTGCTTGGGCGAGTTCTGGTTCAGGGCTGCTCGGGCGAGTTCTGGTTCAGGACTGCTCGGGCGAGTTTTTTTTCAGGGCGGCTCGGACGAGTTTTGGTTCAGAGCATAGTTGAGGGCTGCTCGGGCAAGTTCTGTTGAAGGCTGCTCGGGCGAGTTTTGTTTAGGGCTGCTCGGGCGGGTTCTGTTGATGGCAGCTCTGGGTGAGCACGGTTGAGGGCAGCTCGGGCGAGCACGGTTGAGGGCAGCTTGGGATGAGCTCGGTTTAGGACAGCTCGGGTCGAATAGGGGTGAAGATGATTTTCGCTTGGTGCTTGGCATTCGCGCACCCAACAGAAGCTCATCTTGAGTTGAGTAAAATGTATGTGTACGCATCACGCAAAATCTACCAGGCCCATTTACACCCAATTTTCCTGGAAGGTAGCTAATTTTCCAGAGTTAAATGATCTGAACTTCGTTTGTTAATGTCTCAAATCCTCCCTACCCCTGCTGAACACCTACCATCTAAAATAAATGAAAAACAATTATAGTTCAACGGTTATTGAACGGATTTTTACAAAAATTGCTACATGTACTGCTTACATATTGACATAGCATGGGTTAAAATTTCATTTTTCTAGGGGAAGGGGAAAGGGGGGTGCCTATAGTACCCCTTACCTTTGAAAAGGTAAAATGCAATATGGGTATCAATTTCGCAGTATTTATGATCTCTAGATTGAATGGCCTTACTCTTTATGTTCAATATTAGCTCAGATTCCTTCTTCCGTCCTCCTCTTCAGTAAAACAATAGCAATGCTCAAAACGAATAACGTTAATTCTTATCACATGCATACAACGCAAAATCTACTAAGTCTATCTGTACCAAACTTGGCTGGAACATTGCTAATTTATTATTCTTTCGAATGTCCTCCTTCTCATCCCCCTTCCTCCAATTATGGCATGTAGTTTACAAAATTTGGTACACATACTACATAAATTTGTAGCCATCGTGTAATAAAATTTCATTCCTTTAGAGGATGGCCTCAGTTCCAATTTGCAGTCCCTTTTGTTTTTTCCTTCTTTTCCTTTTCTTAAACTAATCATAATGTTGATTTGATTCAAAAAGCTTTAAGTCTGTTGACATACATACAACTGTAATACGCAAAAATCTTTTGGTCTGGTGTGCACCAAACTAGATTTAAGGGTAGTCAATTTTGATGTTGAACTTAATTTTGTAGATGTGGTCACCCTTCGTTACCTCTCGCGCAAACTTTCACAAAAATTTAATTGAACCTTAAATTGTGCTAAAGCGAAATCGCGCAAAATTAATGAAACCTTAAATCGTGCTAAACACATAGCACATAAACTCTGCAACTCTCATAATTTACTTTACTTCATGGATTGGCTTTTTTTCTTTTAACTAGCGTCAATTATCTGTTGTCCTGGTCAAACTAAGGTTTAAGCACAATTTTTCTCATACTAGCTTCAATTGATTAATTTTCCATGGTTTCACTAAGCTGGAAGCACATTTAGATAATGAATGCAAAATGTAGTATTTTCGTATATATATATAGTAGTAGTATATATATAGTCTAAGTAAAAAATAGTATTTTAAGCAAAATTTAATTTTGGAAAATACGAGATATTGAATGAAAACATGCTTTTGTTTGGAAATTATTTCAACCCGGATGAAATCGGGTTAATAGTAGAACTACCACGGTTTTTGCGCTTGAAACTTTAGCGCAAATTATTTTCAATATTTATTGTCATTAAATAAATTTAAAATTCATACATTCTTATTATCAATGATTATGCTTCCTAAATTGTCCCCTGTTTTCCATTTTCAGCTGTAACTATTTTATTTAACGCTTCCATTTGCTGAAATCCAGCTTTGAATGCTGCTATTATTTTTGTGATGCACATTGCCCTTGGAGCCCCCACACAGCTCGGGGCCCCCCGCGGTCGCTTAGTCCGCTTACCGTTAGAGCCGCTGCTGACTGTAGGCCAATTTTCTGTTGCTCATTTTGAACAATAGTTGAGGAAATAACGAATTGTGTTGGAGCATGTTATCATAGCTGTGATAGAAACATTTCATCTTGTCAAATATTATCAACATTTTTGGACCACGGAAATATTATCACCTGTTGTTACATCGAACATTGATCAATAGCAAAACATTTGCAAAGCTACCGCTTTTCCAACAACAACAACCATCAAACGTTGCCTTTATTATGCAGGTACCTAACAAAGTGAATAATTTATTATGATGCTGGTATCATTAATCATTGGCGAATGCTGTCGCGTCCAAGGTTGATATTCAGTTGCCCATTCGTTGACGTCAATTAAGCTCACCCTCCTTCACTTTCCTCGCGGATAGTGACGTCGTGTCACGGTTATCGGCGAGTACGTCGGCGGGACGATTTTTGACAGCAATTAATCACGCTTGCAATGCTTCACGGGATCATGTAGCGCGAGATGACTGACACGGACATGTCTGTCGAACACGAGCCAAAGTGAACTGAAACATTGGCACAATGTACCGAACATGAGAGGTTTGTTGGAAGTAATGCGAGGTGAGAGGAAGTAATGCGAGCTAAGCTTCTTCCTATTAAAAGAAAATGCTAAGCTTGTACATTTTTGAGCTACATTTATAATATATCCTTTGCTTATAAAACCTTCACTGGAACTTAAATCAAATTATTATCAAATTACACAATCGTTAACAGCTACCTTCAATTATATATAAATCTATGTTTATGAAGACCTTTAGTTTTTAATCGAACGTCAGTATCGAAAAACCAAACAGTGCGCAATCTTGGTATCTTATTATTACTGAAAAAAAATCGGCAAGAGTAACGACCGAACAGATTAGCTGCCCGAAGTTTTACCCCCGACACAATACGACACTGACATGATGTTCCGGGTGTTTGCTGCCCAGGAATCGTTTTATTTACATCCCATTACTTTCCCGCGAGTTTGTTTGTGTGCCATCGATACCGGAACGGTTGTAGCGGCATGTTAAACGACAGGTGACAGGCGCACCAGGAACCGGGATCTCTTCTCCTCACTGTCCACGGACGGATTTTCATCATTGTCGTAGACATTATTTCTCCATTACTGCACGCTGCGATACCTCCGCTTTCGCCGTAAGGCAACATCGGTGGCGTTTCCATTCTGTTCCATTTTTTCCGGCTTCCTCCATTTGCACATGTAAGCGAATTAAGTAGTATAATTACCAGCGGTAAAATCGAACGTCATGTAGCGATTAAACACGATTGGTAGAATACGTCACTGAGGCGTTTGTTTGTGTAGTAAAACCAAACGAACACAAGCTCTGTTCAGTTGGCTTAGTGAGGATTTTTCTCTCTCAAACAAGTACTGTAACGTTTGGCAATCACTTAATTTATAAAAAGGTGATAAGCGCGTAAGGATGAGTCTACTCTAGTGAAGTGTTCTATTTTGTTCTATCAAACACTTTTATCAAACACTGATTGATGTTTTAGTGTGACTCACCTTGCATCGCATACCTTAATTAGTGAAAATTGGCTTTAAATTTGAAGTCGCTATTTAAACAAACTATATTCGTTCATTTTGTTTTAACTACTCGCTTCAACATGGCCACTTTATCCCATGCATGATACGTTCCATACACCAGCGGGGGCTGCTGTCATCCATTATGACCCGGTGTCGCACATGACGTGCCAGAGAACCGACGGTAGGTTAAGTGTAAAATTGTTCCCGTGGCAGGCAAGACGGCTTTCGAGTCCAGGGTGGCACGATAGCATATGGGAAGCATTTGTTGGCTGGAATCAGCAGGGGACACATTATCTTTCGATCGCTCAAAACCAGAGCTGGCATCTCGCCGGTCCTTGAGGGAATGGTAGGGGCCTCTTCGGAGACGGGACGGATCGGCACAAAACGGTTTGTTCATCAGCTTTGCAATTTGAGATCGTGTCAAGTCACGAAACGAATCGACGCAACAGCTGGAAGTACATAAGTGGCATCGGTTTTACCCGTGAAATATGGTTCTCCCTTTCCGTTCCGGTATCGGTGCACGGCTTGAGGAAACTAAAGAAAGCGACGACAGATTCTAGTGGTAGAAACTGCACTCTACCTCGCCAAGTCTGCTGCTATCGATGATTGCTCGGTTGCTTCATGCCTTTTCGGCAGACGTTAAGTATCTTTTGATTACAACTGAATCGATTGTTTCCGAGATTGTGAGCCCATATGTTGTGGCGATCGGTACACAACTCTCACGACGACGTACACAAGCTCGAGCAAAACGGGCACATCGAAAAGCGACTGGGAAAGGTAATGCGACAGATGCCTGTTATGTAGCGGATTCCGGAAAATAAAGCTTTAACCACATTGTCATACATTTGAAGAAGAGAAATAGCCATTCTCGGGAAGGAAATTTAGTTCAAACATCGATTTCAAACAGTTTTGTCTGTAATTGTTTTCGGCCCTATTCCGGGGAACGGTCGTTCCCGGGAAGGGTCGTTCCCGTAGTTTGTTTACGTTTAACTGTCAATTTTTTTTTAAAATGTTCGTTTTCTGTTCTACGCCAAAGTTAAACTGTTATACGCGGGAACGGTCGTTCCCGCATTGTATGAGGAAAATTTTTGCTGCTCTTTGAGCATCCGTTCAATCGTCTACCCGGGTAGTTTTTGGAGTTTTATTTTCAAATAACTTTTGATTGGATTGTCGTATCGGCATGAAACTTTCACAATGACTAGAAAAAATAATTTTCTATCGTTTTGCTAAACCAAATTGTTTTTTAAAGGAATTTAAATGATTGTTATTTGCATTTTTCGGCCGACACCCCTTACTCGTTCAACCGGTCAACCCGTGTAGCCTATAAATTTGTATGGGAGATTCCGTTTTCCTGTACTTCAGACCTCATATCTTTTTATCGAGATGTCGGAGTGATTTGAAATTTTCAGTGATGATACTTGAGGCTATTTTCTAAATGATAAGTGTATGAGTGTTAATTTTAAAAATTTAATACGTATATTTATTTGTGTTTTCTTAAAAATTCACCCTTCCCATCTACAACCACCTACCAGTTTAGACCATGCCATGGTATATTATAAATGGAAGTTTGCTTTTTGTGCAGTTTAGTTCAGTCCTAGATGCAATTTTTTTTTTACAATTTTCGGAAAAGCTACATAAAATATTTTACTTGCCAGAACTTGTCCGGCAAGTGGGAAGCAGGAAAGGGGGGTCATCATCTATCACGAAGATGACGCGAAGGGATGTAGCAGGGTAAGGAAGATAGAAGGAGAGGGGCATCAAGGTCATGGAGGAGGAGGTTCGCGATGAACAAGGATTGGGTGGCCGCATGTTTTTGCTGAAAGTCCGAGCAAATGCGACGCGACGGGTTATGGGGAATAGAAAATGCAGAGTCGTTGACAAAACGTCTCGTAGCGAGGCGAGTAAACTTGCGCTGCACACTTTCAAGTCTGTTCATTGATGTAACCCCCGCAGGGGACCACACAACACAGGAGTATTTCAATATTGGGCGGACCCAACAGCAGTTCAGCGCCCTCAAACAAAAAGGGCTGCTGACATGCGCGTTATAAGGCCAAGTATCCTGATCTCTCTATCCACTATTAAATTGATGTGGTCAAAGAAAGTGATCCGGTTATCCAGCCACTCCCCAAGATCCTTCACCACAGATACCCTTGTAAGTGGATTCCCACAAAGGATTCCCACAAAGTAATCGAAACAGATCGGATCATGAATGCGTCCGAACGATACATTTTTGTGGACAGAGCACTAGGCCGTTTACGGAGCACCACGCTGAAAAGTCATTGAGGGATCTTTGGAGAGAATGGCAGCCAAGGTGGTGACATCATCGGCATATAGGTAGTGCCCAACACCAGGAAGAACACCCTCGCAGTCGTTGAAGAAGATGGAAAATAGGAGAGGACTCAGGACGCTCCCCTGAAGGACATAAAGAGAAAAGAGAAATGATTCGGCACTCTCACCCTAAAGGAGCGACCTGAGAGGAAGGATTGAAACCGCGATAGCAGGTAGAGGTGGTAGCAGGCTACAGCCTAGCCATACAGCCTGGCCATATAATAAAGCTCATAGCTGTGCATGCTAGAAGGGGAAGAGGCAGTTACTGACCCAGAGGATAAAGAAGGGGGGATTAGAGGGTTATCTCAGCGGGAGTTTACGTGGCTCTAGAACGTCCGGGGGTTAGTCGTGAAACGAGCTTGCAACCCGTAGCGGATGTGGTTGTAAGACTGGTAAACAGACGCGTCATAATTAACACGTTAAGCGCTATGCGCAAATTGCATTTCCGTTCTGCCAGCAAGTCGTAGAAACGCCGACCTAACTTACGGGTCTGTCCGAGCATACTGACGCCGGGAAAGGACACTGTTGGCCCCACGGGACCGACGTAGCGCTTAATGGCCTTATCACACTGGTCACCAATGGTGGCATGGAAAAAGCACTGGACTGTCAAACGTGGGGGCCGCGTAATGAGCTTGCTCAATACACCAGTTTGACAGTCCAGAGGCTTCGTCAAGCCACCATTGGTGACCAGTGTGATAAGGCCATAACGTGTTAAAAACATCACGACGGAACGGGGTGTGATGAGCGTATTCTTTGGCACATAACTTGGTTTTAGATGTGAAAGGTGAAAGTTTTTGGAACCGCAAATAAATATACGTAATAAATTTTTAAATTTATGACTAATGCACTATATTTTGAAAAAAATCCCCAAGTATCTTCACTTAAAGTTTCAAATCGCTCCGACATCTCAATAAAAAGGTCTTTTGTCTGAAGTACAGGAACACGGAATCTCTGGGAAGACCGGTTGAACGTTTACGTAGGTAACACGTGAAGGTTAACCAAAGCTTTTGGTGGTACATATTTAATTTTATCATGTTTCAGCGTCATTTATGATGGGAAAATGAATAAAATTCATGTTTTGAGCAATTGTAACTACACAAATCACATTACAAACGTAAACAAACTATAGTAAACAAACGAGACGATTGATTTCGGCTGTAAAAATACCGCCTACTATAACGCCTTCTGTTATACTGTCAAAATCGTCGGGAACGACCCTTCCCGGGAACGACCGTTCCCCGGAATAGGGCCGTTTGTTTATACTGAAAGGGGTAAAAACTTTTTCAATACGAATTATAGATGTAAAGCCGAAAATAAATAAATGCAAGTTAAGTTTTCAACCGAGGGGCGGTATTTTTAAAAAAGATACCGTCCTGGTTGACGGTCTTATTCAGACTAATCTTAATTTTATTTTGCTCTCTTGATCTTGCGTCCCTATGTGTCCCTCCCGTGGGAACGGTGCTGACGCTGCGTTCTATGCGCGCATCATGTTGCCGGTGGCTTACGGGCTGCCGCACGCGTCGTCGTGAGCATCGTGGGAGCGATGCTGATGTTGCGAAGTTGGCGTACGGTAACTGCTCCCCCCTGAAGTGTCGAACCTCCTGGTTCGATGTTTAAACGTTCAAAGACGGAGGTCTGTATGAACGTGGCAGGCTGGCGCATTCTTTTCCGATGAACTGGACCGGGGTGGCTGTGTTGATTAGCATGGTGCGCGGTTGGTTTCTGAAGTGAAAAAAGATATAGGCTGCCAGAATTATGATGACGAGGGTGGTGAAAGTGAATCCTCCCATGATTGTCCAGTGGTGGTTGGCTGCAGTTGTTTGAAGATCCGAGAGGTGGTTTAAATTTCTATGTTGAAGCTTCGTCAGCATATGAAGATCGGTTCGCTGCTCGATGGAATGTTTGGTGACGTTTAGGCCTGTGGTCAACGAAAAAATAGGGTATTCTGTGGTGTTCACAATTTGGTTTGTGAAAGTGAAGTCTCGGATCGAGATGGTGCAATTCTTGTATGTGACCAAGAATGATCCCAAAAGATGCCTGTTGGACATTCCACAATCGTTGATGAGCGTCTCGTTCACGTCATTCAGCAGTAGAATGGTTTGGCTCATTACGGTTACGATCGGGTGGTCTTCGGTGGATTCGTAGACGCACTTGCTGTCATGCCCTTTAACTATATTGGCTATGCAGTCATCCGACGAAACATCTTTCAGGTTGTTAAAGTTGCAGAGGCTCCAATTGCCTAGTCCAGAACAGGGGTTGGTTTTAAGGTAGATTTTACCGTCGCCATGAAGGTACTCGTTTCCTGCCAGTTTTATCCGCATTGATTGAGAAATTATCGGTTCGATTCTCAAAAGCTGGTATAATGCGTTGCTCAGGTTCGGTATGTTGATTACATAGATGATAGTTTCTCCGTCCGTTCCTACGGTAGACGTAGTTAAACCTATTGCTTCATCGGGGAGTTCTGTTGGTATTCCTTGATCAGAGAGCATTCTGTTTATAAAATCTACTTCTTCTAGTTTTATCATTCTATTACTAACTAATCCTAACTTTGAGAATGTTATAGCATTCTGGATTTTAATTACCTCGTGGTTCAGGATGTCTAGATTAAGAATTATTTTTAATAGAACGTTTACAGACTTAACTTGTTCTAACATGTTTTCCTCTTCTCTTATTATGCTGTTGATTGTATCGGTAATGTTGTTGATTCCCTCGAAAGCTTCGTTATTAATGATTATTTGCCTATTGCTGTTTTCGGATAGGTTTGTTAGTCCGTTGTTAATGTAAAGTAAGTCGTCAGCGTCAGGTGAACCAGCTAACCATTTCCAGGCTCTGCCAAGCGCATCCCATCGTTTTTGCCGTTGATGGTTTGGTTGGATAATTTGGAGGTTTGCTTCGAGTTCGTTCAACTTCCATGTCATTAAGTCAGTGATTTGGGTGTCGTTGTAGTCGAGTGTTAATATTTTGTCTTTGATGTCGTCAACTGTGTGTCGTAGCTCGGTTGTGTTAATTTTATGAATGATTTTTGAATGTCCTTGGATTATTTTGCTTTGCGCTATGTGGACTATCGCGACATGATCATTGTTGAGGTTTTGTATGCTGAGGTTCCCTAAGGCTGCTGGGATTCTGTGGAAAGATCAATGTTTTTTACGTTAGACTTATGTAATTTAGCGTTACCTTGATTCCTGAATGTTACTTCGTTATTGTTTTTGACAACAGTTTTTTTGAATATCTTTTTATGCTTGGGTTTGATGATCTTATCTTTTACGTATACTGTTTGGCCTGGTCTTAGTATTGGAGGAGGCGTCCTATCCTTATTGGTAGTTCTAAGTTGCTTTCTTTGTGCTTCCTTCAATCTAAGAATTATTTCGTCATGTAATTTGCTTCGTATTTGTTCTAATGTGTCTGGGTCGGTCTGTCTGTCTGGGTCTCGTTGTTTGCCAAAAAGAATCTCCTTCGGAGTTCGCAGTGTTGAGGAGTGGATCGTGTTGTTATATTTTTCGACTGCTATATGGATGAGGTTACGGGGTGGTAGATGTGGGGTGATCTGTTTTTGGATTCGATATAGTTCGAGGATGGTGGAATGAAATCGTTCGACAGCGCCATTCACTTCGGATTTGCTATTGGGAGTTAGGTAAACCGTAATGTTCAAGTCAAGCAATTTCCCTCTAATGTCGGGTGATTGGAATGCTCGTTCGTTGTCCATTACGATTGTGTTTGGTATTACAAAGGAAGTAACTGCGTTCCATAAAGCTTTTCCAACGTGGATGCTGTGTCGTGACTTTATCGGTATCATGCGACCGTATTTGCTAAATTTGTCGACGCATGATAAGAAATAATTTGATTCTATCTGGAATATATCTAAATGGATAATTTGATAGGGATAGTTTGGTATGGGGGTTTCCTGGACTGGGATAATTAACGGTTGGCGATCGTATTTTGACGTGTTGCATTTGTCACAAACTCGTATGTACTTTTTCAGATGTTGTGTGATTTTCGGGAAATAGAATTCACGCAAAATCTGAAATTTGTTTTCTTGTATACCGCGGTGAGCTCTGTCGTGAGTTTCACGAATGATTTTTTCTTGCTCGGCTTCTTCTGTAACATCTTTCAATAGTGTTTGGGTGAATCGAATTTTGAGCAGACCAGCTCTGCTGAAATATTTTTTGTATACTTCCTGAAGTTGTCCCAGAATTTTCTCAGAGGTGTATAGTCCATTGGTTTTTGACGGGTCACAAAATTCTTTTAAAATGGTGGTCAAAATTTGTTCATTAAATTTGGTCCTTTTGATCAAAATTCTGCGATAACCAGGGAAGGGTTGTAAAACCACTGTTTCCGGATTATTGGTCGTTTGTTCGAGAATTATTTGTGAGCGGAAACTGTTTAAAGGTGCTTCGGTAGAGATGATGTAATGCGAATCATCATCTTCGGCGGAATGTTGGGTGGGCGTTAATGAATTTATTTGGATCCGGCTCAAAGCGTCTGCCACTACATTCGCTTTTCCCGGCTTATACATGATCTCATAGTCATGTTCCTCAATAAAGTTTCGCCAGTTCATTAGTTTTCTATTACAAGTTTTAGAGGAGAGATTGTAGGTGAGTGGTTGATGGTCTGTGAAGATTTTTACCTTCTGCCCATAAAGATACGCTCTGAAAACCTTTAGGGCCCAGACAATGGCCAAAAGCTCTTTTTCAGTGGCGCTATATGCTTCTTCGGTTTTGTTAAGGGTTCGAGAAGCGAAGTGGATTGGTTTGTCGTTTCCAGTGGTGCCTTGACTTAAAACAGCTCCTAGGGCGTAGTCAGATGCATCTGTAGTTAAGCAGAATGGCTTAGAAAAATCTGGGTACATTAAGATATCGTTCCCAGACAAAATTTGTTTCATGTTGTCAAAGCATTTTCTCTGTTTTGCGTCTAAATCTATTCTTTTCGCACTCTTAGAGTCTCCTTCCCCCCTTAGGAGTTTAGTTAAGGGTTTGGCTATTTTAGAAAAATCCTTAATAAACCTCCGATAGTATCCCATCATTCCTAAAAATCCTCTGAGCTGCTTAAGATTTTTGGGTTCAGGGAATTTTTTAATTGCTTCTATTTTTTTCTCATTTGGTTTTATGCCTCTGTCTGTAATGATGTAACCAAGAAATTCTACTGATTTATGCAGGAATTCTGTTTTGTCCAACTGGACTTTGAGGTTGGCTTCGTGCAGGGTTTTTAGGACGATTTCTAGGTTTTCCAGGTGTTCTTCGAGGGTTTTACCTACGACTATTACGTCATCAATATAAACGAAGCATCGTTTACCGATGTGGTCTCGCAATACATCGTCCACGGCCCTTTGAAAAATTGCAGGCGCGTTTTTCAGGCCAAATGGCATACGAACGAATTCATATTTACCATAATTGACAGAGAATGCTGTCTTTTCGATGTCTTCTTCTTTCATTTTGATTTGGTGGAATCCCGACGCGAGATCGAGAGTAGTAAAATAACTATTGCCGCCTAGTTGGTCTATGGTGTTGGCTATTTCAGGCATGGGGTATTTATCTGAAATTGTTTTTTCATTAATCTTACGATAATCTATTACTAGTCGGAATTTCTTTTCACCTGAAGAGTCCATTTTTTTGGGGACAACCCACACAGGTGAATTCCATGCTGACCTAGATGGTCTTATTATGCCATCGTGAAGCAGTTTTTCTAATTGCTTCTCTACTTCTGCCTTGTATGCTAGTGGGTATGGATATGTTTTTTGATACACTGGGATGTCGTCTGTAGTGCGAATGCTACATTCGACGTTAGTTGAACAAGTAAGCTTCCTGTCAGGATTATAGAAAACTGGTTTCGATTTGGTTAGGATTTTGAGAAGCGAAGCTTTCTCAGTGTCATTCAGGTGGGATATTCGAATTTTGTTCAGATTATCGATATTTTCAGCTTTATTAATGGTCCGTCTTGGGGTTGGAGTGGGCGTGTAAAATTCCAATGGTATGGTTTTTAATTTTCCTGAGTTGCATTTTATCTGGAGTGTCTTTGCTCCAGAAGATAGGTTAAACCTATCTCCAAAAACTATTTCGGTTCCTAAGATTCCATCGAAAAACGAATGGAAGTCAAAAATTAGAAATTTGAATTTTGTGTCTAAAAGAGGTTGAAATAAATTTAGTGTCACAGACTGGTTTATTTCTTGATCTCCCGTGACTCCTCTTACGTTCTGTGCTCCTGTGGTTTCTATTGGTTTTCCCGATGCTAAGGCCCATTTTTTTGAAATAACGTTAACGTTGGCCCCACTGTCAACAAGCATTTTGAGGGGTCCTTTAGACGTGGGTATCAAAATGTACGGAAGAGGTTTTACCCGAACCACTTCGATACCCATTCCGTTTCTTCTAAAAAAGGATCTTTTTCCTTTCCCCCGTCTTCGGCTTGGTGTACCTCTACTTCAATGGGTTCGTCTTCCTTATCCTCGATTTTGATACTACCGAGGGTTTCAAGGCATTCATCGATGCTTATCGGTTCCTTGGTTTGTTCGTACTGTTGATCGTACCATTTCTCGTACTCTTCGGAACTAAATATTTCTTCCAACGCATGCGCGAATCGTTTTGCGTCAGGTCCATGAGCTCTCATAGAATCACTTGGCCCTCGCCTTTGCCCTGTTGGTCTATTACCGTAGTCAATTTGCTGTGTACGAAGTGTACTCGTGTCCATTGGTTCCGGACGTGTTTGTGGCTGAACAAAGGTTCTGTTTGGTGCAAATACATTCGGTCCATTATCTGGTTTAAAATTTCGGGGTTGTGGGATTGGTGGTGGCCTTGTGAAATTATTCGGAGCAATAAACTGTCTCGGTGGCGGGACAGGTGCTCTCGCAATGGGGTTTGGTCTGGGTGGTGCGATCAATTGGCGGGGTGCCGCAGTTGGAATCGGATGCCACGCTGGTATGTTAACAGGGGCGTTACGTGCGTCCAGGTTCAAATAGTCCACGCAATAGCTGTATGCTTGAGCGAGGCTTTGTGGTCTGAAATTTTTGCAGAATCTGGAGAGCGGGTCACCTAGTCCACGAATGAATGTGTCTAGTGCGATCTGATTGTACAATCGCATTAGCACAAGTTCGTGCCCTTTCCACTGGTCATCCATGGAAATGGCTGAACTAATGAGCGTTACGAGCTCCCTAACTCTAGAGTAGTAGCTCTCTATGCTCTCCTGCTTGGTTCGTACTAACGATTTCAGTTGATTATCGAGGGTCATAAGGTCCCTCTTATCTGCATAGTACAACTTCAGCACTTCTTTGATGTTCTCCCACTTAGTAGGGGTATTGCTTGTTATCAAGGCATCGTTTGCCTCCCCTTTTATCTTCCTACGAATAGTTTTAATCAGTAGATGGTACTGAAAACTATCCTTTAGATCGTCAAAGAGTTCTAGGACATCTTCGACGTCCAACATCCACTGACTGAGGTCTCGTGGATTCCCATTAAAATCGGGCAGATCTCTCACAATCTGCGGGATTTTACCACGATCTTCGAAACTTATAGTTGTGTCGATAGTAAACCGAGGAGCGGCTATCGGTCCGGAGGCCGATGGATCAGCTATCGGTACATGGGTTGACGCGTTAAGGCGTGCTGGGAAGATGATTGGGTTTGGGTTTGCCATCTTGCTCAGTATCCTTCAACTAAAGCTTCTTTCCTTTCACTTACTTCACTTCCTGTGGTGAAAGCTTCTTGCCTTTCACTTACGTGACCTTCTAGAATACAAGCTACTTGCCTTGCACTATCGTCACTTCCTCCTAAACGAAAGCTTCTTGCCTTTCGATCACTTCACTTCCTCCAATGAAAGCTACTTGCCTTTCATTTACGTCACCACGTTGTATGAAAGCTACTTGCCTTTCAATGTGTGACAATTTTACTAATATTTCCTCCAATGAAAGCTACTTGCCTTTCATTTACGTCACCACGTTGTATGAAAGCTACTTGCCTTTCAATGTGTGACAATTTCACTAATCACTTCTTAATAGTTATGCGAGTAAACACTTTTCACTTTTCGGAATTTGGAAATACTCACAATAAGATGGTGATCAGGAAATTCATGCCCTTTGTTATGCAGCGCACCTGGTCGCGCTCCGGTAACGCAAATCGTAGAGTTGATCCGCGATGGAAAATAGTCCGGTTACCGAATTCTCGTTATAGAGGCAGCTAGAGGTGTCTTCAGTTTTTGGGTGCAACTGTTATACTGTTACTGCACAAGGGTCCCGACTTCGGGCGCCAGTTAAGTTTTCAACCGAGGGGCGGTATTTTTAAAAAAGATACCGTCCTGGTTGACGGTCTTATTCAGACTAATCTTAATTTTATTTTGCTCTCTTGATCTTGCGTCCCTATGTGTCCCTCCCGTGGGAACGGTGCTGACGCTGCGTTCTATGCGCGCATCATGTTGCCGGTGGCTTACGGGCTGCCGCACGCGTCGTCGTGAGCATCGTGGGAGCGATGCTGATGTTGCGAAGTTGGCGTACGGTAACTTGCATCGTTTATCTTGGGTTGGCAACATTCAACCATCTTAGTTGCACTTTTTTTTTTTTTTTGTTTAACGTCAGGGGAATCTTCTGAAGATACGGGCGCGACTCCGTATGCCGGATTTTTACCGACTAAACCACCTGACGGGCGCAACCCTCATCCCCCCCAGTTATTGCCGCGAAGCGTTACTGGGGGAGGGGTTTGGCTCCTTTCTGGAGCTTTAACGCTGCGACCCGCTTGGGGCTCGCGCAAAGCCCTTGCGCTGACACTGCTTGACGTGTCCGAATGTGGGTTCATCCACCCGCTGCTTGCGCTGAACGGCGCCGCTACCACGACTCTGCCACAGCAGTCCAGGGTACTAGCGGCCTGAAGTTGTGGCTTCGGTGATTGCTGCGTCCTCGTCGGAGGTGAGGGCTCGTCGGCGTGAGCCGTCAGCCTCGTCACCGCTTTCACCGTCGCTGTCGCTGCTGTTGCTGCTTCTGCTGCTGCCCGAGCTGTCATTGCCACCAGCAACGTCGATAGTAGGGAGCGTGAGTAGAAATAGCTCCTCAAAGTATCCGCGGGCAAGCGCAACCTGTCTTACGCGCTCCAGAAGCTCGCGACGACGTCGCCGCTCTTCACGAGAGACTTGTGCGGATGGTGACTGTTGCTGCTGGTGTGGCCACTGCTGTTGGAGCCGCCGCTGCTGCTGCTGCTGTTGCTGCTGCTGCTGCTGC